>NC_057813.1:633407269-633727216 GCF_018294505.1 Triticum aestivum
TTCTTTTTCCTGCTATTTAATATTATTGTGTTTTATCATTATATTCAAAAACAGATTTTGTTATTTTAGTTTCTAAAAAAAATTCTTTATGATAATTCTTTTTGCTATTAAAGTTTCTAACAAAAAAATTTCTTTATAAAAATTATTTTTGCTTTTAATGTTTTGAACAGGAAATACTTTGATAATTTTGGTTGCATATATTTTATATATTTTTAGTTTCAATAATACTAGAGGTTTATAAAAGTTTTTTAGTTGATTCCTTTTGCTATTGGAGTTTTATAAAAGCTTTTTATTTTATTCTTTTTGCTATTGAAGAATATTATAGTTTTGTTTTAGTTGATCATAACAGGATATTCTAATTGATTATTTTAGTTCATTCTTTTTGCTATTAGTTCTTCTTTCAACTAAATGACCCTTAAATTGAAAAGCACTACAAATGAACTCTGAAAAGGTTGAAAGTTGGCATGGTATCATCATTTCACCCACATAGCATGTGCTAAAAAGTTGAGAGGGTTACGACAAAAATTGGATGCACTTCATGTACAAAACAGACAATCTCTTTGGAAGTATCAGGGTTTCAGACGAAAACTCATCGGTTACAAAGGGATTTCATTTGTTCACATGTAACTGCAGTGATATTCTAGATCAAAGGCATCATCGTAATAGTTGTGGATAGAAAGTCTTCACTTTTTGTTCGCTTGTGTCCTTTGCTTATTGCGCTGTAACCATGGATAATCTTCATCCTTTAACAGGGTGCTTGGGTCAGCCTTGACTTTGAAGGGAGGAATTTCATGAAACTTTTCATAATCTTCAGACATGTCTGTCTTTCCCTCCAATCCCACGATGTCTCTTTTTCCTGAAAGAACTATGTGGCGCTTTGGCTCATTGTATGATATATCCGCTTCCTTATCTTTTCTTTTTCTCGGTTTGGTAGACATGTCCTTCACATAGAAAACCTGCGCCACATCATTGGCTAGGATGAATGGTTCGTCTGTGTACCCCAGATTGTTCAGATCCACTGTTATCATTTCGTACTGTGGGTCTACCTGTACCCCGCCTCCTGGCAGATTGACCCATTTGCACTTAAACAAAGGGACCTTAAAATCATGTCCATAGCCAAGTTCCCATATGTCCACTATGTAACCATAATATGTGTCCTTTCCCCTCTTGGTTGTTGCATCAAAGCGGACACCACTATTTTGGTTGGTGCTCTTTTGATCTTGGGCGATCGTGTAAAATGTATTCCCATTTATCTCGTACCCTTTGTAAGTCATTACAGTCAAAGATGGTTCCCTCGCCAACGAGTACAGCTCATCAGAAACAGTTCTGTCACCCCTGAGATGTGTTTGCAACCAACTGCCGAAAGTCCTAATGTGTTCACATGTAATCCAATCGTCACACTGGTCCGGGTGTTTGGAGCGTAGAATGTTCTTGTATTCATCGACATACGGGGTCACCAAGGTAGAATTCTGTAGAACTGTGTAGTGTGCTTGAGACCAAGAATACCCGTCCCTACATATTATTGAGTCCCCTCCTAGCATGCCTTTTACACTAAGTCTCCCCTCATACCGCGATTGAGGGAGACCTATCTTCTTAAAGTCAGGAATGAAGTCAACACAAAACCCAATGACATCCTCTGTTTGATGGCGAGATTCTTCCTTCTGGCCTAGCGCAGTTACGGGCATATTTCTTTAGGACTCCCATGAACCTCTCAAAGGGGAAAATATTGTGTAGAAATACAGGGCCCAGAATGACAATTTCATCGACTAGATGAACTAGGACGTGCGTCATGATATTGAAGAAGGATGGTGGGAATCCCAGCTCGAAAGTGACAAGACGTTGCGCCACATCACTCCTTAACCTTGGTAGGATTTCTGGATCGATCACCTTCTTAGAGATTGCATTAAGGAATTAACATAGCTTCACAATGGCTAATCGAACGTTTTCTGGTAGAAGCCCCCTCAATGCAACCAGAAGCAGGTGCGTCATAATCACGTGGTAGTCATGAGACTTTAGGCTATGGAACTTATTTTCTCTGCTATTGTCGTAGAATTAACACGTCAGATGTCCTTAGTGTGAGGACTTAATCGCGAGGCCAACGCATCTACGTGGTAGCTTGAGAGGGGTTGAGCGAAATCGAGAGACGCAACACAAGACAATGGTTTAGACAGCTTCGGGCCCTGGGAAACATCATCCGGTAACAACCCTACATGTTGTTTGAGGCTAGATCTCATTATCATCACGAGGGAGTCGCCGTAAATCGGCTCTCCTCTAGTTGTATCTAGCCCTAGAGATTGTTTCTTACTTCCCCCCCCCCTTTGGGGAGCCCTGCCCCTCCTTATATAAGTTGAGGGGCGGGTTACATGTAGAGTCCATCTTGGACTAAGACTTAAACTATTTTGACTTCCCTTCCTGGGCTTCTTAACGTCTGTCGGTTTAACATTGCCTGCCGATTTAACATTGTCTGCCGGTTTAACAACGTCTGCTGGTTTAACATTGTCTGCCGGTTTAACAACGTTTGTCGGGTTATGATTGACTTAACACCTGCCGGTGCTTCCATCTGTCTTAACTCTGCCGGTTTAACACTCGTCGGTTTACCGTCTGTCTTAGCCATTTGTCTTAACTGTCTGCCGGTTTACCAAGTCCCGGCCGGGTTACGACTCCGGCCGGGTCATACCGCGGGGTATATCCCCAATAGCCATATTTATTATTCTCTTTATATTCGACGAGTAGCCAGACAGGACCTTCATACTGAGCAGGCATTGAAAGAAGATTTCCTTCTCTTCTTTGGTAAGAGCATAGCTGGCAGGACCTTCATACTGCTTTGGAGGCATGCCGTCTTTTTCGTGCAAATGTTGCAGGTCCTCTCATGCCTCCGGTGTATCTTTTGTCTTCCCATACACGCCCAAGAAGCCTAGCAGGTTCATGCAAAGGTTCTTCGTCACGTGCATCACGTTGGTTGAAGAGCGGACCTCTAGGTATTTCCAGTCGGGTAGGTCCCAAAATATAGATTTCTTCTTCCACATGGGTGCGTGTCCCTCAGCTTCATTTGAAACAGAAGTCTGTCGGGACCCTTTTTGAAGATTACTTTTAAATCATTCACCATAGCAAGTACGTGATCACTGGTACGCATGGTGGGCTTCTTCCAGTGATCTGCCTCGCCTTTGAAATTCTTGCCTTTCTTTCGACATTGATGGTTGGTCGGAAGAAATCGACAATGCCCAAGGTACACATTCTTCCTGCATTTGTCCAGGTATATACTTTCGGTGTCATCTAAACAATGTGTGCATGCGTGGTATCCCTTGTTTGTCTGTCCTGAAAGGTTACTGAGAGCAGGCCAATCGTTGATGGTTACAAACAGCAACGCATGCAGGTCAAATCCCTTCTGTTTGTGCTCATCCCACACACGTACACCATTTCCAATCCACGGCTGTAAAAGTTTTTCAACTAATGGCCTTAGGTACACATAAATGTCGTTGTCGGGTTGCTTAGGACCTTGGATGAGAACTGGCATCATAATGAACTTCCGCTTCATGCACAGCCAATGAGGAAGGTTATAGATACATAGAGTCACGGGTCAGGTGCTATGATTGCTGCTCTGCTACCCAAAAGGATTAATGCCATCCGCGCTTAAACCAAACCATACGTTCCTTGCGTCACCTGCAAACTCCTCCCAGTACTTTCTCTCGATTTTTCTCCACTGCGACCCGTCAGCGGGTGCTCTCAACTTCTCGTCTTTCTTATGGTCCTCTTTGTGCCATCGCATCAACTTGGCATGCTCTTTGTTTCTGAATAGGCGTTTCAACCGTGGTATTATAGGAGCATACCACATCACCTTGGCAGGAACCCTCTTCCTGGGGCGCTCGCTGTTAACATCACCAGGGTCATCTCGTCTGATCTTATACCGCAATGCACTGCATACTGGGCATGCGTTCAAATCCTCGTACACATCGCAGTAGAGGATGCAGTCATTAGGGCATGCATGTATCTTCTGTACCTCCAATCCTAGAGGGCATACGACCTTCTTTGCTGCATACTACTGTCGGGCAATTCGTTATCCTTTGGAAGCTTCTTCTTCAATATTTTCAGTAGCTTCTCAAATCCTTTGTCAGGCATACCATTCTCTGCCTTCCGCTGCAGCAATTCCAGTACGGTCCCGAGCTTTGTGTTGCCATCTTAGCAATTGGGATACAACCCTTTTTGTGATCCTCTAACATGCGATCAAGCTTCAGCTTCTCCTTTACACTTTCGCACTGTCTCTTTGCATCAACAATGACCCGGTGAAGATCATCATCGGGCACATCGTCTGGTTCCTCTTGATCTTCAGCTTCCCCCGTTGCAGCATCACCATATTCAGGGGGCAGATATTTGTCATCATCTTCTTCTTCTTTGTTGTCTTCCATCATAACCCCTCTTTCTCCATGCTTGGTCCAAACATTATAGTGTGGCATGAAACCCTTATAAAGAAGGTGGGTGTGAAGGGTTTTCGAGTCAGAGTAAGACCTCGTATTCCCACATATAGGGCATGGACAACACATAAAACCATTCTGCTTGTTTGCCTCAGCCACTGCGAGAAAATTATTCACGCCCTTAATGTACTCGGAGGTGCATCTGTTACCGTACATCCATTGTCGGTTCATCTCTGCGTACATCATGAATAGATAAGTGACCAAATTAATAGAAGTTCATCATCACATTAAACCCAAAGTACATACATAGTTCTTATTGAACAACATATAGCTCTCCAGAGCATCTAATTAAACCATACATTGAAACTATGTAAAACATTTCAATGCAACAACAAATGCGATCATAACCGCAACCAAGGTAACAATTGATCCAATGGCATAATGATACCAAGCCTCAGTATGAATGGCATATTTTCTAATCTTTCTAATCTTCAAGCGTATTGCATCCATCTTGATCTTGTGATCATTGACGACATCCGCAACATGCAACTCCAATATCATCTTCTCCTCCTCATTTTTTTCAGTTTTTCCTTCAAGTAATTATTTTCTTCTTCAACTAAATTTAACCGCTCGACAATAGGGTCGGTTGGAATTTCCGGTTCACATACCTCGTAGATAAAAAATCTATGTCACGTTGGTCGGCATAATTGTTATAAATACTAAATGAAACTAATAGTTCTAAAAGAAAATATATATACCACATCTGAATCATAGACAGGACGAGGGCCGACGGAGGCGGATACCAAAACCATCACACTATATAATAATAAACAATAATAAGTAAGAAATGTACACAAGTATCTGTCTAAATCATACAAGTAAAAACTTCTTTAGAAAGAAGATAAGATCAAGAGGCTCACCACAGTGGTGCAGGCGACGAGATCAGTGCGGGCGATCAACGGCGGTGAGGACGGGGACGGGACAGGACAGGCCGCCAAACCTAGACAAATCTGGAGTAAAATGGAGTTTGGACAAGGAGCTTCGAGAGGAGAAAGCTTAAGTGTGGCTCGGGCATTTCATCGAACACCTCATCCGCATAGGAGGTGAGCTAGAGCACAACACACCTCTCACAAAAAAACAAAGCACTCCACTGCTCTGCTCGCGGGCAAGGGTATATATAGGCATCTCATTGGTCCCGGTTCGTGGCTAGAACCGGGACTAAAGAACACCCTCTGGTCCCGGTTCAAGCCACCAACAGGAACCAATGATGGTGGGCCAGGAGCGAAGCACATTGGTCCCGGTTCAAGCTTCGAACCGGGACCAAAGGTACCAGATGAACCGGGACCAATGTCCCACGATGACCCGGCCGGCCCCCTGGCCTCACGAACCGGGACCTATGCCTCCTGGGTCCCGGTTCTGGGCTGAACCGGGACTAATGGGTTGGCCCGGCCTGAAACAAAGCCCTGTTTTCTACTAGTGAGATGGGCCTGGGCCTGTTTTTTCTCCCAACCAAATCTGACCACCTCAGCCTTTTCATAAGTTACATAGAAAGCTCTTGTCGTCATCTTATGCTTATAGATCCAGAATGCATGTGGGCTCATCTCAAGGTTAGCACAGAGCGCGACTATTTTCCTCTCGTCCGTCGCGGCTGGAACCCTAGCCGCCACCAGGAGAGGCCAATCTTCCAACGCCGCCCTCCGGCGGCTCCCCTCCGCCGGCGACCTCGGTCGTCGGTGGTGAAGAGGTCGTCGGATCCACGCGTGTCGATCGTTCTTACTTCCTCGTAGTCTAGGTCTTTAGGCTATTCATCGTCTTGGCTTCGGCGGCGACGATGACGGCGCTAAATAAAGATTACTCGGATCCTTCCCTGACGAGACCATCGGTCCTATGGTTGGCGATGGATTTGGAAACCAATCTATTCAAGCAGGGATGGTGTGACAGCGGCGGCATCCTCGTGGTTGATCTGTGTCCTCGTGCCCCGCTGTTGCGACGATGTTTCCTTCAGCTTCGGCGCGGAGGTTGAGAGATAATATGAATGAGACACGTATTACCATGAAAAAAAGTTAGCACGTCGAGCCAGAGAAAATGTGCGGCCTTTGAAAATCCACGCTGCCGTATACGCTCGAAATACGCGCCAGCCTAGCATATCTTACACGGACGATTGATTGAATTAAGAAACGCGCGCAGAGAGGAGTGAGGAGGCCGGCCGGTCAGCGGGAGTCTGCGTACGTGCTCACCCGTAGACCACACGCCCCGCGCGCCACCGTTGCGGCAAGGAACCGCCCACTGGATCTTATCGCCGGCACCGGCCCCGATGCATCGGTCGCAGCAGCCGCCGAGGGCTCTGGAAGGAAGACCGGTACCGCGCCATGCCGTTACCCTGGGCGGTGCCCGGCAACGGCCGGATTCCTTGATCTCTCGCGTCTCCCCCATGCCATGCCATGCATGGCACCAAACCAACCGGCCAACCAAAGCGGCCGCGATTGGTCCATTTGGACGGCCGAGGATTCTATAAGTACAGGTGCCGTCGCTCCCCGATGGACACAGCGACAAGCGCAAGGCCGGCACACACACACCAACCCGACCCGATGGCGACGCGGTCGCTGCTGCTCCTCTGTTTGTGTCTCTGCTTGTTTGCGTCGCGCTTATGCTCCTCCCAGGAGGAGGAGCAGCTCGCCGCCGGCGGATACCGTGTTGCCCGCGTCGCGGTGGACGAGGGAGGGAGGCGGCTGCGCGCCGAGGCCGCCGCCGCCACCGGCGGCGTGTCGTCCACCGGCGACGTGCAGAGGCTCGCCGTGTACGCCCGGTACGTTCGTTCAGACATGCTGGAGTACTTGTTTTTTCCGCGCCAGACAAGCGCGGTGTGGACCTCGTGTAGTGGGGAGAATCTAATTCGTAGTACGTACTGATTCGAATCCAGTCCGCGTGTCGGATTACTCACGATCGAGCGTGACCAAAGTTGATTCCGATGCCCAGCAGTACATCACAGCCACTAATGATTTTGGTCCAGACCCAGGACTAGCTACAACACAACGAAGACAATCCAAAGACTTGTGCCGGCATCTATCAAAGAACAGTCAGCTACGCTGGTGGATGAGATGTCACGCACACACCCGTACGTATCGTCCGTCGGCATCAACGAACGGTCACACGGCGAAAGGCAGCTACACTGTAGTAGCCTAGTAGGAGTAGATGATGTGTCACGTACTCCTACATTACATACGCGTACCGTCGCCATCTTTTGGCCCACGCATGCATGCTCGCACAAGTGCACAACCCTTGCCGTCCAAAGGAAAGCCAACAAAATAAAGGCGGTGCTGATAAGGTGGTCACAAGCTCACATCATCGGAGATATATGCGAGCATGGTCCGTGCAGTTCCAGACTACACACTGTTTGCTTTGTCATTCACCGGCTTCTTTCAAAACAAAACTATATTGCAAGTAGCTCTGTCCGGTACCGCAAATGATATGTGGATGTGTTGAATGGGGGTAGGAAGAATTAATAGTGAGGATGGAGCGAGCAACTGAATAAATAGAAGAAGAAAAACAACTAATGAGATGGTGTGTGCGGTGAGGTGACGTATGTGCATGTTGGAAAAAACAAAGTAGCGGGGATCAATTACTTAGGTCTATATGATTCCACCCTCAATTCCCGAATCATGTAGATTACACTTACTTCAGCTTCTACTTTCGTATATTTTATTAAAAAACTAAATTTTCTTAATATTTTCCACATTTTTTTTGTTAATTCTTAAGAGAGAATCCGACAAAGACGCTGAGATTGAAGCATAAGCTTTGCATGGTTAACCTACACACCCGTCCTTACTAGAACAATTCTAATTTTGTTTACATGTGCCAATTCAACCACATTTCTGGACCATCTTTGTCCAAGTTGACAGTGAGTTTCTTAAATTCATTTGATATAGAAAAATGAAATCCCGGTGAGAAGTGCAGGTTGCTCTCACACCAATTGCATTCTTTCATAGATGTGCAAAATTTTCCTTTTGAGTAAACAAAGTTGCAATTTTTCTCTCTATCAGTCGAATTAGAGGAGAGTGAGACTTTCAGTGGTAGCTTCAAACAATGTAGCCCCATCTAACTTTCTTTTAGGAAAAAAATAGCAGTATTTGACTTTCTTTTAGATAAAAGGCACAAGGAATCGTCCAGCTTTCATCAATTAATAAACTCCACAAAGGCCATAAACAGTGATACAGTGTCTTACAAACTAAATAAAAGTGAAGCTCCTATATATGCTTATAGACCCAAAGTGGTCGAACCCTTCCCCGGACCCTGCGCAAGCGGGGGCTGCATGCATCGGGCTGCCCTACTATATATGCTTACAAAAATAAAACAATTCAGATTAAGTAATGAAGATCATTTGTGTCCACAAAACTTACCACCAGTGAACCAGTCCAACAGCTACTGGCAGGAAAAATACTGAGGATGGAGATGCTCTAATAGTGAGGATGGAGCGAGCAACTGAATAAATAGAAGGAAAAAAGAACTAATGAGATGGCGTATGTGGTGATGTGACATATGCGCATGTTAAAAGAAATAGAATAGTGGGGATCAATTATTTAGGTATATATGATTCTACCGTCAATTCCCGAATCATCTATTCAACTTCTACTTTCGTATATTTTATTAAAAACAAACTTTCTTTATTTATTTTCACATTTTTTGTTAATTCTTAAGAGAGAATCCTACAAAGACGTTGAGATTGAAGCATAAGCTTTGCATGGTTAACCTACACACCCTTTCTTACTAGAAAAATTCTAATTTTGTGTACGTGTGCCAATTCAACCACATTCCTGGACCATCTTTGTCCAAGTTGACGGTGATTTTCTTAAAACTCATTTGATATAGAAAAAAAAAAGAAATTCCGATGACAAGCACAGTTTGCTCTTACACCAATTGCATTCTTTCATAGATGTGCACATTTTTTCCTTCAGTGTAAACAAAGTTGCAATTTTTCTTTCTACTAGTCGAATTAGAGGAGAGTGAGACTTTCAGTGGTATCTTCAAACAGTGTAGCCCCAACTAACTTTCTTGTAGGAAAAAAATGATTAGCGGTATTTGACTTTCTTTTAGGTAAAAGGCACAAGGAATCGTCCAGCTTTCATCAATTAATAAAGCCCACAAAGGCCATAAACAGTGATACAGTGTCTTACAAACTACATAAAAGTGAAGCTACTATATATGCTTATAGACCCAAAGTGGTTGAACCCTTCCCCGGACCCTGCGCAAGCGGGAGCTACATGCACCGGGCCGCCCTACTATATATACTGCTTACAAAAATAAAACAGTTCAGATTAAGTAATGAACATCATTTGTGTCCACAAAACTTACCACCAGTGAACCAGTCCAACAGCTACTGGCAGTAAAAATACTAATACTGGAGTAGTATATTATAGATCCAACAATAACTCAACGGCACAGATTAGCTATTGTTATCCTGATATTTTAGATCTTGACACGATACGATGCTGAAACCACTGTAGCCAGCAACTTGCACGCATATGATATTGTCAGGAATCCAATTATAGAAACAGATCCTCCTCCAATTCTTTCCCAAAAACGATCAAAATTATTGGCCCTATCTTCGATCTGCCCAGACCTTGTCATTCAGATTTGTCAGTGGATTGCTCTTTTTTGGCTGGTTAACTTTGCAGTTGGTACAAATACTACTTAATAGTATTTCGTATGTGACTGTAGCAAGTTAGCAGCTCTAGTATTTATCTAACATTTTTTTTCCATTCTATCTAACATTTGGATCGGGCACCACTGCCCTTCAGCCTCCAAAACCAGAGGCACAGTTGGTACAAACTACATACGGATGTATATAAACATATTTTTGAGTGTAGATTTATTCATTTTGCTTTGTATGTAGTCTACAGTGGAATCTTTAAAAGTACTTATATTTAGGAACGGAGGGAGTAGTAAATTATAGATCCAACAACAACGCAACGGCACATATTAGTTATTGTTATCCTGATCTTTTAGCTCTTGACACGATACGATGCTGAAACCACTGTAGCCAACAACTTGCACGTATATGATCTCGTCAGGAATCCATTTATAGAAACAGATCCTCCTCCATCTCTTTTCTAAAACGGATCGAAATTATTGGCGCTATCTCGATCTGCCCAGACCTTGTTCTTCAGATTTGTCCCTGGGTTGCTTTTTATTCTGATTAACTTTTTAGACGGTGCAGCAAGTGATTGTGCTGTAATATTTTTCACGACTGTAGCAAATTAGCAGCTCTAATATTCTTCTATACACGAGAAACTAAACTGTGCGATTAACATTACGAGTTGATTCCATTTAGCTCACTGATACCACGTCAAGCCAATGCACCTTACAGAAGTAAACACTGCAGTAAAATTTATGCTGCCCTCCAGCCTGCAAAACAGAAAGCTCAGGGCCTTTTACTGCTAGTTAATTAGTCCAGGAAGCAATATTCAAAGGAGCACATCGCGTATCGTGTTCGTGATCTGCTAAATAGACCGGTCGAAAGCGCCGTGCTGTGTCAGTTCAGCAGACCAGTGTCCTTCCTCTGAAGAAACCAAGGATCTGTTTTATTTATTTTTCTCCGACAAAATCGCTATCCATCCCTGACCGACTGATTGGCTCGGCTGGTCGATGCTGATTATTTATTGGCGAAGCCCGATCTCTCTTGCACTCACTGTTAGCTGGCCCGGCCGGCCTCCTTTCGCTGCACACACACACCGGCGCCGCTTCCCTTCGCCTTCGCGTGCTCCGATGGCGACGCCGTTGGCGGCAGCTAATTGCCATCCACCCCTGACGATTCTCCTCCTCGTCGTCTTCCTCCCCCTGGCCGTCGCCTCGACGAGGGGCGATAGCGGCGGCGGCGGCGGGTACGACGTCGTGTCGGTGACCCAGTCGGGGAGCGCTCTGTCGGCGCGGCTGGAGCTTGCGCTCGCCGACGAGACGCCGGTGGACGCGGCGGTCGGGACTGGTGTCCAGAGGCTCCGCCTCACTGCAAGGCAAGTGTGTTGTGGATATGATACGATACGATCCATCCATGCGTAGGCAGCCAGTTAACTAGGACTTGGAAGCATGGCGACTTGATGAGCCTTAGCTTCATGGCTTGAGTTGATCTTGGACTCTCGCCGGGCGTAAGCAGTGATTAGTTTGATCATCGATCTGCACTACTCGTTGGGATTGCTGTTCCTTCAGAAAAATGTGCCAATTCTGCTTGTGAATTCTTCGAGTTCATTAGACCGTCGAGCTGAAAGAAAAAAAAAACAGCAGGAGTGCACGGAAAGGGGGCAAAAAATTACAGTGACCGATCACACTGGGACTCGAACCCAGAATCTCCCGCTCCGGAGGCGAGCGCCTTATCCATTAGGCCATGCGACCACTGTGATATCCCACTTGTAATTATGTTTTTGTCCATTCACTTACTTTTTCGTTTTTGATGCCGATGGCAGCCTCGAGACGGACAGCCGGCTGCGCGTGCGCATCACCGACGCGGACCACCCGCGATGGGAGGTGCCGCAGGACATCCTCCCGCGCCCGGCGCCGGAGGACGTCCTCCACGACGCGCCGCCCGCCTCCTCGACGCCGCTCCAGGGCAGCCGCGTCCTGTCCGCCACGGGGTCCGACCTCGTCCTCACCGTCCACGCCTCCCCGTTCCGCTTCACCGTGTCCCGCCGCTCCACCGGCGACGTCCTCTTCGACACCGCCCCCGGCCTCGTCTTCCGGGACAAGTACCTGGAGGTGACGTCGGCGCTGCCGGCCGGCCGGGCGTCGCTGTACGGGCTGGGCGAGCAGACGAAGCGCTCGTTCCGGCTGCGGCACAACGACACCTTCACGCTCTGGAACGCGGACATCGGCGCGGCCTACGTGGACGTCAACCTCTACGGCTCGCACCCCTTCTACATGGACGTGCGGCCGCCGGGGACCGCGCACGGCGTGCTCCTGCTCAGCAGCAACGGCATGGACGTGCTCTACGGCGGGTCCTACCTCACCTACAAGGTCATTGGCGGCGTCCTCGACTTCTACTTCTTCGCCGGCCCCTCCCCGCTCGCCGTCGTCGACCAGTACACCCAGCTCATCGGCCGCCCTGCCCCCATGCCGTACTGGTCCTTCGGTACGCCGCAACATTGCCCTTCATCTGCTTGTACTCTGCACGCTACGTGCTCTGTTTCTTCTTGCATCTGAATGAACTGAACGGCCATGGCGAATGCTGGTTGGTTGCAGGGTTCCACCAGTGCCGGTACGGGTACCTGAACGTGTCTGACCTGGAGCGCGTGGTGGCCGGCTACGCCAAGGCCAGGATCCCGCTGGAGGTGATGTGGACGGACATCGACTACATGGACGGGTTCAAGGACTTCACCCTGGACCGCGTCAACTTCACCGCCGCCGAGCTCCGGCCGTTCGTCGACCGGCTTCACCGGAACGCCCAGAAATACGTCCTCATCCTAGACCCAGGTACATAAATACACACGACACCAAAATGGAGCTGTAAAAATGGTGGCACCGTCGCTGATTTATTTATTTGATTGATGATGACAGGGATCCGCATCGACGCGACGTACGGGACGTTCGTCCGCGGGATGCAGCAGGACATCTTCCTGAAGCGGAACGGCACCAACTTCCTCGGCAACGTGTGGCCGGGCGACGTCTACTTCCCGGACTTCATGCACCCGCGCTCCGCCGAGTTCTGGGCGCGGGAGATCTCCCTCTTCCGCCGGACCATCCCCGTCGACGGGCTGTGGATCGACATGAACGAGATCTCCAACTTCTACAACCCGGAGCCGATGAACGCGCTCGACGACCCGCCCTACCGGATCAACAACCACGGCGACCACCGCCCCATCAACAACAAGACGGTGCCGGCCTCCGCCGTGCACTACGGCGGCGTCACCGAGTACGACGCGCACAACCTCTTCGGCCTCCTCGAGGCCCGCGCCACGCACCGCGCGCTGCTGAGGGACACCGGCCGCCGCCCCTTCGTGCTCAGCAGGTCCACCTTCGTCGGCTCCGGCCGGTACACGGCGCACTGGACTGGCGACAACGCCGCGACGTGGGGCGACCTCCGCTACTCCATCAACACCATGCTCAGCTTCGGCCTGTTCGGCATGCCCATGATCGGCGCCGACATCTGCGGCTTCAACAACAACACGACAGAGGAGCTCTGCCGTCGGTGGATCCAGCTCGGCGCCTTCTACCCGTTCTCGAGGGACCACTCGGCGATCTTCACCGTCCGGCGAGAGCTGTACCTGTGGCCGTCGGTGGCGGCGTCGGCGAGGAAGGCGCTCGGGCTCCGGTACCAGCTGCTGCCTTACTTCTACACGCTCATGTACGAGGCGCACACGACGGGGGCGCCCATCGCGCGGCCGCTCTTCTTCTCCTACCCGCAAGACGTCGCCACGTACGGCGTGGACAGGCAGTTCCTGCTCGGCCGCGGCGTGCTCGTCTCGCCGGTGCTCGAGCCGGGCGCCACCACCGTCAACGCCTACTTCCCCGCCGGCCGGTGGTTCAGCCTCTACGACTACTCCCTCACCGTCGCAACGAAGACCGGTCAGCACGTCACGCTCCCGGCGCCGGCCGACACGGTGAACGTGCACGTGGCCGGCGGCACCATCCTGCCGCTGCAGCAGAGCGCGCTGACGACGTCGCGCGCGCGCCGGACCGCGTTCCACCTCCTGGTCGCGCTCGCGGAGGACGGCACGGCCAGCGGGGACCTTTTCCTGGACGACGGCGAGTCGCCGGAGATGGGCGGTAGAAGCGATTGGAGCCTGGTAAAGTTCAGCTGCGCGACGGGGAGCGACGGGGCCATCAAAGTGAGGTCGGAGGTGGTGCACAACTCGTACGCACAGAGCAGGACGCTGGTGATCAGCAAGGTGGTGCTCATGGGCCACCGGTCGCCCGCGGCGCCGAAGAAGCTCACCGTCCACGTCAACGGCGCGGAGGTGGATGCGAGCTCGCCAGCCGGCACACGGTACCAGAACGCAGGAGGACTCGGCGGCGTCGCCCACATCGGCGGGCTGTCACAGGTCGTCGGGGAGGAGTTCGAGCTGAAGGTCGCCATGTCCTATTAAGATTTAGGCAATTTGTGATTTGGAGCATAACATTAATTGAATAAAGAAGACGAGAAATTAAAGCCCAGATGAATGGCTTCAATTCGAAAATGAGGATATAATGGCATGTTTCTGACGGGTTTTTTTTTGAACATGTTCAAAAAAAAATATCTCAGCTTTTGCCGAAATCATCGAATTTTACTGAAATTCTGTGATTTCGGTTTTCATTTCGTCCAAAGGACCAAAATTTCCAACTGAATTTGAAGGGGATCCAACCAATTTTTTAAAAAATACAAAAAATAATTTGAATTTGTGTGTATACTACCAAAATTACTAAAATATTTTGACCAGAGGGGCAACTATTTTAGTATTTATCAAAACTAATGAAAATTTTAAATCTTCAATTAAATTGCACAGAAAGTGAGGCCGTAGAGCGGATCAGAGCTGCACTGCCATTGACCATCATTGCTAGAGGAATTTTTATCTTCTCATATGCATTTTGTTCATAGGATTGATGATGCTAGTTCATGATGACGATGATCATGAACCAGTAGTAATGATGATGTTGTGCATTTTGTCAAAGGTTTTTGTTCCACTTGAGACCCCAATTTCTATATGCAAAACAGGTAACTCATAGTGTTGGTTTTTCTTTTAACCTAGTTGCAAGCCCGGGAATCAATCCGGGAGTTGGTCATACTCCCCCACATTTTTCATTATATGTTATTTTGATGATAATGATGGAGGTTTCTGCGTGATGGTCAAAACCAATAGCCATAGATCTAGTTTTGCTAGATAAGGCGAGGACGGTGTCAGGGGCGTCGTTACCTCCTTGGAGGCGTCGTCTTGGAGACCATGACTATTAGTGGTAACCGATGACTCGTGGCGATGGAGTGTGGCTGCGTTGGTGGTGGTGCGGCCGGCTCGGGGTCGACGGTGGTTTTATGCTCTTCTTTGGCGGTGATCGTGCTCGAGTGCTTCTTGGTGTGTCTTTGTTATGCGGTGCCGTGCGACTACGCCAGTGGCACATAGGTGTTGTGGCGTCGTCTCGACCTCGCGTGCCTTTTCGAATGTACCCCCGACACAGGTGGTGTTGCGGCGTTGTGCAGTCTCGGATGCGTGGTGCCTTTCGATTGCGTCGACGGTGCAGTGTCGTGGTTTGGTCTGCTAGGTGACGCCCCTCGACTACACCGGTGGCACACGGGTGCCGTGGCGTCATCTCAGCCTTGCGTGACCCTTCGGATGTGCCCCGTGACACTGGTGGTGTCGCGGCGTTGTGCAGTCTCGGTTGCTTGGAGCCTTTCGATTGCGTCGATGGTGCAGCGCCGTGGGTTGGTCTCAGCTGGCCGATGCCGGTGGTGCTCTTTGTTGTGTTTTGTTGTCCTTCTTTGTTCTCCCCTGCTAGGTGTGTTGTCAGTGTGCGTCTTTTTCTTTACCTCTTCCCCCTGTGCCCCTTGTACCTTTGGTTCACTTGAACCTATTTTGCAGAAAGCCCCCATGGTGAAAATTTTAAAAAACGATAGCCACGCATGGATAGGAACCGGCAACCAGTCATCTTTTTATTAAAAAAAAATCACAGTTGGATTTAGTCCACCAAAGTCATCGGCCATGCACCATTCATTTTTAGGGTTTTGACCAACTTATTTTATGTTTTGAGAATCAATAGGAATTTCCACAACCACACAATCAACACAACGTCTCCCGCATCTATCCTCTATAAAAACATTACTCGTTTTGCGATGGCACCAATCTAAGCAATACTCCTCCGAGCTTTTTTTTGTAGTTACATTCTATCAGTGTCACCAACAACAGGAAGATAGGAGGGGGATATTTTTTAAGTTATTTTGTGTGTGTGTGTGTGTGTGTTTCTAGTATGATTTTTTTTTTAGTTTTTGTGTGTCTTACATGATGGCATTCTAAGCATGTGTTTTCTTCTGTTGTTTCTCAAGGTACCAAAATCTGGAAATGGCAAATTAATGCTCCATCTATCATCAACCTAAGGGATTTTGTCGTTGAGATTAGATAGGAGAACGTGATCATTCAAAGCACCGATGGTTGAAGGTTTTGAAGAATTAATGGTAATTGTTTAACTTTTTTTAGCTTTTTCTTACAGCCTTTTTTTCTTGTGTTTTAAAGCTTGTTTAAGTCTCAAAAATATCATCAGGTGGTGCCCTACTATTTTAGAGAAACTTTGAATAGCCATGTGGATCTTTTCATGGAAGCTCAGAGCAATTTTTATAGAGCAACACAATGCAAAGACATACATCTGCCGCGCTTTTTGGAGAGTATTTGTGCAAGCACATAGTATAGAGCTAGGTAGTATTGTTCATTTTGATCCCGTTGCTTGGGGTAACTTATTTAACATTGAGGTGTTTAATGGATAGGGTGATCAAAAGATGGATGATTACAATCCTGATATAACTTTTGTCTTCATTTTTTCAGAGCCATTTTTTATTTTTCTTATTAATTTTTTATTTCCTATATAGAATAATCTTTTTTAAATATTCATGTTTTTTTTGTTTTCTCACAGGCATAATGCTAGTGTCTGACGATGTGTGTGTTATATTTCAAGATATTATCTTCACAGACATGCATAGACTTGCAGATGATGTTGTGGAAGGACTTGTTGGCACTCTTACAAGGCGGCACAGGGTTAGCCATGACCTTCTTAATAAAGAAACTGGGACCCCAATCCGTGAATGTTTTGTCAACATGCTGACCCATGAAGACATTGAACATCATCAACTAGTATGTCTATATAAATATTAGAGGCGGCCTTCAATTTTTTTCAATTGAAGGTCGCCTCTAAAATTTATATAGACATACTAGTTTGAAAGAACATGTGGTGCCTCCATGTTTGGTTTTGGTAATTGATGACAATTTCTATGGACTAATGGTTGCCTTGAGTTATATTTGAAGGTTTTGTCCATAGGCTTTTCTTGATGTCCATGTGTTGGTTTCAAGGAGTTTATAAGTTGACCAAGGTGCTATTAAGGAATTATCCAAAGATTGGTCATGTGAGTATTGAGCTTATTGGAAGCATGTCTTGAAGAAGAAGATTGTGTGATCATTCATGTTTACTTTCAAGACATCATCCAAATGAAGAGAGTTGGAAAGATTCAAGGTTGATCAAGACTAAGTCAAGAGTGAATCAAGTTGATCAACTCACAAAGCGTAGAAGATGTACCGAGAGGGATCAAGTGACACTAGTAGAAAAGGGAGCATCAGTCCCGGTTCGTAAGGGCCTTTAGTCCCGGTTCTTGCGGTTCTTGAACCGGGACTAAAGGGTCGTGACTAATGCCTCCACCCTTTAGTCCCGGTTCTAACATGAACCGGGACAGATGGGCCTCCACATGGCCACTGCGAGCAGCCCAGGCAAGGGGGCCTTTGGTCCCGGTTGGTGACATGAACCGGGACCAAAAGGCTTCCACGTGTCAGCAGCTGAGGTTTTTCTTTTTTTTAAAAAAAAAGTGGCTGGTTTAGGGGTTTTGGGGGTTAATTTTAGGTTGTTATTAGCTAGCTAATAGAGAGAAGTGTCCTCTCTTGTACTGCTATGTTCATTTCACCCGCTGATATATAATAAATCATGCATGCTCGCATCATACATCATCATATATAATAACAAGTCCTACTAATCATGCATCATCATACAACTTCTACTCATTATTAATAACAAGTCATACGATCATCCTCCTCATAGTCATCGAACCCAACCCTACATAATTGTTCTTAGCACATGGTCATCAGTATCAGGTAGGACCTAAACACCCTTAAGGTAAAATAGCATAAAACAATATAGACCCTGACTCTCCATTATGAAGAATGGAGATCACCATGTCTTCAATTCTTGCGCTTCGCCTCCTTTTGCTTGCAAGAAGCTCCTTACGACTGTCCATACATTTTTTCCATTCTTTGATTGTCATGTCTCCACTTCTTTTAGAAATCCGGTATGGACAATTGAGATTCGTAGGACGACCTGGTTGTATGTTCAAAACATCAAGGCGACCGTGCATATACATCAGATGAGGCATACAATCATTCGGGATTATCTGTTGAAAAACATAGTAATAACTTCGTAGTTAGCAATGATGTACTAGTTTTAGAAGTATTTAAAAAAAGATGCAGGGATGTCGTAATAGTAAAAAATCTTACCAGGGTATTGTCGTCGTTGTGTACCGTATGAACATCGAAGGTCTCCTCAAATTTAATGCTGAAGCGCCGATCTTCCTTCAGCTCAATGAACCTATCGCACATACCTCGGTCGTCGTGGCACCAGTCGCACTCCCCCGGGCGGTTTTCGTCGTCCGAGTACGACATTTCCGGCCTAAGTTCATAATTCAATATTAAATATATGTACTAAAAAACCTAAATTAGATCATTATTATTAATCACGGGTTGACTATCTGTGATGTACGTAGCTCCTCCTTTCATTCCCGAGTGCATTATTACAACAAATTGTCTAGCACACAGGAATAAAGGAGAAGCTACCCCCACGACGGCGTGGATGATGGAGGGGGCTCCTAGATTTCTGCATAGAGTGCTCTTCAATTTTAGCATTCAAAGTAGGAGTACTTTTCCAATATGAGCATTCAATAAGCAAAACCAAATTGTAAAATAAAGTAGTATTCAAATTAGCATGCATTCAATTATAACCAAAAGTACATCATCTCTTGTGTCCGTACATCGTCGAATACGCCTCGAATACTATCATACATATAGCATCGCTAATTAATACAGCTAGAACCATAGCGCCTGACGGGTATCGTCGCGGGCGGTGGACACCCAAAGATAAGGAATGATCACAGGATCATAGCTCCAGTGAGATCCCTGAAGAACCTGCCAGGTATTGTCGAACCTACCCTCCAATGCAACCATGTAGCGACGGACGTGCTCGTCCTCCTCGCTGACACGGTGACGTACCACCTCCGCGGTGTCTGGAAGCCTCGGCACCGTCACTGGCCCACGCGACCGCCACCAAACAAGGATCGGGTAAACAACGGGCTGCCTCCTCACCAACCTACGTCCCTCAGAAGGTAGCACCTCCCAATACCAGCCCGGTGGAGCCCAGTCCCGAACATGGGCCTGATCAAGCAGGCCTCCACCACCGCCGAGTCGACGACGACGAGGATGCGGGTTAGGCATCGTCGACGTCGATGCGGGAACTACTTCTATATATAGTTAAATAAAGTAGTTTTATTAATTAAATCAACTAGTTCAACTACTAAGCACTTACTATAAATAAATAAAGTAGTACTTATTAAAAATAAACTACTTCTATATATAGTAAAATAAATTGGTTTATTAAATCAACTAGCTAGTTCAACTATATATGAAGCACTTACTATAAATAAAATAAAGTACTACTTACTAAAAATAAACTAGTTTAACTATAGTTCTATTATTTTTCTAACTAATTTTCCTATACATACACAATAAATTGACAAAGAAAATACTATGAACAAAAAAATCATTAAAATTCTATGAAAAAAATTAGAAAAGAAAAAAATCATAAAAATTCTATGAACAGAAAAAAAATCATAAACAAATTTGACATCTAAATTACTTACACAATATGAAAAAAAATTGACATCTAAATTATAACAGAAAAAAATCATAAAAATTTGACATCTAAATTACAACAGAAAAAATCATAAAAATATCTAACACAATATGAACAATTTAGTTACACAATATGAAAAAAAATCTAACAGAAAAATCTATGAACTACACATCTAACAAAAAAAATCAATGAACTACAAAAAAATCATTAAAATTCTATGAACAAAATTAGAACAGAAAAAATCATAAAAATTCTATGAACAGAAAAAAATCATAAAAATTTGACATCTAAATTACTTACACAATATGAAAAAAATTGACATCTAAATTACAACACATCTAACAAAAAATCTATGAACTACACATCTAACAAAAAAATCAATGAACTACAAAAAAATCATTAAAATTCTATGAACAAAATTAGAACAGAAAAAAAATCATAAAAATTCTATGAACAGAAAAAGTCATAAAAATTTGACATCTAAATTAATTACACAATATGAAAAAATTGACATCTAAATTACAACACATCTAACAAAAAATCTATGAACTACACATCTAACAAAAAATCTATAAACTACAAAAAAATCTAACAAAATTAACTACACATCTAAATTAACTACTACTAACGTCAAATTAAATTAGTTGCTCACGGCGACGGCGACGGCGAGGTGCGGCGCGGGGCGGGCGGGGCGGCGACGGCGGGCGGGGCGGCGCGGGCCGGGACGGGCGGGGCGGCGACGGCGTCAGGGCGGCGCGGGGGGCAGTGGCGTCGCGGGGCACGAGGGGCAGCGACGGCGTCGGGGCGGCGCAGGACGGCGCGGGGCAACGATGGCGACGGCGAGGCGGAGACGGGCAGCCTGGCGGCGTCGGGGCGGGGAAGAACGAACTGAACGAGATTTTGACGAGTGCCAGTTATATGGACGACGCATTGGTCCCGGTTCGTGAGA
This sequence comes from Triticum aestivum, assembly GCF_018294505.1. NCBI lineage: Eukaryota > Viridiplantae > Streptophyta > Magnoliopsida > Poales > Poaceae > Triticum > Triticum aestivum. The sequence continues at coordinate 633,428,234 of NC_057813.1, forward strand.
CAAACCGGGACTAATGCAACCTTTAGTCCCGGTTGGTGGCACCAACCGGGACCAAAGACCTCTTTTCAGCAGCCCAAAGGGCGGGAAGCAGAGACCTTTGGTCCCGGTTGGTGCCTCAAACCGGGACAAAAGAGAGGCATTGGTCCCGGTTGGTGCCACCAACCGGTACCAATGCACCCCTTTAGTCCCGGTTCGAGCCAGCAACCGGGTCTAAAGGCCTTGCGCTGGCACGTGCAGTGGGATGTTTAGTCCCACTTTGCTAGCTGAGGAGCGGCCGCACCTGTTTATGAGTGCAACTCTGCCCTCCCATTTGAACTCCTCACTATTGCAGGCCTACTGGCCTAAACTTTTGTCTCTGTCTGTGGGCCTACTGGGCAGTCTGCGGGCCTGAATCCTGGACCAATAAGGTTTTTAGTCGTATTCAGGCCGTGGTGGCCCAGTAGGTGGCAATTTTTTTTATTTTTTCCCTTTTTTGTTTTCTTTTTTTGCTTTATCTATTTTATGATAATTCTTTTTGCTATTAAAGTAGGTGCCACCAACCGGGACTAAAGGCCCTGTGCTACCCGCGTCGCGGCACGAAAGTTTAGTCCCACCTCGCTAGCTGAGGGAGCTCGAGGGTGGTTTATAAGCCCCAGTCCCGCTGCCCTCTCGAGCTCCTCTCAAATGCAGGCTTACGGGCCTAAACTCACTATATGTGCCTTCGGTATAATTTTAGTTTTAATAATACTAGGGGTTTATAAAAGCTTTTTAGTTGATTCCTTCAGTACCAGTTCTAAGGCTGTTACAAAGGCATTTTATTTGGTATAGGTTTTAAGGCTGGTGCCCCACGAGCACCTTTTAGTACCGGTTCGTGCCATGATTCGGTAAAAGAGTTTTTTAGTTGATTCTTTCTGTAGCTGTTTTTTAGTCCCACCTCACCAAGCGAGAGGCACTCACAGCGGTTTATAAGCCCCGAGTGCAGAGACGATGCAGAAGAGGCTCAATGCTAACCTGCATGTTGCTTAGCTTTAAGCCTTGAGGAATAAGGTAGACTGCACGGAGCTATGTGCAGTGCAGTTTACACTATTCCGAAAGGCTTGAAGCTAATTAACGATCATTGCGCCTCTTTTTTATTTTTAAAGACTTATTACAACTCAGAAATAAATAGAAAAAAATAAATATAGCAGAAAAGAAAAAAAACTATTTAAAAAACTACTCAAAAATAAATAGAATAAAAAATAGTTGTGATTAACTTTACAAAAAAAATGAGCATAGATGCGCTTATAGAGAAAATTAGTCCTAAATTCATAATAAATTTCTACTAACTTCAGAGAAATTCAATATGAATTTAGGTCAAATTCCCTGTATAAGGGCATCTATTTTCACTTTGAGAGGAGCTCAACAAGGCAGAGAGGGAGAGGCTTATAAACGGGTGTGAGCGCCCTTCGGTTGGCGAGGTGGGACTAAACTCTGACCGCAACGAGGACCAACCCTTTAGTCTCGGTTCGTGCCACCAACCGGGACTAATGGGCTACCTTTGGTCCCGATTCATCCCACCAACCGGGACCAATGGTGGTGGGCCAGGAGCGAGGCCCATTGGTCCCGGTTCGTCCCACCAACCGGGACCAAAAGGTCCAGACGAACCGAGACCAATGGCCCACATGGCCCGGCCGGCTCCCGGGGCTCACGAAGCGGGTCCAATGCCACCATTGGTCCCGGTTCTAGACTAAACCGGGACTAATGGGCTGACCTGGCCTGGACCATTGCCCCCTTTTCTACTAGTGTGATCCCATGGTATGGTAAGCATTGTCCATTGCACTTTGTGTACTAACCCATGGTCTATGTGAGAGTTCTATGTGGGGTTAGGTACGTGTCCATGGGCTTGCTTCAAGGAGAAGATATCATACAACCCATGGAAAGAATGACATCAAGTGGTGATCGTCATCAAGATTGCCGTGTGCAAGTTCAAGTGGAGCATCATGAAGAGATCAAGTGCTTTAATCTTGCCATCTATTGTGGTGTCAATGGACTTGTGAAGATGTGCCTAAGAGTGGCTCACCCATAGTGGACTATGGGGGAGCAATCATCTAGTCTTCATCGAGCCAACGCAATCAAGAAAGGTGGTCCAACTTGAGGGAGTCAAGATCGTCTTCATCTAGCTCAAGTGGACCATGTGCAAGGCAAATGTTTGCCCTTGATAGGTTGTATATTTTACCGGTCTCGTGGTGGTAGTTGGCAGACCGGGTTATAGGATCGTTTGCCGTACTATCAAGGGGGGCTCTCAAGTTGGTAGCTTGATTGTATCGTTAGTAGAGAGCTCAAACCATTGCATCCTTGCATCATGTTTCTTGGTTCTTGTTTGGTTATCTTTGTGATTCTTAGAGCTTATGGTCATCTTGATGACAAGCTTGAGTTCATCGAAAACGGAGTTCGCATGCGTCTTCTATGATGTTTTCGGTGTTGGAGGTTTTACCGGTCTTATCCGAGGAAGGGTTCTCACCTTTTTCTTATGGGTATTTTCTCATTTGCTTATTATTGATATTTCTATCAAGATTGTGTTAGCCCATGTCATTAGCTTTCCAACAAACTTGGTTTCGTTGAATTCGGAGTCCGTTTGCAAAAGTTGTGGCTGTTTTGGTAAAGGTTGCAGCGGTACTACCGCGACTAGAGCGGATGTAATTTTTTACTACCGCTCCTGTGCAGTACTACCGCGGCTCTTAAGCGGTAGTACCGCTCCGGACCAAAATCTCGTGTTTTGCTCAGCGGAAGTAGGCACGGAAGTATTTTTTTAGTACCGCTCGCAAGCAGTAGTACCGCTACCATTTGCGGTAGTACCGTGAGGTCGAGCGGTAGTACCGTGAGGACGAGCGGTAGTACCGCTCCAGCGGTTCTACTGGCCTTTTGCCTCCTCGCTGTTGTTTTTCAAAGGGGTACTACCGCCCTAGCGGTAGTATCGCTCCTTGGAGCGGTAGTACCGCTTTGTGCGAGCTGTGAGCATAACGGTTGGATTTTTCCCCACCTATAAAAGGGGGTCTTCTTCCCCATTGAACCTTATCCTTTGAGCTCGAGTTCTTCCCCATTGTTGACCTTCTTTGAGATTGCTAACTCTCAATCCCTCCATGGATTCTTGCTAGTTTTTGAGGGAAAAGAGAGAGGAGATCTAGATCCACATTTCCACCAATCACTTTCTCCTCTACGTGAGGGGAACCCCTTGGATCTAGATCTTGGAGTTCTTGGTGTTCTCCTTCTTGTTCTTCCTCTCATTTTCCTCCCTAGCATTAGTTGCTTCGGTGGGATTTGGGAGAGAAGGACTTGGGCACTCCGTGTGCCCTTGCCATTGCATTTGGTGCATCGGTTTGAGTTCTCCACGGTGATACGTGGAAGTTTCAAGTTGAGAAGCTTATTACTCTTGGGTGTTTGGGCACCCGAGAGCTTGTTCCTCTTGGGTGCCTTAGCGCCCTAGACGGTTGGTGTTGTTCGGAGCTCAATCATTGTGGTGTAAAGCTCCGGGCAAGCGTCGGGGTCTCCAATTAGGTTGTGGAGATTGCCCCGAGCAATTTGACGGGTACCGGTGACCGCCCCCAAGGGTTGCCAAAGTGTACTGGTTCGGTGACCGCCCCCAAGAGTTGCCATTTGTACGGGTTCGGTGACCGCCCTCAAGCGTCCCTTAGTGGAATCACGGCATCTTGCATTGTGCGAGGGCGCGAGGAGATTACGGTGGCCCTAGTGGCTTCTTGGGGAGCATTGCGCCTCCACACCGCTCCAAACAGAGATTAGCATCCGCAAGGGTGTGAACTTCGGGATACATCGTCGTCTCTGCGTGCCTCGGTTATCTCTTACTCGAGCCCTTTACTTATGCACTTTACTTTGTGATAGCCATATTGTTCTTGTCATATATCTTGCTATCACCTTAGTTGCTTATCTTGCTTAGCATAAGTTGTTGGTGCACATAGGTGAGCCTAGTTGTTGTAGGTTTTGTGCTTGACAAATTAACCGCTAGGTTTATTCCGCATTTGTTCAAGCCTAAACCGTAATTATTTTAAAGCGCCTATTCACCCCCCCCTCTAGGCGACATCCACGATCTTTCAATTGGTATCAGAGCCTCGTCTCTCTTTATTAGGCTTTACCGCCTAGAGAGTAAAGATGTCAACTAGGGGATTAGGATTCTCTGACATTCTTAGTTTCGATGGCACAAATTTTGATGTTTGGGTAATTCGCATGCTTAATCTTTTTAGGGTCATGGACCCAAATTTAGATCGAATTGTAGATATGGGTTTTTCTCCTCCAAAGGATCCCCAAAGATTATCTTTAGAGGATGAGAAAAACTCTTATGTCAATGCTCAAGATTCTAATGTGCTTTTCGATGCTTTGAGCAATGTAGTTATATTTCAACTCATGCCGTTCCGGGATGCTCATGAGTTGTGGACGAAGCTTCAAGATAAATATGGTGTGTCCAAGATTTGTGGGGATGATTGTTCTCCCTCCACCTCCCGCCGTATAGTCTTCTCAACTTCTTCTAATTCACCTACATGTGGTTTGCCACAAGGTAATGATATGGTGAGTAGTGTTGGTCATTGCAATGATGATAGTATGCTTATTGTAGATGATCCTTCATCACTATATTATTGCAATGCTCCTTCTTTGGGCTTTAACACTTCTAGCACTCCAAATGTTTCACATGCTTGTGTTGATAGTCCTTGCATATCATGTAGAAATTGCTTGACTAAATCTCATGATGATATGCTTGCTATGTCTTGTTGCCATGATAAAAATGCATCTATTTCCTCGAATTGTTGTGCTAACAATGTAGAGGAAACCGAACACTCCATGGAACAAGATGTGGTGTTTAATGGTGCCTCAAGGGATCCTACATCATCATCTATTGCTTTTTGCCTTATGGCTAAGGCGTCAAAGGTATCTCCTACTTTGTACCCCAATATGTCTCTTGATGATGATGTTGATGCTAATGATGATGAGGATAATGATGAAGAGAATGATAATGTTGCCTCCTTAAAAACTAAGGGGGAAATGATTTTTAAAGCTCTTCATAAAAATAAAATTGCTCGTTCCAACTTCATGGAAATAATGTCCATTGCCATTGATGGCAAGAAATACATTGAGGAGTTGGAATCTCATCTAGAGGAGCATGAGGTCACCATTGAGAAAATGGAAGCTCATGAGCGTGATTACGCAAATGAGATCGCGGAGCTATCTCAAGCTCTTGAACATGAACAAACCACCTCCGAATCTCTTGAGGAGACTTTTGCTCTAGAATTATCTAGAGTGAGGGAATCTCATGATAGAGCTCTTGAGGTGGCCAATGATTTCAAAACTAAAAATGCTAAGCTTGAAGTTTCTCATGCTAGACTCCTTGAGGATTTTGAGCACCTCGAAAATGGCTCAAGGGTCATCAAGGGTGAGCTCATCAAACTCACCGAGTCTCATGCCCAACTTGAAGCTTCTTATTTAAAAGAGCTTGCCAAGTTGTCCTCTCCTATTGTTGTAAATGATGATGCTTGTGCTACTAACTCTATTACTTGTGAAGCATCCATTTTGAAGGAGAATGTTGAGCTACGGGCTCAACTTGAGGTGCTATCTAGCAATTATGGGAAATTGGAAGAAAGTCATGAAAAGCTCTCAAGCTCTCATGATGATCTTCTAGTATCCCATAATGTGCTAAAGATAGCTCACGAGGCCATGATTGCTAAGGTAACATCTAGTGAGCCTCATGTGGATACTAGCACTACTTCTAGTCAAAATAGTATATTGCCATGTGCTAGTCCTTGTAATTCATCTACTCACAATGTTGGTACATCTTGTGATGAATTGCTTTCCTTGCCTTGTTGCTCTAACGATGAAGCTTATACTTCCTCTAGTACTTGTGTTGAGACTAACCATGTAGAGGAAATCAAAGAGCTCAAGGCCCAAGTCACTTCTTTGAAGAAAGACTTGGAAAAGAGTCATGAAGGGAAATCCAAACTCAACAATATCTTGAGTGTGCAAAAATCCCCCAATGACAAAGGTGGACTTGGATTCAACTCCAATAAGAAGAAGAAGTCCAAGAGAATCAAGAAGAAGGGCCAAGAACAAGTCAAGAATTCGGCCAAGATTATTTGCTTCAAGTGCAAAATTGAAGGGCATCATGTTAGATCTTGCCCATTGAAGAAGAAGGCCATTAGTGCAAGCAACAAGGGAAGAGGCCACAAGTTCAATCTCATGCTCAACCTCAAGTTGAAGAAAGGCCACTTCCCAAGAAGATTCAAGTTAATGCTTCTCTTATTGAGAAATCAAGTGAGAAGAAAGTGAAGAGTAGACATTGCTACTTATGTCGTGAGAAAGGTCACGTCGCTTCTTCATGCACTAGTGGTAACTTATCCAACCCAATTATTATTGATGATATCTATTCTCTTGGGAAGGATAAGGTTGCCAATGTGTTTGCCAAGTTTGTTGGTACTCAAAGTGGTGTCAAGAAAAGAACCATTTGGGTAGCCAAGCCTATTGTGACTAACCTCTTAGGACCCAACTTGGTTGGGGACCACCAAGCTCAAATTTGATCAATAGGTGTTGTTGGAGGGCATTGGAGACTTGGCTAGACTATGAGGAATTAAGGGGACTTCATCATTCTTATTGTCTCAAGCCAAGTAATTGGATTATCAAGTTTCTATCTTATATCCAATGTTCCTCCTTGCGGTAACTTGTACTTAAATTGTTTACATTGAAAGTTACTTGCCCCCTTGCATGTTTTGATTTTGTTCCTTGCATGTGTTTGTATATGTTGTGCTTCCAACTTGCTTATCTTGAGCAATCAAGTATGTGTGTGTTGGTTCACACATCATGTACGTGTGTGTCGTGCGTTGAGCCTTTATGCTACTTGTTTGTATCCTAGTTGGCTCGTGTGAGAGATTAATGGAACATCCCATTTTGGGGGAGTGATGTGCTTTGTGCACCTCACAATCCTATAAATGTGTGTACATGAGGAATACCATCTAGTATTGATATTACAAGATTATCTAGTCGCTAGGTGGTATATCTCTCATGAGAAATTCAAATTCTAAAAAGTCCATTGATTATCTCTCATTGGATCCTCTTATTGCCTCTTGTTAAGTTTTCTTTGGTATCACATTATGGAGGAGTAATATGCCATGTGCATATTACAAGCCTAGAAAATGTGTACAATTGAGATATTGTCACGTAGAGTTGATACTTTTAATTATCTTGTTCCTAGGTGACATGTTAGATCTACAAGTTGCAATTTGCTTGTGTGGGTGTGAAGATGATGTTGGATATCCTTGCTATCTACCATCGGGAATTCTTTCCGTCTACTTCTTGTCTTTTGACAATTGGTAGTCACTTATGTGTGGTAGAATTTATTGATCATCTTTACATTGGCTTTTGTTTTACTTGCCTTTTCTCTTGCCAAGGACTGTGTCAACTCCCGTTGTCTTCCGTACCACTTGTGGATCTTGTTTATTTCTTGTTCTTGTCTAGTGTTTTCTAGATATAGTGAAAGTGGTGATCCCACCTTGTGCATTTTCTATTCAAATGCAAATTCTCTATAATGCACAACTCATGGGGGAGCTATCCTATTTTCTATAAAACGCTCATCTTGTGACCCTTATCAAGTGTGTGTTGGTGGAAGGCAAGCCGTTTTCTATTTGGTACCTTGTGCCATCATGAAACTTTGTTGAGAGCTTGGTTTGTTTGGAACCATCCTCTCTTTGGGAGTTTGACATCTTTAATTTAGTGTGTATCAATGGATATCTCATTCCTTGATGTATCTTTAATGATATCTTCCAAGTGATGATTTCTCTATTTGGTATCCTTGTTCTCTTGGCATTTCGTTTTCATTTGGTATCAGTTCTTGAAAGTTTTGAGCATGCATGCTTACTTCATGTAGTTTATTTGGCATGCTTTCTTTATTTGACCCAATATATCGGGGAAACTCCACCAAGTCTCAAATTGGATGAGATGTGCATGATATTTATTTTCATATCTATATGCACATATTTATGTGGAGTTTTTCCTATGTATTGGTGTTTCTAACTATTTGGTCCCAATGAGTTTGGGTACCGTTTAGTTTGTGTTGTTCTTGTAGGAACATTTGGAGATGCATTGGATGCTCGACTCACTCACAAGGAAGGTGTTTTCACCATGTGCTTATTGGAGTCAAGCTAGGATGATCAATGAACTACCATCTACCTTCAATTGGTATCTACTACATCCTTCAATGGTATCTTGGTAACAAGTATCATCATCTACTTCATGCACACATTTCTTGCATCAACCTTGTGTAGGTTGTATCATGGCATGTAATTCATTCTTTCTTGTGATACTTGTTTCCTTTCTCAAAGCATTCCAAGGATGATCTCATGTTGCTAGTTGTGATGTCTTTGATGGTTGTGTGGTAGGAATTCATTTATATACAATAAGACCATATCTAGCCATGTGCTATGCTTCCAAGCAAATATCTTATTGGTATATGTATGACTTCCTTTTGGATATCTTGTTCCTTCGTGTTGTAACTATGTCGGGTGTACATCCTTCTTTGTAGACATATATCATCATGATTTCGTCTCCTAGAACCTTATACACGTGAGAGAAATTACATCTCTAGATGATATCCTTTCTTTCATGTCCACCTTGTCTTTCTTATGTTATTTCTTTGGTGGCTCCGTGAAAGCTTTTGTCTTGAGTGCGGGTCTTATCTCATTGCATCTTGATGCACTCTTTTGTGGTGAAGATCTTTTTCCTCATGCTTGTCTTGATGAGGCCTTTGCCATCTTAATTGGTATCCCTCGTCTTGATGAGGCTTTCATTTTCTATCTTCACCATGGGTTGTCACAAGCATAGGTTCTTTATATGCTTATTAGTGAGCTTGTGAACCCGTTTGCTAGTTGTGTGTGAGAATGATAGGCCTTGCACCGTGTGCCTCATTCTTTCAAGACTTTATTGATGCTTAATACTCATCCATATACTAGTCTTCTCTAGTGCATTGCCTTGACTCACACACATCATTTTGGTTGAGCCCATTCTTAAGTCGCCTCTTTTACTTGTTGCTCAACCATGTGTTTGTTGCAAGTACTAGGCTTAGTTTCCTATTTGCTCACTCGCACGTGTTGTCAGTTTCTATTGATTTTGGGGGAGCTATGATCCTATTTTGTGCACTTTGTATTCAAATACAAAAATTCTTATGTGTGCACAAATCATGGGGAGCTTCTCTAGTTTCTTTAGATCACTCCATCGCTCATATCATAATATTCTTTATTCTTGTGGCTCATAGGATCTTTGGTCTAGTTGGTTCAATTGATATCCTTTGATTGCTTGCTTCAATTGGTATATTTTGACTGCTTGATTGCTTGTGTCTCTCTTTGTTATGTCTTTGTGGCATATCATTCTTTAGCAATCTTTGTGCCTCAATATAGTTTGTGTTCCTCCAAGTATTTACCTTTGGATATGTGTATTGCATTCCACTCTCTTGTTGAGAAATACACAATTTTTGGAGGACCACAATTTATATTGGCCTTCTTAGCTTTTCGCCCATTTTGGCAATCGATGCCAATGGGGGAGAAGTTTAAGAGAGTTTTGTGGAGAAGTTTAGAGAATTATCTCCTCTTGCTTTGGTTTTGTTCCGTAGCATTTCCATCTCATTCTCATGCATCATTGGTTGTTGCATTGCATGGTGATGCATAATTCCTTGTATAAACTCTCTTGAAAGTGATTGTCATCAATTGCCAAAATGGGGGAGATTGAAAGAACATGCGGTGCCCCCATGTTTGGTTTTGGTAATTGATGACAATCTCTATGGACTAATGGTTGCCTTGAGTTATATTTGAAGGTTTTGTCCATAGGCTTTTCTTGAAGTCCATGTGTTGGTTTCAAGGAGTTTATGAGTTGACCAAGGTGCTATTAAGGAATTATCCAAAGATTGGTCATGTGAGTATTGAGCTTATTGCAAGCATGTCTTGAAGAAGAAGATTGTGTGATCATTCATGTTTACCTTCAAGACATCATCCAAATTAAGAGAGTTGGAAAGATTCAAGGTTGATCAAGACTAAGTCAAGAGTGAATCAAGTTGATTAACTCACAAAGCGTAGAAGATGTACCGAGAGGGATCAAGTGATCCCATGGTATGGTAAGTATTGTCCATTGCACTTTGTGTACTAACCCATGGTCTATGTGAGAGTTCTATGTGGGGTTAGGTATGTGTCCATGGGCTTGCTTCAAGGAGAAGATATCATACAACCCATGGAAAGAATGATATCAAGTGGTGATCGTCATCAAGATTGATGTGTGCAAGTTCAAGTGGAGCATCACGAAGAGATCAAGTGCTTGAATCTTTCCATCCATTGTGGTGTCAATGGACTTGTGAAGATGTGCCTAAGAGTGGCTCACCCATAGTGGACTATGGGGGAGCAATCATCTAGTCTTCATCGAGCCAACGCAATCAAGAAAGGTGGTCCAACTTGAGGGAGTCAAGATCGTCTTCAGCTAGCTCAAGTGGACCATGTGCAAGGCAAAGGTTTGCCCTTGATAGGTTGTCTATTTTACCGGTCTCGTGGTGGTAGTTGGGAGACCGGGTTATAGGATCGTTTGCCGTACTATCAAGGGGGGCTCTCAAGTTGGTAGCTTGATCGTATCATTAGTAGAGAGCTCAAACCATTGCATCCTTGCATCATGTTTCTTGGTTCTTTTTTGGTTATCTTTGTGAGTCTTAGAGCTTATGGTCATCTTGATGATAAGCTTGAGTTCATCAAAAATAGAGTTCGCATGCGTCTTCTATGATGTTTTCGGTGTTGGAGGTTTTACCGGTCTTATTCGAGGAGGGTTCTCACCTTTTTATTATGGGCCTTTTCTCATTTGCTTATTCTTTATTTCTATCAAGATTGTGTTAGCCCATGTCGTTAGCTTTCCAACAAACTTGTTTTCGTTGAATTCGGAGTCCATTTGCAAAAGTTGTGGTTGTTTTGGTAAAGGCTACAGCGGTACTACCGCGACTAGAGCGGATGTAATTTTTTACTACTGCTCCAGAGCGGTACTACCGCGGCTCCTGAGCGGTAGTACCGCTCCAGAGCAGTACTACCGCGGCTCCTAAGCGGTAGTACCACTCCGGACCAAAATCTCGTGTTTTGCTCAGCGGAAGTAGGCATGGAAGTATTTTTTTAGTACCGCTCGCAAGCAGTAGTACCGCTACCATTTGCGGTAGTACCGTGAGGTCGAGCGGTAGTACCATGAAGACGAGCGGTAGTACCTCTCCGGCGGTTCTACTGGACTTTTGCCTCCTCGCTGTTGTTTTTCAAAGGGGTACTACCGCCCTAGCGGTAGTACCGCTCCTTGGAGCGGTAGTACCGCTTTGTGCGAGCTGTGAGCATAACGGTTGGATTTTTCCCCACCTATAAAAGGGGGTCTTCTTCCCCATTGAACCTTATCCTTTGAGCTCGAGTTCTTCCCCATTGTTGACCTTCTTTGAGCTTGCTAACTCTCAATCCCTCCATGTATTCTTGCTAGTTTTTGAGGGAAAAGAGAGAGGAGATCCAGATCCACATTTCCACCAATCACTTTCTCCTCTACTTGAGGGGAACCCCTTGGATCTAGATCTTGGAGTTCTTGGTGTTCTCCTTCTTGTTCTTCCTCTCATTTTCCTCCCTAGCATTAGTTGCTTCGATGGGATTTGGGAGAGAAGGACTTGGGCACTCCATGTGCCCTTGCCATTGCATTTGGTGCATCAGTTTGAGTTCTCCACGGTGATACGCGGAAGTTTCAAGTTGAGAAGCTTATTACTCTTGGGTGTTTGGGCACCCGAGAGCTTGTTCCTCTTGGGTGCCTTGGCGCCCTAGACGGTTGGTGTTGTTCGGAGCTCAATCATTGTGGTGTAAAGCTCCGGGCAAGCGTCGGGGTCTCCAATTAGGTTGTGGAGATCGCCCCGAGCAATTTGACGGGTACCGGTGACCGCCCCGAAGGGTTGCCAAAGTGTACGGGTTCGGTGACCGCCCCCAAGAGTTGCCATTTGTACGGGTTCAGTGACCGCCCTCAAGGGTCCCTTAGTGGAATCATGGCATCTTGCATTGTGTGAGGGCGTGAGGAGATTACGGTGGCCCTGGTGGCTTCTTGGGGAGCATTGTGCCTCCACACCGCTCCAAACGGAGATTAGCATCCGCAAGGGTGTGAACTTCGGGATACATCGTCGTCTCTGCGTGCCTCGGTTATTCTTACCCGAGCCCTTTACTTATGCACTTTACTTTGTGATAGCCATATTGTTTCTTGTCATATATATTTCTATCACCTTGTAGTCTATCTTGCTTAGCATAAGTTGTTGGTGCACATAAGTGAGCCTAGTTGTTGTAGGTTTTGTGTTTGACAAATTAACCGCTAGGTTTATTCCGCATTTGTTCAAGCCTAAACCGTAATTATTTTAAAGCGCCTATTCACCCCCCTCTAGGCGACATCCATGATCTTTCATAGTTGATGATCTTCAGTGTCTTCATTGGCCAGCATGTGACTAAACAATCACCGATAGGGGCCCCATTTTCTTTATTAAGAAGGTCGTGGTCAACCATGTGCCACCTTGTAAGAGTGTCAACAAGTCCTCCCACAACATCATGTGCAAGTCTACGCCTGTCTGTGAAGATAATATCTTGAAATATAACACACACATCGTCGAGTACTAGCATTATGCCTGTGAGAACAGGAAAAAAACCCATGGATCTTTTAAAAAAAGGTTATTCTATATAAATAGTAAAAAATAAAAAGAAGAAAAAAAAGGCTGTGAAAAATGAAGACACAAGTTATACCCGGATTGTAATCATCCATCTTTTGACCCTCCCTCATCAAACACCTCAACGTTTAATAAGTTACCCCAAGCAACAGGATCAAAAACCTCGCCGCAGATGTAGGTCTTTGCATTGTGCTTCTCTATAAAAAAATTCGTAACTTCGACCATGAGCACTCCGAGCTTCCATGAAAAGATCATGGATATTCAAAGTTTCTCTAAAAAGCAGGGCACCACATAAGATCTTCTTGGGATTTTTTTAAATGCATTGAAAAACACAAGCAAAATAAGGTTGTAAAATTTTTAAACAATTACTATTAATTCTTCAAAACCTTCAGCCATCAATGCTTTGAATGCTCTCGTTCTCCTATCTGATCTACAACAAAATCCCTTAGGTTGATGACAGCTAGAGCATTGATTTGACATTTCCAGATTTTGGTACCTTGAGAAATAGCTGAAGAAAACACATGCTTAGAATGCCACCATGTAAGAGTAAGACACACAAAAACTAAACAAAAAAGAAAAACCAATCATACTAGAAACACAAGAAAACCAAAGGGCTAACGTGCAAAATATTCCCCTCCTAAACCATGTCTGGATTTTTTTTCCCACCTTTTCCCCGTCCAAGTTTGTTTGACAAGTAAGACATTTGTCCAGGAATAGAAGGCCCGCGTTAAATTTTAGGGCCTTTGTCCATAAGGGCTGTTGGGGGCAGTGGATGGGGGTGGGCTGGGCTGCGACAAACAAACAAACAACCGGGACAAAACAAGCAAACATGCTGGGGGTATGAAGTTGTCAACGGGAGGAAGGAATCAATCGTTGTCAAGGGCAAGGGAGGGGCCATGACGTCACGTTAGATGTGAGGTATTATTTCATATCTACTGTAGATGTGACATAGTCGCAGGGGCGGAACTTAGTTGGGGCCAACCTGGACCATGGCCCGCCCAGGATTGTGGCAGAAAAATTAATACCTATGCTTTTTAGCCCAGTCCAGTAACCATGCATGCATCGTCTATTCGGGCTAATACTAGTCGATCCAAGCCAGCAGCGTCACAGCTAGTAGCGTTCCAGCCGGCGACCCAGGTAAAAAGCAATCGAGCATCTTCGATTCCCTTGCAATTGCGAGTCTCTATAACATACTAGTAAAATACTTGTGCGCTGCTACGGGCTATAGTGAATCAAACAAATGATTATGGTTGTCTTCAAGGTCTAAATTGATTTCTCTCTCTTACGTGTGAGACTCCCCAAATTCAACAGTCTAGACACCCCTAAATCCAGATCACATGTGGGGAGAAATATGATTGTACGGACTATCCGCCATTTTATCTCCAACATGCTAGCCCAATTAAAACAAAACACACAATGGCCCACCATTTCCTTTCATGTAGGACCCTCCCTTCCCTCTTGGATTTTTGCCATAGGAGAACATTTCTCACTGGAGCCCTCTCCTTAAAAACCGGATGAAGGTCACCTCGCCTTCTCCATGGGGCCCTATCTCCTTTCACACCGTACTTCCCATAGACCGCTAGGAGGAGCCCCCGCCAACCGCCCCGCTCTCACGTGTTTGTGTCGATTTGCCACCGCCAATAAGAGAGGAGGTGTGCGCCATACATGATGCACCCGAGCCAAGAAGGCAGATCTGATGTCTCATAAGCCATTGTCATGTTGTAACATATAGTTGAATATCATGCATTACCACCAAACAAAAATATTATATCCGTTGTTGGGCATGGAATGATGGAATTGATGCACCTTCATGTCCGTTATTAACTCTTGAAGCAACCAATAAATGCATTTACCCTTCTATCCTAACTAAAAAATTGATGACATTTGAAAAATATATGAACCGCTCTCTCATGCAATTTGTTGCAGAGCCATCTCTAATGAAATGTAATTTGCTACATTACCCAAAGTAGGAAAATTATTGTGCTCAGGCACCGTAACTGAACATACAACGCCAGCCCCATCCACATCCACATCGGTTGCATAAGATAAGTGGGGGGCCCACATGTGTCCATATAATTTTTGATGGGACAAGTGGACATCCCACATCCCACATAATCTCATGTGAATGATAGACTTAGTTAAACTGTTGTACTGGAATAAAATAATGTTGCTGAACATTTCAAGTTACCTCCTACACGATCTAGCACCATCAACCTTCCTTGCCCCCACTTGCTAGCATTACTCACCCGCCGCCCCTCCTCCAGCTACCAACCCAGCTCTCAAGCGTCCCCTCCAAGATTGTGATGGTGTCTCCGCCCTAGTGCATGCTCCCTCGAACTCCCTTTCCCCATGTTGCATCTCGACGGCCATGTCACTATGTTAGTTGCCTGTTGCTATGAGGATACATATTATAATAGTTCAACATCAATCTTTTCTTATATATCTCTAGGTCAAGGGCATTATTTACTAAATTTTCATGTTGACTTTCTTACTATGATATGTTCTTTATTGTGCGAAACATATAAGTTTTTTTCCAATCACCTACTGTTGTAAGGTCTTGAGTTATAAAAGAAAAAACCAGCCTAGTCACCTCTCCAACATCCAAGTCCCCAAGAGCTTAATATTTTTGTCTTTGAACCAGTATTGCACCGACCTACTAAAATCAATCAAGGCGAGCTCATGGTAGGATGATCTCAACAAAACAGCAAGGATTGACATTACTCACTTTACATAAGCTCAAAAGTCCGTGAAGCCATAATAAATGTGTGCAGCTTCTCACTAGTAGAAAAAGGACCTTATGTGAGACACATTAGTCCCGGTTCGATTTTGGCCCGGTACTAATGGTATCATTAGTACCGGTTCGAACGGCTATGCATTAGTGTCGGTTCATGTTGAACCTTTAGTACCGGTTTGTGCCACGAACCGGTACTAAAGGGGTGGTGGCAGGCTGGCGTCAGGCCGGGGCCCCACGAGCCCCTTTAGTCCCGGTTTGTGGCACAAACCGGTACTAAAGGGCCAACCTTTAGTACCGGTTCATGCCACGAACCGGCACTAAAGGGGTCTAACCTATAGTCCCGGTTGGAGACACAAACCGGGACTATAGGGCAATTTTCAAACTTGAAAAAATCATAACTAAATCATCCTAATTTAGAAAAATACATATAATATATCAAAATTTGCAGAACAAAAAGATTAATTCTTCAAAACAACAAGTTTTCCGTTTCTTCAATTTTTTAAAATCACAAAATTCCAAAGGGAAAATAGAGTTTTTGGGCGTTTTAGATGTTTTTTAGACGTTTTTAGCGTTTAGTGCTAGGGTTTAGATTTCAGAGTTTAGGGTTAGGTTTTATGGTTTAAACCCTTAGTTTTTACTGTTTAGCATAGAGTTTCTGACGTTTTAAGTCCCGGGTTTAGGGTTTAGGACAATTTTTGAAATGACAAAATTGTAAAAGGAAAAAAAGATATGCTCTAATTTATGTTGTTTTTTTGAATTTTGGTTAAATCTTGTCAAACCGGTCAAACAACTGATTCAAGAAATATAGAGTGTTACTAAATAATTACGCAATAATATTAGTTTCAAAATAATAATGAAAACCACTTGTTATATAGTTGCATGTATAACCATACATCTCGTACTTTGCACCTAGGTATAAACCAATGAACTTCTCATATCAAAGAGAAATGAACCTCCTCCAAAGATAAAGATAACATATTTTCAATTGCATCATCTATCAAAATCACCGTGGAAAACTGTACATTGACTTCTCGAAATGAAGCATCAATGGGCGATTTGGTCCTATCCTCCAAAGAGCATCCAGTGTTAGCTAAGCAAATCTACAAAGACACTCTTCTTTAGATCATGATATGCTAATATTGTAAGCAATTGATGCCGACGACTGAAAAATTGTTAGATCAGTCACAAGCCAGCGATTTTTCTACCGGAGCAGCAGCCCGTAGCACTCCTACTTCAGTTCGTGGCTCCGTCAGGATTGAAGTGCATCTGATGGCCAGAAACATCAAGAGGACAAAATCGGATGGTGTGGAACATGAAGAGTGTGACAGAGCTCCTATAGTGCATAGTTATAATGTCTCTAAATTTTATAATGAAAGTAGTATTTTCTTACTTTGTGCGCAACCTTCATAAAACATATTGTATAGCATAACCTGCCATATCCATAACGTAGCAGTCAAAATACTTTAAATTGCAGTTAATTATAACACACCGGGAACGAGTAATCTTGCATGTGATGTATTACTACAAATTGATAAATCATATTTATGAGAGCTTATTAATAATATACATCAAGAAAAAAGTACTTCATCCGTTTCTAAATATAAGTCTTTTTAGAAATTTCAATACAAACTACATACAAATGTATATAGATATATTTTAGAGTGTAAATTCACTCATTTTGCTCCGTATGTAGTCCTTTATTGGAATCTATAAAAAGACTTATATTTAGGAACGGAGGAAGTACCAATCATATCATGTATAATTTGGCACATATCATCAATTTACCTGACTAAAAGATAACCTCAGCCCTCCATTGTTTAAACTGATGTGCAAGGCTCAATATATAACAGACCCATTTGAAACCTTAAAGTTGCTTGTGTCAAGCAAAGTTACATATTTCATCATTTTCATATTGAAAGCATTACTTTCCACTCTTTGAACTGTAGAAAAATATTCACCACCATACAGTTAACATTGCTCAATTATTTGAAAAACACATACACCACAAGAAAAGTGCACGGATGCTAGTATTCAACAGAGCTAGCTTTACAGTTCAATTTATTGATGAACTAACACTACTAGTTAGTTGCACGGGCTTTGCACGTCAATACTTAATCATGCACAAAAATAATGAATAACTCGGCAGGGCATGACTCACACAACATTTTCACTTTTCAATGAATGTTCCAAAAAATGGTTTGCGACTATTATAATAAAACTGATAAATAAATAATTTAAAGATTTTTGGTATTTATCAGTTGCGTGAAATTGCACATCAGACCAATCGATTTCATCAAGTGTGTGATGCCGAGACATGTATGCCGGTGAGGCCGAGCCAGGAGTGACTTGAACCTGGGGACGATGCGACAACATCGTTGTCGGTGGAGGGGAGGCATGGTTTGATGGGTTCAGGTGCAATGGGGGTGCTGCGAGCTCGCCGGTGGTCGAATCTGGCAAGGTTTAGAAAGTGGTCTAGGGGGCAGAGGAGGTGGACTCGAGCAGAGCAGAGGGTGGAGCGGTACATTGTTTGGTCTACGTTGGGCGATGGTTCCAGAAAGAAGAAGCACAACACCAAAATGGCGAGGATTGTGAAGTTGTGGCCGCTGGATCCGAATCGGACAACGGACAAAACTTACTAAAATGTTTTCTTTTTAGGATGTGACATGTAGGTTTTCCCTTAATTCAACATCTAAGTTAGTTGTTAAATTTCTTTTTGTTTGTCATTTTATTTAGAGATTTTTTGACATGCCCTTTACCCCAGTTAGCGCACGGTGTCAATAAAACGCCGAAATAAACAATTCAACTCTTTATCCTATACTTGTGTTATACTCTTTCGATTATCCTTTCAGAAAGATGCGAATGGTACACAAGCTCAACATAAATGCTGACAATAGTTACAGAGAATATTTTAAATATTAAAATAAACACAACTCATTCATCTTGAACCTAAACATGAAAATGATTATAAATTATTTTGGGATGTTCTCAGATATGTGGTTCACACTTTACCTAGGACACATGTGTTCCTTAATGAAATCAACATATATTTGTTCAATTATTGATTTTGATAATACAGAAAGTCATCTATTCATATTATGTCTATATGATGTACATAGTTTGGAAAGTATGAAATATAAATATCTTTTGGTGGGAATAACATATATTGAACTATGTGAACATATTGCTTTAAATATAAATTGATAAGCAATGTAATAGAAGAAAAGTAAACTTAATTTACTTTAGAGAAGTACATAATCCAAAAAATAAGAAATGAAAATTATATTGGCAGATGGACCGGCGGGACATATTTTTTGTGGCGAACACGTGAACGCAAGTAGGTGTGTATTTTTTATTATCCAGCCAAATTGTGGAGAGTTGAAGCATTCTTTTTTTTTTTTGAATGTTGGTAGTATCGCCTACCAAATTCATTGATTAGAGAGAGGAACGGTCGAGCTACAAGCGTACACAAGATGAATAGACGGCGAGGGAGCTCGACCAAAAAGCAGAAAGCAAAAGCAAGGAAAAAAGAAACAGAATTTCACAGGAAGAAAGAAATCAGCCCGGGTCAAAAGGAATGCCCGCTCCTGCCATGTTCCAAAGCCGTATCTCCTCTCTTACTTTCTCTATGAAGCGCTCCCTGTCCAGGTATTCTTGTTGAAAAATACGCCTGTTCCTTTCTTGCCATATCTCCCATGCCGTAAGTTGAATGATGGACAAGGTCCCCTTCTTGCTGTCTTCTCGTGCCTTGCCATGGCAAGCTACCAGCCATGCTTTGATGGAGACCAAGCTGTCCCATGATGCCAGTAGTAATGCCGGACTGTGTGTGAGTTGTGCAATCTTCTCCCAGGCATATCTGGACCAGGGACACTCCAATAGCAGGTGTGTTGGGGTTTCAAGATTCCTTTCGCAGAGAGGGCAAAAATAGTTGTTCTCCCATCCCCGACGCAGCAGTGCATCCGTGGTTAATATTTTGCCTAGCACGGCCGTCCAAAGAAAGAAACGACATTTACCAAGCTGGCCTTTTCTTGCCTTTGCAGGTTGTGCAGAGGATCAGGCAGAGTTCACTCGAAAAATGCAAGATGGGCTCCACATATCACATGCTCAGTACCAGGCTATGCCATGTGCGCATGCAGGAGCAGGCTGCACCACCGCGAATCCCTGGAATGACAGCTGTAGGATCTTTTTATCCAACGGTATATATTGCAGCACTACCCGAGTAAACAAATGTGAGCCATTGGATTGAAACTATCCAACGGTCCATATTATAAGTTACTCGTATACTATATAGCAGTATAGAAATCTATATATTGCAAAACATTCAAATGTGAGATGTTGGTCATGAAGAAAAACTTAAATCAACATCAAGGTAAATTCTCTTGGACCTAAGTACATCTTACTCCACTCCCGAGTACGAGGCTCAAGAGACGAGACCACATATCTGCATGATCTGTTCTCCGTTAAAACACACAAGTGGAGTGAGTATGATGCGGCACCTATGCGTGGAGGAAGAGCAGACCGCTTCAAGTGTAACCTGCAGGGCGATGAACTCAGGTCGTTCAGCATGGTCCACTCCCCCTATGATGCTGCTTGTTGACTTTCCTCCGCATAGCCTCCTCCGTGGTGATGTCGGGTGTGTGCAGGACGAGCGCCACGTCGACAATGATGAGGTACCTTATCCCCGCAAGGTTTCAAACGAAGACATGCTCGCGGCGAGGATATCAAAGAAGAATAAACGACGAGGGATACGTAGAGAGCCAGTCAAATAGCAGAGGACGACCTCCACCAACTCGGACACCACTGTCACCATAGCCGCATTTAAACCGCGCGCGAACATGGAACGCGGTTGGTCGCTGAGCTTCTGTAAGCTGTGGCCGTGGACGTTCATTAACATCTGACTAATTTGTGAAAGGAAAAAAATACTACTCATGGATCCTTCTTCTCCCATTAACTTTCACGTGGCTAACAACCAACAATCTATGATTAATCTTTTGAATTAATACAGATCAAACTAAAGACATGAGAGCAATATGTTATCGTTGCAGACTATGACATAAATAGTACAACACCATATTCAAGCAGTAGTGCCGAGGAGTGCTGGCACTGGCTACAAGTGAAAGGTTTCAGAGTTATAGGGAATTAGAGGTTCAGGGATTCTAGGTAGGGGATCCAAGACAGCATGGCCCCCCGTTTGTGACCTTTCAGCCTACAAGATGAGGGTTAAGTTCAGTACTGGCCGAACGCACAGATCGGCTGATCGCCGGGCGTTTCCCACAGAAGACGCCACCATGTCGGTGGTTCCACTTCATCGACAGGAGCAGGAGGTGCACCGTGTCCTAGTGTGTGATCAGCGCGGGCGCAAATGGCCTAACTTCCCAAATGGAGTGGCGGCTCACACCGTCCCCAACCTCGATGCCACACCTGAAGTGCGTGATGCGGCAATAGTCAAAGAGTATGTGGTGAGTTGTTTCAGAGGACCTCCGTGCCCTCCTCGACTGCACCGCCGCCCCCCACCAACACCACCGCCCCCCACCAACACCACCTATCCAAGGTCCTTCTATACCGCCGCAGCCGCCCACTCGTGTGTTGCACTGACCCCCATGCTCCATCGCCTTCCTCCTCGCCTCTGCTCCCTGCACAACCACTGTCGTGGCACCTTGCATGGCTCCCGCCCTCGCGCGTCCCCGGGATCCCCTCGGATGTGAGTGTGACGGAGATTCTAACGTGCGATCCGACATCTTCTGCGGCTGGCCACGTCGATCTGCAAGGGTTGGGTTGGTGGAGAAGAGGAGGTGGCGGCCACACATCACGTTCAACTAATGGCAGGCTTCTCCGACACTTTCCTCCAGGGCAGCGGGCCTTGGGATTGGGGTGTGATCCTTCGTTGGTAGAGACCAGGCATGTCCGGCTGCAGCGGATCGGCGACCTGTCTCCATGATGGCACACAAAGTGCATCTAGGAAGAGGATGTGGCAACCGGGGAGAAGCACATGAGGAATACAGAGAGCGGCGATGGCCTGGTTAGGGTTCCGGAGCGCACGGTGCTGCGAACAAAGGAGGCACCATAGGATGCACGGGATAGTGGTGGAGGAGGACCTGTTAGTGCACCGGGTGCGTGTATCAAGAGGAAGTGCGAGGAGGAAGGAGGAAGGTGTGTCGTCCTTTTTTTTAGGCCGAAACATGGAAAGAGGGGATTGCATACCTCATTACTCTCGGAAGAGATTGCGGCTTTAAATCAGTTATTTGTTTCTTAATTAATGTGATTGAGCGATTTAAGATAAGGTTAACTAATTTAGGTTTGATCTTTAGAGATTGATCGTGATTGATTCTTTCACATAAAGAAATTATTAAATAACTTGTGTCAGTATGAAAAGTTCTGATCCATTTAGTTTTTTTCGTTGTGTGGTTTGATCTTTAGAAATTGATCGTGATTGATTCTTTCACATAAAGAAATTATCAAATAACTTGCGTCAGTATGAAAAGTTCTGATCCGTTCAGTTTTTTTCGTTGTGTGAGAGGGTGACGCGAAAATAAACCGGTGGGATGAGGGTGGGGACGAAAAAGAAAGCAAAATAAAACGGTTGAAAGTGGTGGGACGAAAATAAACCATGGATACTATTCAACCTTAGACATTAGAAGTAGAGATATAACCTAATTTCTTTTCCCAAATTCTGAATCCCTTGGCCTGATATTTTTCGCTCAACTATTCTTTAATTCTACAAATTGCATCGGCAAGCCTTCTTCTTGTCTTGCAAAATGGCGAAACCTCCAGTCATTTGCTGGGTCACCAGCTATAGGGTACGCGTATAAGCAAATACGATGCTCACACAAGCCAAAGACCATACAGAAAAGCACCAATGAAAATCTCATGGATAGTTGCAGACTGGATAGTTGTGCTTTTCTTTGAGTTGGCCCACCCAGCATTTTCTTCGAAGCTCCGCCACTGCATAGTCAGACCATTTCTGTTAACTTGGATAAAGCGTGTCGCGAGCAGATGAAATTCATTCTTTTTCTCTTTCTAGATATAATATAGACCCACTTGTCTCCAATCGATAGTACCATCGAAAGTTATTGGCAACTATACCAACTATCCATTTCCGCAAGAAAGATTTTAATTCGGCCACTATAAAATCACTTCGGTTATCTACATCAATACCGGATGACACCTAACTTCTTCAGTTATGCAGCTACTGCATCATCACCATGACCACAAACATATCTAGTTTCCTCGCTGCGGCTACTTCGGCTAGTCCAAATCAGACGCAGGGCGCTGATGAGGAAGCTGCATGCTGGAGATGTCCTCTCGCGGAAGATGACCCAGAGAACCTTCTCCCTCGGTGTGGCCTGCGTCCCCAAGCTTCGCGTCGCACTCGAGCAACGGCAAGGTACACTTCCTGTTCTTCCTGAAGACGAGGTAGAGGATCGCGGCGATGTATATCAGCATGCCGAGGAACCCAAATATCCCGGAGAACACCTGGGAGACGGTGGATAGTCCGCTGTGAAGAAGCAGCCTGACGAAGCTCGTTATCAGGAAGTAGATGTTGATGACCATGATGAAGGAGCCGATCGCCCATGTGAGCACGGAAATCTGCATCGGGATGGAAATTGGACGCGCTATTATGAGTATAATTGGATTGCTGCAGCATCACTGTGTATATCCAAACTATGCGATGAACGACTTACGAATCTTGAATTTGTGTGTGGCCCCATCTTTGTTTTGCTGCTGGTGAATTTAAGGAGCGGTACCAGAGCAAAAGGAAGTTCAAATGACAGGATCATCTGCATACAGCAGTAGGGAATTAATTAGAAGTAGACCTAGGAAATGAACAGTGTGACTGCATGTGCAGTGCACCGAAGCAAAGATCGTCAGCAATGTGATGTTAAGAACAGAGTTTAAGTGATTACTGATGCAATGATAATCAACTTCCCAGCTGCTGAGGAACCGCCAATTAGTGACACAATCAGACTAGGCACAATTGCCAGGGACCTAGTTAGAAGGTTTCGTAACCAGGGTGTCATCCGAAGATCCAGAAACCCCTGGTGTAAGAAAAGAGTAAAGGTCAACCTCTATTAGATGACAATTCATATAACTGGAATCTGATATTTTTCATTATACAGATAAAAGACTTGGAAGAAAAAAGCAGGGCAATCTCAGTCTTATATTTTGCCTGAAGCTTACTACCATCTCTACACATTTTATCCACAATCTAGTTTAGCTTAATTAAGCCTCCAATACCAATGGTAGATACACCAAGTTTTCTAACTTTCCTGCTCATTTTATTCACAATTTATTTAAACAAGAAAAAATGGAACATCAATACGGGAATACATTCAAAACATAATATTTATTCTAATAATTACTTTCAACGTCAAACCTACATAAAGCTCAATAAGGTACTAAATGTCGTTAACAATCACACAACATGGTCAGTTTGTCACCCCGGCAATTAGCATTCGTGATATATTTTGAGCCTTCATGCATTAGAACAAGATATGGTGTGCCAGTAAGCTTTGCAGATTGCAACATATGGCTAACAATGAAGAATAGTAATAGAAGAGATACAAAACCTGCATGACATATTGTCCTGCATAAGTTCCTGTAATCGTAGAACTCTGGCCAGATGCCAATAAGGCAATAGAGAACACCTTTGAGCTCCAATTTCCGAGGACATTCTACAACAATAGGCAGAAAGCGATATGGGATCAGAATGTATACTGCAATATGGAATGTCTATTTGGGAGCCCTTAATGCATGAGTACTACTTCCACAAAAAATTAGTAAAAGCCAAATCCTCAAAGTAAGAGATAACTTCTTTTATCAGAAAGCATTTCATATTTATCAAAATAAGAAAAATACAGAGGTTTGCATAAGACCTTTGCAAATGCCCAGCTTAGCACATGACGTATACAGCAACGTCTTACAACAAATGTCCATCTAATTAGCAGAAAACTTCTGCCGAAACCATAGTACTCCCTCCGTCCCGAATTACTTGTCACATAAATGGACAAAAATGGATGTATTCTAGAACTAAAATAATCTAGATACATCCATTTCTGCGACAAGTAATTCCGGACGGAGGGAGTATCTAGCACAAAATGAACTACATAGTCTACAAAACAATACAAACACCATAAGTATCTGACCAACCTTTAACAAGAATGAAGCTTTGTTAAGATCTAGATCATTGCAATTCATCCGGTCTTCAGGGTTCAAATTATCTGCACTGCAAACAGCACCACTAACAGATATGATAGAGATGTTGATCAGAAAGGCTACTGTGAGGGCAAATGCACTTTCAATCATATAGAATCTACAGGCCTCCTGCAAGAAAGTGGAAACAAATGTATGTCATCTTCATGCTTGTACTTCTGAAATTAGTAACGAAGATATGCTCCGAAGTTGGAACACATAAATTGTTTAATCTTAATTTAGTAGGGCACATCAGCAAGGATAAACAAATTAGGTGTACATATCAGGTATCAAATTAAGAGAGTATTAACGCAGATAGAAAAAAATCAGTTATACATCGAATATCAGATAATTTCATTAGGTTAAGTTAAGATAGATTACTTTGATCCCATGAACTGATCGTGGTACTTTTCTTGATAGTACCAATGCTGAGTGGAGAAAAAGATTGTGCCTGCATTTTTTTTATCAAAATATGAAAAAGGTCCGATGTCACAAATTATAGAAATATTTGAGGGAAAATGGTGGATGTGAAGCTTACGGCATCACCATAGCACCAAGTAGTGAGATAGCAAGACCTGTAGCTCCATCTCCTTTAATTTCAGGAACAAAAAGGCCTCGCACAACTTCTGAAGAATTTGGTTTAGAATACCCAAGTTCAACTAAGAAGCAAGTTGCTATCAAGAATACCAAAAATGCTATCAGAAATTCCAGTTTACGGACCTGCACAAAGTAATTCAATATGCAACATGAGCAACAAGAGAGATATAGAGAGTGCTTGTGCTTGTGAACTAATACAATACTGATGATCTGCTAATGTATGCTAACTGCTAGAAAAGCACATTTAAATACTGGTTTGTTTTGTTATATAACAAGTGAAAACAAACAGATCGCCTCTTCCAAGAAAATAAATTACGTCTGGAATCAAAACTAAACTTCATAGAAAAATATTTGCTGGTGAAAAATATTGTGGAGATAAACAGGACATGTTCTTACCCCATATTGTTGCAGGAACAGGAGCATCAGAGTGCTGAGCCCAGTTATGAGAACACCACACCATATCGGAATTTTGAAGAGCATGTTCAAAGCGAAAGCGGTTCCAATTACTGAAATGAATAAGCAACCACCAAAGCTGGTTAGATAAAATTACAACTTTAGCTGACAGTTTCCCCATCACAAAATGCTATTTTAAATTTGGAGTTGCTTTATAGTATGACATCATCTGCAATAAGACGAAAAGGCTGAACTACTGAATCCAGGTAGCTCTGTAGTTCCGTTAGAATGCAACATTTGCACGTTTCAGTACCTTCAGGAATGTCGCACGCAACTACAGCCAGTTCTGCAAGAATCCATAAGATGAAATTTGTGACCTTGGGATATTCAGCCCTGCAGTGCTCAGCAAGATGCTTCCCTATCATGCAGCGGAAGTTTAAAAAATATTAGCAATATACGCTCAACGAAACAAGGATAAGTGCTAGTGCTGCATGTCTCATAATACTGACCAGTCACAACCCCAAGGCTGGCTGCAAGTGATTGAATGACAAGTGCAGCACATGACGCGATAAGTATGATCCAAAGAAGCTGCCAACAAAACAAGATGGTCATGCTTAATGGTAGATATAATCACGAGATAGCTGAATGGCAGATGAAGGAAGTACAGCCCATAGAATTCCCAACTTTAAAGGAAAGATAGGGTGGACAGTACCCAAAATATGCTAGAGACAAGGGAAATAAAGGACACACCTCATATTTGTATTGTGCTCCAGCCTGTAGGTCCGTCTCAACTGCAATATGGACAAAATTAATTTTCATGAGCTGAAAGCGATAGCGAATGAATAGACGGAACAAAATTAACAACAAATCCCGCTAATCTTACAATTGCCAGGATCAATATAAGCGATAGAGACGAGAAAACCGGGCCCTATGTATGAAAATAAGTTCTTCCAGCTATTTTTCTGCAGTAGCACAAAAAAAACAATTGTTGGTTAGTTTTCCTTATCTGTATCTACTGTCCAGAAATAAATTCAGCAAACAAACTGATTTCGGCACATGAGGTCAAAAAACTGCAAATCCTGTACATGTCACTGCATCAGACGCACATGTGAGAACTATGTTGTAGGAGGAAAGAGTAGGCCTAACTAGTAAGCTTGAAAATTAGCTGCAGGCCATGCTGATATGTTTTTTTCTTTTTCTTCCAAGATCAATCAAGAACTAAGAAACACATATACCATACCTCAGGGATAACAATCTGATCAACATCTATGCTGTCAATGAGAGGAGTCCCCGGTCCATTCGAGAGGTTATTGTTCTGCCCGACGCTAGTCATAAACTGCGGCTGCGACGAGCCTTGCCTCGGGCCACTCATGCTCACTCTCTCCCAATGACACCCTGAAGCCGATGAGCTGCAAGCACAACACAAGGGGCGGTTATTTATAGGTACGCTTTGCAATGGCGCTATCTCGCTCGCTTAAGTACATAAAGAATATGCCCAGCGGAGGCGTAAGAAATCTTCCCAGCAGTAGGATTGCACTTGTAAGGACCATAGCCACTAACACGAGAAGATAAGGTAAACGAACATCAAGACCTGGGAACAGTGGACTGCAGAAAAGATATATACTTATACTAGTATACTGCATAGTGTGTGTGTACACAAAAGTGGCCATTTCAACCAATCTTGATCTGGCAATTGGGACGACGCTCTGAGGCCTCAGCCAGAGACATCTGCTTTAGACGGGGATATATATTCGTCGGCGCAAATTGGACGGCCTGGAGGTAAAGGGAGTTGAATGTGTGATTACCAACGCAGCATCGAGAATATAGAAACAATAAACAGTACATAATAGTATCTTTTAGCAGTGGCTAATATTGAAGTGCAAGCTTCAGCGGCGACGTAGTACTAGTAGAGTAGTAGAGTAGTGCTAGCTTTATCCCATACGGAAGCTAAGCAATTGGGACGGGATCCTACGGACATGTGGTGCAAGAGGGAGGTAAAATAATACTATATGGAAAGGGGTTTAGTGGAGCTTAATGGCGGCCGGCAGTGGCATGAGGTCATCAATCTCAGACGGCACGAACGAAAAGATGGCACTAAAACCGCGAGGGTTAAGGAATCCGGGCAGCAATGGAGGATCCTCCTCATTGCTTAGGTAGATGAGAAAGGTAAGAATTAACTAGGGAAAAGGATTGAGATCAAGAGCGGGGCTTGTCCGTGCATGCCTGCATCTCCTTCCGAGATTCCTCGGAGAAATGGTTCCGTCTCCGTGGGGAAGAACTCCTCTCTTGCGGCGATCACGCCGATGGGATTATTTTACAGAGCGGGACGAAAAACAGAGTCCCGCGAGATGGGCGGCGGTGCCGCGGGGCGGGAAGCGTGCCCGGATCTGGGCGGCGCGAATTGCATGGCCTGGAGACCGGAGAGAGAGGAGAGGGCCCGTGCCGTGCGTACCTGACTTCGGGCGGTTGGGCGGCGGCGGCGGCGGCGGCGGCGTGGGGGAGAAGGGCGGAGACGTCGCCGCCTCTTCTTACCTCGTCTTCTCCTGCTCTGCGCCCTCACGTCTCCTGACAGACAGAACAGGAGTCGCCGAGTGGAGTCCCGTGGTCCAGCACAGTCCTCCCAAGGAAGGAAGTACGTTTGGTCTGACACACGAGCGGAGCCCGCGCGCCACGTCGCTCGCGGCCTGGCAGCCGTCGGGCCGGTGGGGGGGCACGGAACCGTGTCCGTCCGATCACGCCGCTCTGTTTTTTTTCCTCTCTTTGAGCTGCACGCCGCTCTGTTGGTGACGCTGCGAGCAAACCCGTCTCCGTCTGTGTGCTTCCGGTGGCTCGGAAGAATGGAAGGTCACCGACCTCTCTGCTTTCGCTCTCGCTCTCGTGGGCGTGGACCGGCCGCTGCAGCGGATACGGACGGGATACGGAGTCGACAGCAGTCGTCGCTCCAAGAGAAAGCGAAACATTTGGCACCGCACGATCTAGAAAAGCGACTCACGGTTTGCTGCCCACCGCGTCGGTGTCATAAAAAATGCTAGACGTACAAGAGATTACAGAATTTTATAGGATCTTTTCATCTAGTAACCAATCATAAACTTGCCCCCCCTCTAATTTTGAGGGGGTGGACCGTGTTCCTCACTTATTGACCAATCAAATTAATCCTCTTTGTAAAACTTTGTAACTCTTTTGTACGTGTAACATTACTCCGGTGTCAGTGTTGATGGCAGTACTTTTTTTAGGTATAATCCTATACCCACATAAAGCTACGAAAGATTTTTATGTGACCTTCCTGAATCCTCCCCCCGCCCCTCCGGAGATTTTCGGGGGGGGGGGGGGGGGGGGCTCATCCTCCCTCTTCCCCAATGATGATTATCCACATTGCTAATCACGTAAAGTACGTAACTTCTGCTACGTATGTGTAGCATTTCCTAAGGATCAGATCAACTATAAAATTTCAACTAAAGTATAAAGCATCTCAAACATAATAAAAATTACATTGGGATTTTAAGACCAGTGAACGGTTATTACTGTTGCCAGAACGAGCCACTGTCACCGCTCGATGGAGCCGGTTTGACCTTACAGATGACAGTTGGGAAGTCTTCCTGCACGTGCCTCTAAGGACAAATGCCCTGGAGCCACAATCGTTGACGTTGAACTCTTGCATAGATCTAAAGCACATGACAACAAATCTCAGCACCTCACGGCTCCAAGAAGACGACAAGAATCTACTGCCGACTACAACCAGATGGACAAAGTTGAGAAGTATCCGAGCCTGGAAGACAAACTTGAAGAAGAAGCGTCGCCGAAAACCCGAGCCCCGCGCATGCGAGGACTAAACGCCTAAACTAAATTACTAACCAGAGCAGAAGCACTGGGATTTCCTTCCCCGCCATGGACATCGGAGTGGCAGGTAGAAGGGAGGCAAATCCACAGGCTAACCAATGAAGCCAGGGGGGAGGGGGGAGGGAGAGCATTGCGAGGTTTGCACCTTATATTGTGGGAGCTCATCCAAGAGAAATCTCAAAGTTAAGCATGTTCGGCTTGAAGCAATTTGAGTATGGATGACCAACCAAGAAGTTCGCATGAGTAAGAAAAAAGTACATGGGAAGGACTAATGTTGGTGTGTAGGACCAGTCTAGACCCCAGGCACAAAGTCCTAGAACCGGTGGGTCTGGCCGAGGAGTTAAAAAATTTAAATTTGTTATTTTTTCCAAATTCAGGAACATTTCAAAATTCACAAAAAAATATTCAAAAACATCAACATTTCAAATTCACAATCTTTTTCGAATTTTTGAACTTCTTCAAAATTGTGTTTTTTTGTGAATTTATGAACATATTTAACTCTTTTAAAAACTTTGTGAACATATTTTAAATCCACAAACATGTTTTGAATTTAAGGATTTTTTTATAGAAAACCAAGTGTCGGTTTTTTCTCTTCAAAACCTTAGGGGCAGTTATTTTGGTGGTTTTTTAGGGCTTCTAAAATAAACTGCCCCTAGCTAGCTTATTCTAAAAACCAAACCAATTTTTTTTATAGAAGCCTATTAGTCAAGTCACAATT
Organism: Triticum aestivum; assembly: GCF_018294505.1. Classification (NCBI taxonomy): domain Eukaryota; kingdom Viridiplantae; phylum Streptophyta; class Magnoliopsida; order Poales; family Poaceae; genus Triticum; species Triticum aestivum. Next base: position 633,458,390 of record NC_057813.1, read on the forward strand.
AGTAAATTTATAAAAAAAGTTTGGTAGTTTATTCGAGCTTATTGCGAAAGCCAGCAAAAGAACTGACCCTTACTCTACTGAGCGAGCTAGCCTAACAGAACGAGGGGGGGGGGGATTGAAGTTGGGTGAGCAGCAGCGAGAAAGCACTATAAGGGCCGCAAGCCCGCAACCCTCGGTCGTGAGCGACAACAAACTCCTCGAAAGCATGAGGCCGCGAGAGCTATATCTTGCTTATAGAGACACGATGGCTGCTCTTGTCAGAAGGGATTTCGCTCTTGCATATGAATCGGGCCGACTCATTTTATTCTCCTCCCTCGGATTAATCGCTCTTGCACTCGTTTGGTCGGGATTTGTTTCTTTTTTAACGTTTTCATTTCCTTTTTCACTTTTTGTTCTTCATTACAGTTTTCTATTTTTCTATTACTTTTACATCATTCTTTTGTTTTTACACGGTTCTTACCAATTTTCTTTGCTTCTTCATGTTTTTTGTTTTCTTTGTTTCTTCATTGATTTTCTTTATTTGTTTCTTGGTTTTCATTGGGTCTGTTTTCTTTTCTTTCTTAGTTTCTTCATTTGTTTTTTTACCATTTTCTTTTGCTTGTTCTTGTTTCTTTGTTTACTCTTTTTGCAATGGTTTTCTCTAATTTTCTTGTTTTCTTTTCTACTTTTCTTTTCCTTTTTTTTCATGGATTTCTTGGTTTTCTTCAGGTTTTAGTTGTTCATAGTTTTTTAGGTGTTTCTTTGGTTTTCACGGATTTTCTTTAGTTTTGTTTGTTTCTTTCTCATTTTTTATGTTTTCTCTTGGTTTTCACTATTTTCTAATACACATTTTTTGTATATATCTAATACTACCACCGTCCAGGTTTATAGGTCTCCTTTGTAGTTTATGCCAAATTTTGACTAAAGATTTAACTAACAAAATATTAATACATGTGAAGAAAAAATATCTCATTGGATTCGTATTTGAAAGTAGTTTCCAAAAATATAATGTTTGGTGACATGTGTGAACATTTTGTTAGTTTAATCTATGGTCAAAATTTGACACGAAATACAATGGGAACCAATAAACCCGAATGGAGGTAGTACACAATTCTAATACCAGTTTACTTTTTTCAAATACAAGATCAACATTTAACATTTTGTAAATACTTAATTAAAAAAGTTATATAAGAGATTAATATTTTTTGAATACACGGTCAAGATTTTTTTCTATACACCATTTAACATTTTTCAAAGTCTTGTTTACCATTTTGCAAATGCTTTATTAACATTTTTTAAATACATGATCAACTATTTTGACACACATTTGTATATATTTTGTATACATTTCTCTTATACATGAAAAACAGTTTCTCTATACACATTTAACATTTTTCAAATGTTTGGGTAATATTTTACTAATTTTTTATGTAATTTTTTTTAAAAATTGGTAGAATACTTTGAAGTATAAACGAAAGTAAAAAAGAAAAACATAAAGAAAAAAAATTAAAATAGAAATGAGGTCGTAGCTTCCCACGCGCCTGGGCGGCCCATCTGGCACTCCCCTGGCCCAAGGCTTCCCTACGTCGCGCTAAACCGTGACATTAGGGCGCCCGCATGAGGCACTGACGAGGAGGTCTTCGGGATGATCTATATCTATATCTATACCTATTAATAAAAGAAATAGATATTCTTAGTCCATATTGCTATTTTACAGAAAACCCCCTAATGTTTCTGACATTAAATCCACAGTACATATCAAATGTTTTTTAAATTACTCATATCTTCTAAACTGTAACTTCAAATTTAACATGCTATATATGGAATTTGATTAGAAAAATATGTAGAATCTGAATATGATGTTATTTTACCTGTTAACAATTAAAAAAATACTATATAGACTGCAATCTTAATCAACAATGCATTATCTGTTTTTTTTTCATGCCGGTACTGATTCAGATTGGGGATGAACACCTCAGCAAAATCAGGATTGGACATGAAATTGAAGATAAATTTGCTAGAGACACCTAATAAATAAGGGCATGTATGACAAGAAATAAAAGAAGAACCCAATAAAGATGGGATGTCCGCTATGAAAGAAATGAAAGAGAAAATGCAGAGGAGATTCGATAAAGATGAGATGTTGCGCTATTCTCCTATATATATATGCTGATGAGATGTTTGGGCCGTAGCTACAAATTCTCAGATTATAGAACATTTTTTGTAAATTAAGAGCGTGCGGTATTTTTTCCTCCCGTTACAACGCACGGGCCTTTTTGCTAGTAGTTCCTATTTCGAGCCATAAACGACCGTTTTAGTTGTGCATGCAAACTGGCGCACACCCTGATTGGACTCAGTCCGTTCAATCTTTTTTCTCTCGTTTCCAACATACCCGCGCGTAGTTCTCTTCCATCGGTCCTGTTGTTTTTCTTCCTACCGGTTTTAGGAACCATCTAGATGGTTCGACCGGTTTTTTTCTCGAATAGTTTTTCCTTGGGTTTTTCTTAGTTTTCTTCTTCTTTTTGTTTCTTTTCTTCCTCAGATTTCTTTTTCACTTTTATTTTTTCTCCATTTTAATATTTTATGAAAAAAATTCTAATTACGTGTTTTTTTCAAATCTACAAACTTTTTTTTTCCAAAATTCTTAATTTTTTTACCCCTGGACTATTTCCAAATTCGTGAACTTTTTTCAACTGAATGAACTTTCTGCTGAGAAATTTTTCAAATTCATGAACGTTTTCACTAGCTTGGTGAACTTTTTTTCACACTTAATGAAGTTTTCTCAAATTTCATAAACATTTCTAAAAAAAAATTAAACTTTTTTCAAATTAATGAACTATTCATCCGTTCCTAAATATAAGTATTTTTAGATATTTCAATAATAACTACAAACGGATGTATATAGACATATTTTACAATGTAGATTCACGTATTTTGCTCTGTATGTAGCCCGCATTGTAATCTCTAAAAAGAGGTACATTTAGGAATGGAGGGAGTATTTTTAATTTCATGAACTTTATCCCTCATTTTTTCAAACGTCATGATTTTTTTTCCAAATTCGTGAACTTTTTCTAATTTCATGATATTTTTTCAAAAATATAATAACTTTGCCCCAAATTTCTTGAACTTTTTTTATAAATTTTCAAAATTTTCAATACATTTCAATCTTTTATTTTTTTAACTATTTTGGAAAAGTCCATGGTCGATGCTCTTTGGTCAGGGAACAACTCGTGAATAGGTTAGCGGTCAAATGCCGAGTCAAACCCTTTATTCTTTTGCCGAATTTATGACTTTTTATCTGTTAAAATCTTACAAAACATGATCCTATTTTCTCTTTCAGCAAACATTAATGGGCCACCGCCCGCAAGCATACACGTGAGCACCAGGTCGCGCAAGTAGCGCTTATGGCACTGGAAAAGGGCACTCTTCGAACTTTGGCACAACGACTGCCCCGAGAGTGTGAAAGGGCCAGCTCATGGCTATGGTCTAGTGGGCGCCGATGCTTACGGCACGGACTAGGAGCTCTGCAGGCGACAAATAGTGGAGGGGGCACACAAGGCACCAGCGCAATGGGTTGGCCGACTAGCATCCACTATAGCAGTCGGGACCGTTTGAATGCAGCGAATGTTTTTTTTAATTCCTCCTGATTTTTTAATTTTTATTGTTCATATTTTTGTACTTTATTTTTTTAAATACACACTGAATATTTTTAATATAAAATAAATTTTATGAATAAAGTGAACTTTTTAGAAAAAATACTTTGAAAATTTATAATACACATTGAACTTTCTTTTAAATGCACAGAACAATTTGTTAGTATAGGCTGAAATGTTTCAAAATATGTATTGATTTTTTTCAAATACATTGAATTTTTTTTAATATACGATGACAATTTTTATAATGTACGGTGAACTTTTTTCAATACAGGATGGACATTTTTGCAGTACCTGGTGAAATTTTTGTATAATAGAAATCAAAAGAAAAGAAAATAGAAAGAGAAAAGAGAAAATAAAAATAAAATAGGAAAATTCTGAAACGAATATTACACTAAAAGTAAGGAAAAGAAAAAGAAAAAGAAAGTAGAAAAAGAAAGGAAGAGAACAAATAGCCAACCTACCTGCGCGTCAGGAGGAACGCCGCCTCAGTTCTCTCTTTTTTAGGAAACGCTGCCTCAACTAGCTATCATTATTTGCTGCCTGCGAGCAGCGAAAATGATTTCTATGTGATGCTCGTGACAAATCCTAATAGGCGCCAGTTTCTTCACTTTACGCAAAGGGGCGCATACCCTGCACCGGACTGGGCCGGCCCATTTGTTTTTGTTTGGTTTAATAAAACTGCAACAGAAATCGTGTGTCCAAACCGGGAGCTCCTATAGGGCGCCTTCAGCGCCGCTAACACAATTGGCGCCCACTGCACCGCCCTCGTGGGCCGGCCCAGTATCGCGAAGCGTCAGGAGGAACGCCGCCTCAGTTCTCTCTTTTTTAGGAAACGCTGCCTCAACTAGCTATCATTATTTGCTGCCCGCGAGCAGCGAAAATGATTTCTATGTGATGCTCGTGACAAATCCTAATAGGCGCCAGTTTCTTCACTTTACGCAAAGGGGCGCATACCCTGCACCGGACTGGGCCGGCCCATTTGTTTTTGTTTGGTTTAATAAAACTGCAACAGAAATCGTGTGTCCAAACCGGGAGCTCCTATAGGGCGCCTTCAGCGCCGCTAACACAATTGGCGCCCACTGCACCGCCCTCGTGGGCCGGCCCAGTATCACGAAGCGCCAACGTAAAATACACTGCATAAAAAACACTAAAAATGTTGGTGCGGCGGCAGCGAGGATTCGAACTCGCACCGACGACATGCCGCACGCGCAGAATACCCAGTCGAGCTACTGCCTTCGATAAGATGACTTTACCGTGCAACTATTAATATGTAACTGAAGCCGCGTTGTTCCAAAAAAAAAAAGCCACCGAACAAAAAAAAGAAGTTTCACGAATTTGTTTTAAAAAACTGATTTATGTATTCAAAAATGTTCACTCATTTCAGAAAAAACTTCACAGATTTGAAAGCTCATGAAATTTTAAAAAGGTCAGTAAGGAAAGTTCAGTGTACATCAAAAAATGTTCAATGGGTATTTAAATAGTTTTTCAGCGCATATCACAAAATTGTTCAATGTGTAGTTAAAAATTGTTCAGATTATATTACAAAAATGTTCAATGTATAAAATTTGTTCATCTTATATATAGAAATGTATAATATGTTTTAAATTATTTCAATGTATATCACAAAAATGTTCACTGTGTAGTTAAAAATGTTGGGGAACGTAGCAGAAATTCAAAATTTTCCTACGTGTCACCAAGATCTATCTATGGAGAAACCAGCAACGAGGGGAAGGAGAGTGCATCTACATACCCTTGTAGATCGCTAAGCGGAAGCGTTCAAGTGAACGAGGTTGATGGAGTCGTACTCGTCGTGATTCAAATCACCGATGATCAAGTGCCGAACGCGCGGCACCTCCGCGTTCAACACACGTACAGCCCGGTGACGTCTCCCACGCCTTGATCCAGCAAGGAGAGAGGGAGAGGTTGAGGAAGACTCCATCCAGCAGCAGCACAACGGCGTGGTGGTGGTGGAGGAGCGTGGCAATCCCGCAGGGCTTCGCCAAGCACCATGGGAGAGGAGGAGGAGGGAGAGGGCAGGGCTGCACCAACGAGAGATCGAATCGCGTGTTATGGGCAGCCCCTAGGCCTCATATATATAGGGGAAGGGGAGGGCTGCGCCCCCATCTAGGGTTCCCACCCCCTAGGGGTGCCGGCCAGCCCTAGATGGGTTTTGGGGTGCGGCCAAGAGGGGAGGGGAGAGGGAGGCGCACCAATATGGGCCCTAAGGCCCATATCCCCTTAGGTTTTGCCCCTTCTCCCCTTCTAGCCGCATGGGCCATGGTGGGAGGCGCCCTAGCCCACCTAGGGGCTGGTGCTCTCTCATACTTGGCCCATGTATGCCTCTGGAGCATGTGGCCCCACTTGGTGGACCCCCGGGACCCTTCCGGTGGTCCCGGTACATTACCGATATTGCCCGAAACTTTTTCGGTTACCAAAACAGAACTTCCCATATTTAAATCTTTACCTCCGGACCATTCCGGAACTCCTCGTGACGTCCGGGATCTCATCTAGGACTCCGAACAACATTCGGTAACCACATACAAACTTCCTTTATAACCCTAGCGTCATCGAACCTTAAGTGTGTAGACCCTACGGGTTCGGGAGACATGTAGACATGACCGAGACATTCTCCGGTCAATAATCAACAGTGGGATCTGGATACCCATGATGGATCCCACATGTTCCACGATGATCTCATCGGATGAACCACGATGTCAAGGACTTAATCAATCCCGTATACAATTCCCTTTGTCTATCGGTACGATACTTGCCCGAGATTCGATCGTCGGTATCCCGATACCTTGTTCAATCTCGTTACCGGCAAGTCTCTTTACTCGTTCCGTAACACATCATCCCGTGATCAACTCCTTGATCACATTGTGCACATTATGATGATGTCCTACCGAGTGGGCCCAGAGATACCTCTCCGCTTACACGGAGTGATAAATCCCAGTCTCGATTCGTGCCAACCCAACAGACACTTTCGGAGATACCTGTAATGCACCTTTATAGCCACCCAGTTACGTTGTGATGTTTGGCACACCCAAAGCACTCCTACGGTATCCGGGAGTTGCACAATCTCATGGTCTAAGGAAATGATACTTGACATTAGAAAAGCTTCAGCATACGAACTACACGATCTAGTGCTATGCTTAGAATTGGGTCTTGTCCATCTCATCATTCTCCTAATGATGTGATCCCGTTATCAACGACATCCAATGTCCATAGCCAGGAAACCATGACTATCTGTTGATCACAACGAGCTAGTCAACTAGAGGCTCACTAGGGACAGATTGTGGTCTATGTATTCACACGTGTATTACGATTTCCGGATAATACAGTTATAGCATGAATAAAAGACAATTATCATGAACAAGGAAATATAATAATAATACTTTTATTATTGCCTCTAGGGCATATTTCCAACAGTCTCCCACTTGCACTAGAGTCAATAATCTAGTTCACATCGATATGTGATTAACACTCAAGGTCACATCCCCATGTGACTAACACCCAAAGAGTTTTGGGTTTGATCATGTTGCTTGTGAGAGATGTTATAGTCAACGGGTCTGAATCTTTCAGATCCGTGTGTGCTTTACAAATCCCTATGTCATCTCCTAGATGCAGCTACCACGCTCTATTTGGAGCTATTCCAAATAACTGTTCTACTTGGAGCTATTCTAAATTGTTGCTCCATTATACGTATCCTGTATCTCTACTCAGAGCTATCCGAATAGGTGTTAAGCTTGCATCGACGCAACCCTTTACGACGAACTCTTTTACCACCTCCATAATTGAGAAAATTCCTTAGTCCACTAGTTACTAAGGATAACTTTGACCGCTGTCCCGTGATCCATTCTTGGATCACTTTTGTACCCCTTGACTGACTCATGGCAAAGCACATTTCAGGTGCGGTACACAGCATAGCATATTATAGAGCCTATGTCTTAAGCATAGGGGACGACCTTCGTCCTTCCTCTTTCTTATGCCGTGGTCGAACTTCATACCTTACAACTCAGGCAAGAACTCCTTCTTTGACTGATCCATCTTGAACACCTTCAAGATCACGTCAAGGCATGTGCTCATTTGAAAGTACTATTAAGCGTTTTGATCTATCCTTATAGATCTTGATGCTCAATGTACAAGTAGCTTAATCCAGGTTTTCTATTGAAAAACACTTTCCAAATAACCCTATATGCTTTCCAGAAATTCTACGTCATTTCTGATCATTAATATGTCAACAATATATACTCATCAGAAATTCTATAGTGCTCCCACTCACTTCTTTGGAAATACAAGTTTCTCATAAACTTTGTATACACCCAAAATCTTTGATCATCATCAAAGCATACATTCCAACTCCGAGATGCTCACTCCAGTCCTCAGAAGGATTGCTGGAGCTTTGCATACTTATTAGCATATTTCAGGATAGACAAAACCTTCCGGTTGTATCACATACAACCTTTCCTCAATAAAATCGTCGAGGAAACAATGTTCTGACATCCTATCTGCAAGATTTCATAAATAATGCAGTAATCGCTAATATAATTCCAACAGACTCTTAGCATCGCTACGAGTGAGAAAATCTCATCGTAGTCAACTCCTTGAACTTGTCGGAAAACATCTTAACAACAAGTCGAGCTTTCTTAATGGTGACATTTACCATCATTGTCCGTCTTCCTTTTAAAATCCATCCGTACCCAATGGCCTTACGACCATCAAGTATTTCTTCCAAAGTCATGGATCCGTTCTCGGATTTTATGGCCTCGAGCCATTTATCGGAATCCGGGCCCACCATCGCTTCTCCATAGCTTGTAGGTTCATTGTTGTCCAGCAACATGACTTCCAAGACAGGATTATGTACCACTCTGAAGTAGTACGTATCCTTGTCCTCCCACGAGGTTTGGTAGTGACTTGATCCGAAGTTTCATGATCAATATCATAAGCTTCCACTTCAATTGGTGTAGGTGCCACAGGAACAACTTCCTGTGCCCTGCCACACACTAGTTGAAGAGACGGTTCAATAACCTCATCAAGTTTCCACCATCCTCCCACTCAATTCTTTCGAGAGAAACTTTTCCTCGAGAAAGGACCTGATTCTAGAAACAATTGTTTTCGGATCTGAGACAGGAGGTATACCCAACTGTTTTGGGTGTCCTATGAAGATGCATTTTATCCGCTTTGGGTTCGAGCTTATCAATCCTGAAACTTTTTCACATAAGCGTCGCAGCCCCAAACCTTTAAGAAACGACAACTTAGGTTTCTCTAAACCATAATTCATACGGTGTCATCTCAACGGAATTACGTGGTGCCCTATTTAAAGTGAATGTGGTTGTCTCTAATGCCTAACCCATGAACAATAGTGGTAATTCGATAAGAGACATCATGGTACGCACCATATCCAATAGGGTGCAACTATGATGTTAGGACACACCATCACACTATGGTGTTCCAGGCGGTATTAATTGCGAAACAATTTCCACAATGTCTTAATTGTGTGCCAAAACTCGTAACTCAGATATTCATCTCTATGATCATATCATAGACATTTTATCCTCTTGTCACAATGATCTTCTACTTCACTCTGAAATTACTTGAACCATTCAATAATTCAGACTTGTGTTTCATCAAGTAAATATTCTCAACATCTACTCGAATCATCTGTGAAGTAAGAACATAACGATATTCACTGCATGCCTCAGCACTCATTGGACTGCACACATCAAAATGTGTTACTTCCAACAAGTTGCTTTCTTGTTCCATTTTACTGAAACCGAGGCTTTTCAGTCATCTTGCCTATGTGGTATGATTTGCATATCTCAAGTGATCCAAAAATCAAGTGAGTCCAAACGATCCATCTGCATGGAGTTTCTTCATGCGTATACACCAATAGACATGGTTCGCATGTCTCAAACTTTTCAAAAATGAGTGAGTCCAAAGATCCATCAACATGGAGCTTCTTCATGCGTTTTATACCAATATGACTTACATGGCAGTGCCACAAGTAAGTGGTACTATCATTACTATCTTATATCTTTTGGCATGAAAATGTGTATCACTACGATCGAGATTCAATAAACCATTCAGGTTTAATACTAATCTTGATGGTAGAGGGAGCGTGCGATGTTTGATCACATCAAACTTGGAAACACTTCCAACACATATCGTCAGCTCACCTTTAGCTAGTTTCCGTTTATTCCGTAGCTTTTTATTTCGAGTTACTAACACTTAGCAACCGAACCGGTATCTAATACCCTGGTGCTACTAGGAGTACTAGTAAAGTACACATCAACACAATGTATATCCAATATACTTCTATCGACCTTGCCAGCCTTCTCATCTACCAAGTATCTAGGGTAATTCTGCTCCAGTGGCTGTTCCCTTTATTACAGTAGCACTTAGTCTCGGGTTTGGGTTCAACCTTGGGTTTCTTCACTAGAGCAGCAGCTGAATTGCCGTTTCATGAAGTATCCCTTTGTTCCCTTGCCCTTCTTGAAACTAGTGGTTTCACCAACCATCAACAATTGATGCTCCTTCTTGATTTCTACTTTCGCGGTGTCAAACATCACGAATATTTCAAGGATCATCATATCTATCCCTGATATGTTATAGTTCATCACGAAGCTCTAGCAGCTTGGTGGCAATGACTTTGGGGAAACATCACTATCTCATCTAGAAGATCAACTCCCACTCGATTCAAGTGATTGTTGCACTCAGACAATCTGGGCACAAGCTCAACGATTGAGCTTTTCTCCCTTAGTTTGCAGGCTAAGAAAATCGTCGGAGGTCTCATACCTCTTGACGTGGGCACGAGCCTGAAATCCCAATTTCAGCCCTTGAAACATCTCATATGTTCCGCGACGTTTCGAAAACGTCTTTAGTGCCTCAACTCTAAACCATTTAACTGAACTATCACGTAGTTATCAAGACGTGTATGTCCGATGTTCACAACATCCACAAACGACGTTTTGGGGTTCAGCACACTGAGCGGTGCATTAAGGACATAAGCTTTCTACTGATCGCATAATCGCTACTATCAACTTTCAACTATAATTTTCTCTAGGAACATATCTAAACAGTAGAACTATAGCGCGAGCTACGACATAATTTGCAAAAGGTCTTTTGACTATGTTCAGGATAATTAAGTTCATCTTATGAACTCCCACTCAGATAGACATCCCTCTGGTCATCTAAGTGATTACATGATCCGAGTCAACTAGGCCGTGTCCGATCATCACGTGAGACGGACTAGTCATCATCGGTGAACATCTTCATGTTGATCGTATCTTCTATACGACTCATGCTCGACCTTTCGGTCTTCTGTGTTCCGAGGCCATGTCTGTACATGCTAGGCTCGTCAAGTTAACCCTAAGTGTTTCGCGTGTGTAAATCTGTCTTACACCCGTTGTATGTGAATGTTAGAATCTAACACCCGATCATCACGTGGTGCTTCGAAACACGAACTGTCGCAACGGTGCACAGTTAGGGGAGAACACTTCTTGAAATTTTGTAAGGGATCATCTTATTTACTACCGTCGTCCTAAGTAAACAAGATGCATAAACACGATAAACATCACATGCAATCAAATAGAGTAGTGACATGATATGGCCAATATCATATAGCTCCTTTGATCTTCATCTTCGGGGCTCCATGATCATCTTGTCACTGGCATGACACCATGATCTCCATCATCATGATCTCCATCATCGTGTCTTCATGAAGTTGTCACGCCAACGACTACTTCTACTTCTATGACTAACGCGTTTAGTAATAAAGTAAAGCAGTTTACATGGCGTTCTTCAATGACACGCAGGTCATACAATAAATAAAGACAACTCCTATGGCTCCTGCCGGTTGTCATACTCATCGACATGCAAGTCGTGATTCCTATTACAAGAACATGATCAATCTCATACATCACATATATCATTCATCACATCCTTTTGGCCATATCACATCACATCACATACCCTGCAAAAACAAGTTAGACGTCCTCTAATTGTTGTTTGCATGTTTTACGTGGCTGCTATGGGTTTCTAGCAAGAACGTTTCTTACCTACGCAAAACCACAACGTGATATGCCAATTGCTATTTACCCTTCATAAGGACCCTTTTCATCGAATCCGTTCCGACTAAAGTGGGAGAGACTGGCACCCGCTAGCCACCTTATGCACCAAGTGCATGTCAATCGGTGGAACCTGTCTCACGTAAGAGTACGTGTAAGGTCGGTCCGAGCCGCTTCATCCCACAATACCGTCGAAACAAGATTGGACTAGTAACGGCAAGCATATTGAACAAAATCAACGCCCACAACTACTTTGTGTTCTACTCGTGCAAAGAATCTACGCAATAGACCTAGCTCATGATGCCACTGTTGGGGAACGTAGCAGAAATTCAAAATTTTCCTACGTGTCACCAAGATCTATCTATGGAGAAACCAGCAACGAGGGGAAGGAGAGTGCATCTACATACCCTTGTAGATCGCTAAGCGGAAGCGTTCAAGTGAACGAGGTTGATGGAGTCGTACTCGTCGTGATTCAAATCACCGATGATCAAGTGCCGAACGCACGGCACCTCCGCGTTCAACACACGTACAGCCCGGTGACGTCTCCCACGCCTTGATCCAGCAAGGAGAGAGGGAGAGGTTGAGGAAGACTCCATCCAGCAGCAGCACAACGGCGTGGTGGTGGTGGAGGAGCGTGGCAATCCCGCAGGGCTTCGCCAAGCACCATGGGAGAGGAGGAGGAGGGAGAGGGCAGGGCTGCACCAACGAGAGATCGAATCGCGTGTTATGGGCAGCCCCTAGGCCTCATATATATAGGGGAAGGGGAGGGCTGCGCCCCCATCTAGGGTTCCCACCCCCTAGGGGCGGCGGCCAGCCCTAGATGGGTTTTGGGGTGCGGCCAAGAGGGGAGGGGAGAGGGAGGCGCACCAATATGGGCCCTAAGGCCCATATCCCCTTAGGGTTTGCCCCTTCTCCCCTTCTAGCCGCATGGGCCATGGTGGGAGGCGCCCTAGCCCACCTAGGGGCTGGTGCTCTCTCATACTTGGCCCATGTATGCCTCTGGAGCATGTGGCCCCACTTGGTGGACCCCCGGGACCCTCCCGGTGGTCCCGGTACATTACCGATATTGCCCGAAACTTTTCCGGTTACCAAAACAGAACTTCCCATATATAAATCTTTACCTCCGGACCATTCTGGAACTCCTCGTGGTGTCCGGGATCTCATCCAGGACTCCGAACAACATTCAGTAACCACATACAAACTTCCTTTATAACCCTAGCGTCATCGAACCTTAAGTGTGTAGACCCTACGGGTTCGGGAGACATGTAGACATGACCGAGACGTTCTCCGGTCAATAACCAACAGCGGGATCTGGATACCCATGATGGCTCCCACATGTTCCACGATGATCTCATCGGATGAACCATGATGTCAAGGACTTAATCAATCCCGTATACAATTCCCTTTGTCTATCGGTACGATACTTGCCCGAGATTCGATCGTCGGTATCCCGATACCTTGTTCAATCTTGTTACCGGCAAGTCTCTTTACTCGTCCCGTAACACATCATCCCGTGATCAACTCCTTGATCACATTGTGCACATTATGGTGATGTCCTACCGAGTGGGCCCAGAGATACCTCTCCGCTTACACGGAGTGACAAATCCTAGTCTCGATTCGTGCCTACCCAACAGACACTTTCGGAGATACCTGTAATGCACCTTTATAGCCACCCAGTTACGTTGTGACGTTTGGCACACCCAAAGCACTCCTACGGTATCCGGGAGTTGCACAATCTCATGGTCTAAGGAAATGATACTTGACATTAGAAAAGCTTCAGCATACGAACTACACGATCTAGTGCTATGCTTAGGATTGGGTCTTGTCCATCTCATCATTCTCCTAATGATGTGATCCCGTTATCAACAACATCCAATGTCCATAGCCAGGAAACCATGACTATCTGTTGATCACAACGAGCTAGTCAACTAGAGGCTCACTAGGGACAGATTGTGGTCTATGTATTCACACGTGTATTACGATTTCCGGATAATACAGTTATAGCATGAATAAAAGACAATTATCATGAACAAGGAAATATAATAATAATACTTTTATTATTGCCTCTAGGGCATATTTCCAACAGTCTCCCACTTGCACTAGAGTCAATAATCTAGTTCACATCGATATGTGATTAACACTCAAGGTCACATCCCCATGTGACTAACACCCAAAGAGTTTTGGGTTTGATCATGTTGCTTGTGAGAGATGTTATAGTCAACGGGTCTGAATCTTTCAGATCCGTGTGTGCTTTACAAATCCCTATGTCATCTCCTAGATGCAGCTACCACGCTCTATTTGGAGCTATTCCAAATAACTGTTCTACTTGGAGCTATTCTAAATTGTTGCTCCATTATACGTATCCTGTATCTCTACTCAGAGCTATCCGGATAGGTGTTAAGCTTGCATCGACGCAACCCTTTACGACGAACTCTTTTACCACCTCCATAATTGAGAAAATTCCTTAGTCCACTAGTTACTAAGGATAACTTTGACCGCTGTCCCGTGATCCATTCTTGGATCACTTTTGTACCCCTTGACTGACTCATGGCAAAGCACATTTCAGGTGCGGTACACAGCATAGCATATTATAGAGCCTATGTCTTAAGCATAGGGGACGACCTTCGTCCTTCCTCTTTCTTATGCCGTGGTCGAACTTCATACCTTACAACTCAGGCAAGAACTCCTTCTTTGACTGATCCATCTTGAACACCTTCAAGATCACGTCAAGGCATGTGCTCATTTGAAAGTACTATTAAGCATTTTGATCTATCCTTATAGATCTTGATGCTCAATGTACAAGTAGCTTAATCCAGGTTTTCTATTGAAAAACACTTTCCAAATAACCCTATATGCTTTCCAGAAATTCTACGTCATTTCTGATCATTAATATGTCAACAATATATACTCATCAGAAATTCTATAGTGCTCCCACTCACTTCTTTGGAAATACAAGTTTCTCATAAACTTTGTATACACCCAAAATCTTTGATCATCATCAAAGCATACATTCCAACTCCGAGATGCTCACTCCAGTCCTCAGAAGGATTGCTGGAGCTTTGCATACTTATTAGCATATTTCAGGATAGACAAAACCTTCCGGTTGTATCACATACAACCTTTCCTCAATAAAATTGTCGAGGAAACAATGTTCTGACATCCTATCTGCAAGATTTCATAAATAATGCAGTAATCGCTAATATAATTCCAACAGACTCTTAGCATCGCTACGAGTGAGAAAATCTCATCGTAGTCAACTCCTTGAACTTGTCGGAAAACATCTTAACAACAAGTCGGGCTTTCTTAATGGTGATATTTACCATCATTGTCCGTCTTCCTTTTAAAATCCATCCGTACCCAATGGCCTTACGACCATCAAGTATTTCTTCCAAAGTCATGGATCCGTTCTCGGATTTTATGGCCTCGAGCCATTTATCGGAATCCGGGCCCACCATCTCTTCTCCATAGCTTGTAGGTTCATTGTTGTCCAGCAACATGACTTCCAAGACAGGATTACGTACCACTCTGAAGTAGTACGTATCCTTGTCCTCCCACGAGGTTTGGTAGTGACTTGATCCGAAGTTTCATGATCAATATCATAAGCTTCCACTTCAATTGGTGTAGGTGCCACAGGAACAACTTCCTGTGCCCTGCCACACACTAGTTGAAGAGACGGTTCAATAACCTCATCAAGTTTCCACCATCCTCCCACTCAATTCTTTCGAGAGAAACTTTTCCTCGAGAAAGGACCTGATTCTAGAAACAATTGTTTTCGGATCTGAGACAGGAGGTATACCCAACTGTTTTGGGTGTCCTATGAAGATGCATTTTATCCGCTTTGGGTTCGAGCTTATCAATCCTGAAACTTTTTCACATAAGCGTCGCAGCCCCAAACCTTTAAGAAACGACAACTTAGGTTTCTCTAAACCATAATTCATATGGTGTCATCTCAACGGAATTACGTGGTGCCCTATTTAAAGTGAATGTGGTTGTCTCTAATGCCTAACCCATGAACAATAGTGGTAATTCGATAAGAGACATCATGGTACGCACCATATCCAATAGGGTGCAACTATGATGTTAGGACACACCATCACACTATGGTGTTCCAGGCGGTATTAATTGCGAAACAATTTCCACAATGTCTTAATTGTGTGCCAAAACTCGTAACTCAGATATTCATCTCTATGATCATATCATAGACATTTTATCCTCTTGTCACAATGATCTTCTACTTCACTCTGAAATTACTTGAACCATTCAATAATTCAGACTTGTGTTTCATCAAGTAAATATTCTCAACATCTACTCGAATCATCTGTGAAGTAAGAACATAACGATATTCACTGCATGCCTCAGCACTCATTGGACTGCACACATCAAAATGTGTTACTTCCAACAAGTTGCTTTCTTGTTCCATTTTACTGAAACCGAGGCTTTTCAGTCATCTTGCCTATGTGGTATGATTTGCATATCTCAAGTGATCCAAAAATCAAGTAAGTCCAAACTATCCATCTGCATGGAGTTTCTTCATGCGTATACACCAATAGACATGGTTCGCATGTCTCAAACTTTTCAAAAATGAGTGAGTCCAAAGATCCATCAACATGGAGCTTCTTCATGCGTTTTATACCAATATGACTTACATGGCAGTGCCACAAGTAAGTGGTACTATCATTACTATCTTATATCTTTTGGCATGAAAATGTGTATCACTACGATCGAGATTTAATAAACCATTCAGGTTTAATACTAATCTTGATGGTAGAGGGAGCGTGCGATGTTTGATCACATCAAACTTGGAAACACTTCCAACACATGGCGTCAGCTCACCTTTAGCTAGTTTCCGTTTATTCCGTAGCTTTTTATTTCGAGTTACTAACACTTAGCAACCGAACCGGTATCTAATACCCTGGTGCTACTAGGAGTACTAGTAAAGTACACATCAACACAATGTATATCCAATATACTTCTATCGACCTTGCCAGCCTTCTCATCTACCAAGTATCTAGGGTAATTCTGCTCCAGTGGCTGTTCCCTTTATTACAGTAGCACTTAGTCTCGGGTTTGGGTTCAACCTTGGGTTTCTTCACTAGAGCAGCAGCTGAATTGCCGTTTCATGAAGTATCCCTTTGTTCCCTTGCCCTTCTTGAAACTAGTGGTTTCACCAACCATCAACAATTGATGCTCCTTCTTGATTTCTACTTTCGCGGTGTCAAACATCACGAATATTTCAAGGATCATCATATCTATCCCTGATATGTTATAGTTCATCACGAAGCTCTAGCAGCTTGGTGGCAATGACTTTGGGGAAACATCACTATCTCATCTAGAAGATCAACTCCCACTCGATTCAAGTGATTGTTGCACTCAGACAATCTGGGCACAAGCTCAACGATTGAGCTTTTCTCCCTTAGTTTGCAGGCTAAGAAAATCGTCGGAGGTCTCATACCTCTTGACGTGGGCACGAGCCTGAAATCCCAATTTCAGCCCTTGAAACATCTCATATGTTCCGCGACGTTTCGAAAACGTCTTTAGTGCCTCAACTCTAAACCATTTAACTGAACTATCACGTAGTTATCAAGACGTGTATGTCCGATGTTCACAACATCCACAAACGACGTTTTGGGGTTCAGCACACTGAGCGGTGCATTAAGGACATAAGCTTTCTACTGATCGCATAATCGCTACTATCAACTTTCAACTATAATTTTCTCTAGGAACATATCTAAACAGTAGAACTATAGCGCGAGCTACGACATAATTTGCAAAAGGTCTTTTGACTATGTTCAGGATAATTAAGTTCATCTTATGAACTCCCACTCAGATAGACATCCCTCTGGTCATCTAAGTGATTACATGATCCGAGTCAACTAGGCCGTGTCCGATCATCACGTGAGACGGACTAGTCATCATCGGTGAACATCTTCATGTTGATCGTATCTTCTATACGACTCATGCTCGACCTTTCGGTCTTCTGTGTTCCGAGGCCATGTCTGTACATGCTAGGCTCGTCAAGTTAACCCTAAGTGTTTTGCGTGTGTAAATCTGTCTTACACCCGTTGTATGTGAACGTTAGAATCTAACACCCGATCATCACGTGGTGCTTCGAAACACGAACTGTCGCAACGGTGCACAGTTAGGGGAGAACACTTCTTGAAATTTTGTAAGGGATCATCTTATTTACTACCGTCGTCCTAAGTAAACAAGATGCATAAACATGATAAACATCACATGCAATCAAATAGAGTAGTGACATGATATGGCCAATATCATATAGCTCCTTTGATCTTCATCTTCGGGGCTCCATGATCATCTTGTCACCGGCATGACACCATGATCTCCATCATCATGATCTCCATCATCGTGTCTTCATGAAGTTGTCACGCCAACGACTACTTCTACTTCTATGACTAACGCGTTTAGTAATAAAGTAAAGCAGTTTACATGGCGTTCTTCAATGACACGCAAGTCATACAATAAATAAAGACAACTCCTATGGCTCCTGCCGGTTGTCATACTCATCGACATGCAAGTCGTGATTCCTATTACAAGAACATGATCAATCTCATACATCACATATATCATTCATCACATCCTTTTGGCCATATCACATCACATCACATACCCTGCAAAAACAAGTTAGACGTCCTCTAATTGTTGTTTGCATGTTTTACGTGGCTGCTATGGGTTTCTAGCAAGAACGTTTCTTACCTACGCAAAACCACAACGTGATATGCCAATTGCTATTTACCCTTCATAAGGACCCTTTTCATCGAATCCGTTCCGACTAAAGTGGGAGAGACTGGCACCCGCTAGCCACCTTATGCACCAAGTGCATGTCAATCGGTGGAACCTGTCTCACGTAAGAGTACGTGTAAGGTCGGTCTGAGCCGCTTCATCCCACAATACCGTCGAAACAAGATTGGACTAGTAACGGCAAGCATATTGAACAAAATCAACGCCCACAACTACTTTGTGTTCTACTCGTTCAAAGAATCTACGCAATAGACCTAGCTCATGATGCCACTGTTGGGGAACGTAGCAGAAATTCAAAATTTTCCTACGTGTCACCAAGATCTATCTATGGAGAAACCAGCAACGAGGGGAAGGAGAGTGCATCTACATACCCTTGTAGATCGCTAAGCGGAAGCGTTCAAGTGAACGAGGTTGATGGAGTCATACTCGTCGTGATTCAAATCACCGATGATCAAGTGCCGAACGCACGGCACCTCCGCGTTCAACACACGTACAGCCCGGTGACGTCTCCCACGCCTTGATCCAGCAAGGAGAGAGGGAGAGGTTGAGGAAGACTCCATCCAGCAGCAGCACAACGGCGTGGTGGTGGTGGAGGAGCGTGGCAATCCCGCAGGGCTTCGCCAAGCACCATGGGAGAGGAGGAGGGAGAGGGCAGGGCTGCACCAACGAGAGATCGAATCGCGTGTTATGGGCAGCCCCTAGGCCTCATATATATAGGGGAAGGGGAGGGCTGCGCCCCCATCTAGGGTTCCCACCCCCTAGGGGCGGCGGCTATCCCTAGATGGGTTTTGGGGTGCGGTCAAGAGGGGAGGGGAGAGGGAGGCGCACCAATATGGGCCCTAAGGCCCATATCCCCTTAGGGTTTGCCCCTTCTCCCCTTCTAGCTGCATGGGCCATGGTGGGAGGCGCCCTAGCCCACCTAGGGGCTGGTGCTCTCTCATACTTGGCCCATGTATGCCTCTGGAGCATGTGGCCCCACTTGGTGGACCCCCGGGACCCTCCCGGTGGTCCCGGTACATTACCGATATTGCCCGAAACTTTTCCGGTTACCAAAACAGAACTTCCCATATATAAATCTTTACCTCTGGACCATTCCGGAACTCCTCGTGATGTCCGGGATCTCATCCAGGACTCCCAACAACATTCGGTAACCACATACAAACTTCCTTTATAACCCTAACGTCATCGAACCTTAAGTGTGTAGACCCTACGGGTTCGGGAGACATGTAGACATGACCGAGACGTTCTCCGGTCAATAACCAACAGCGGGATCTAGATACCCATGATGGCTCCCACATGTTCCACGATGATCTCATCGGATGAACCACGATGTCAAGGACTTAATCAATCCCGTATACAATTCCCTTTGTCTATCGGTACAATACTTGCCCGAGATTCGATCGTCGGTATCCCGATACCTTGTTCAATCTCGTTACCGGCAAGTCTCTTTACTCGTTCCGTAACACATCATCCCGTGATCAACTCCTTGATCACATTGTGCACATTATGATGATGTCCTACCGAGTGGGGCCAGAGATACCTCTCCGCTTACACGGAGTGACAAATCCCAGTCTCGATTCGTGCCAACCCAACAGACACTTTCGGAGATACCTGTAATGCACCTTTATAGCCACCCAGTTACGTTGTGACGTTTGGCACACCCAAAGCACTCCTACGGTATCCGGGAGTTGCACAATCTCATGGTCTAAGGAAATGATACTTGACATTAGAAAAGCTTCAGCATACGAACTACACGATCTAGTGCTATGCTTAGGATTGGGTCTTGTCCATCTCATCATTCTCCTAATGATGTGATCCCGTTATCAACGACATCCAATGTCCATAGCCAGGAAACCATGACTATCTGTTGATCACAACGAGCTAGTCAACTAGAGGCTCACTAGGGACAGATTGTGGTCTATGTATTCACACGTGTATTACGATTTCCGGATAATACAGTTATAGCATGAATAAAAGACAATTATCATGAACAAGGAAATATAATAATAATACTTTTATTATTGCCTCTAGGGCATATTTCCAACAAAAAATTGTTCATCGTACACCGGAAAAATGTTTAGTGTATATTTGAAAATCGCTCGTCGTATATAAATTTTTGATGAACTTTTTTAAAAAATCAGTGAACTTTTTCCAAATTCATGATTTTTTTAAGTTTTTGGACTTTCTTTCAAACTTCATGAACATTCTTGAATTCACAAAAGAATTTGGATTTTTTTTCTCTTTTCATCAAAAGTCAATAGTTGACCGGTCCAGGGGAGCGAACTAGGCGATTGAGGGGAGTGAACAAGGTGATTGAGGGGAGCGAACTGGCCGAAGTAGAACAGGCAAACAAGGCAACCTGGGCTGGCCCAGTTGGCGTGCACTTGGGTGCCAGAACTGGGAACCGACGCTGAAGGCGTCCCTTAGGCGCTCGTGGCGTCCAACATAAGCGAGTTGCACAATGGCGAAACTAATGGGCAATCGGACCAATGGAGCGCCTGCCCTTGCTTATAGCGAGAACAGGGAACCCACGACTGAAAGGAGCAACTAGTTGGTGAACGCTCCTTCGGGAGCCTCCCAACGATCACTTGGGGTGAACTGAGAGCGTGCCACTTGGCACGCTCTTAGCCGCCGCCACGTGTTGCGCTCTGAGCGCTTCCTTCAAAGTTTGCTTTTTTTATTTTTCTGCACGCTTTTTTAGCTTTTTGAACTGTTTTTTCGGGGTTTTTTTTTTCACGTTTTGGTTTTCCACCTGCCTTCCTTAGTTTATGGACCAATTTTTTTAAAAAAAACTTGCGCGAAGAAACAAAAAGAAAATTCTTCTTCCTTGAGAGGCATGATTTTGCTTTTGCGAGACACACGACCATGCTTCTCGGAAACAAAAAAACACGTTTTCTATTTTTGCCCTTCCGTCAGAGGCCCAGTTTTGTTTCCGCAAGAAGGCATGGCTATGCTTTCACGATAGGCAAGGACGGGCCTCTCAAAAACGGGGAAAAACACGTTTTCTACTTTTTTTACCTCCCACGAGAGGCACAGTTGTGCTTTTGTGAGAGGCACAGCCGTGCCTCTTAAAAACAAAAAATATATATGTTTTATGTTTTATTTTCTTCCGCGAGAGGCACGGCCGTGCCTCTCGAAAACAAAAAAATGCATTCTCTGTTGTTGTTTTTCTTTCGTGAGAGGCACGGTTTTGCTTTCGTGAGAGACATGGTTTTGCTTTCGTGAGAGGCACGGTTGTGCTTTCGCAAGAGACACGGCCGTGCCTCTTTCGAAAAGGAAAAAATGTGCTTCCGTTTTGATTTTTTCGTCCGTTTTTTTGTTCAGTTTTTTCATGAAAAAAATTCCTCAAAACCTATCAACATGGGAGTTTGTTTTGAAGATCTCGACGCGAGGAATCCAATGGTGAAAATGGTTCGAGATTTGAACACACTGTTTAAGAGATAAAGACGTTTTGAATAAACAGATGTATGAAAAAGGGGAAATCTCCCAGGTTACGACAAGTGGCGCGCATGCAGTGCACCACTTGTCGCAACCAAAGGAGGCGGGAGCAATCTTTGAAAAGAGTACTCCTTAATTAGTGATTTCGACGACTGAAGGAGAGACACGGATGGGCAGGCCCAGGTGCACGAGAGCCCACGGTCTCATGTTTTTGCTTCTTATTTTCTCGTTCTATGTTTTCAGTTTTTGCTTTATTTTTCTACTTTTTGTTTACACTTTCAAATATTCTAAATATATGTATTACAAATATTTTATATGAAAAATTAAAAAAATGGACCAAGCTATGAAAAATGTAAAATTTTCATAGAGAAAATATTTATCACGCATACAAAAAATACGTTGTTTATGAAAAACTTTGATCATGTATTTGAAAAAAAATGTAGAACAAGTATTTGAAAATTTTAATCAAACTTTTAATAAAATGTTAAATATATATTGAAAAAATAATGACCATGTACTAAAATAATGATAATTTTTTTGGTCATGTATTTTAAAAAAGATACTCATGCATTTGAAAAAAATGTTGAACAAGTGTTTGAAAATCTTAAGCAAGCATTTAAATTTTTTAAATATGTATTGAAACATGTTGACCATGTATTAAAAAAATGATGACTTTTTTTCTGAAAAATGTAAACCATGTATTAAAAAATGTTAACTTTGTAATATAAAATGTTAATCAAGCATTTTTAATAAATTTAAAATGATATATAAAATATCGAGCTTGTATTCAGAAAGAATAATCTTGTGTTTGAAAAATCATTATCCAGAATTTGAGAAATGTTAAGAAAAAATAGGAAAATCAAGACCATGTGTTATGAAAAATTTTATACGCATATTACAATAATTTCTTGTATGTATACCAAAAAGGTGTACAGAAATGCAACGAATACCCTAGAGAAATCAAAAGAAAATAGGTGAAAAATTAGAAAAAAAATGAGCAAAACCAAAGAATAATGAAGAAAAAAAAGGAAAAAAACCCATTGAAAACCAAGAAAGAAACAAAGCACGCCAATGGAAAACACAGGAGGTTGGAAGAAAAGAAAAAAAAACCCAATGAAAATAGAGAAGAAAAAGAAGAAAATCGTTGAAAAACAAAAAAAGTAAGGAAATCAGTGAAAACTGAGTTAGAAACAAAGAAAACGGTTAGAACAATAAAAATGGAGAAACTAGTGAGGAAACAAAGAAAACCGAAAATACCCGAAAATCGTAGCAAAACCGGCGAACGAAGCGCAGTGAGCGAGCGAACTCCGTCAAAGAAACTAGTGAACGGAAAACAGTTGGGCCAGGCCAATAGCTATAATGCAGAGGACAGAGCTTTGGCGAGACATAAGGAAGTCTCACGTGAAGCTAGATATAGTCACGGCGAGAATGTAGTATCTAAATATCGTTGCACGATTACTTTAGTGTGTATTTTTAGTGAAAAAATGGGACAATATTTGACAACCATAACATTTTTTGATATTCTAAATCTATTTTAAAAACATTTTTAAAAATCATGAACAAAATATTAAATTCCAAAATATGTTTTGGAAAAACGATCAAATTTGAAATGCCGAATACTTTTTGAATTTCCTAACATTTTTTGAAAAAACATGATTTTTAAAATTGCAAACATTTTTTAAAATGCAAAAAAGTAAACACAAAGAATTTTTCTAAAAGTGCGGCCATTTTTTGAAAACCCAAACACTCTTCCATATTTGGGTAGATTTATTAAAATTTAGTTTTTTTGAAGGAAAAAGAAATACCAGTGTACAAAAAATAACCAGAAAGGAAAAAACCACGAAGAAAACAAAACTGAAAAACAGATCCTAGCTACTTGGGCATGCCCTTTTGGATTGTTCAATGGCTCGTTCCGTTTCGGTCCTCGTTGATGGCGATCTCGCTGAACATCTACATGTTGGGTAACATTGCATGAAAAAAAATTATACACACGCAAGATCTATCCATGGAGATGCATAGCTACGAGAGGGGAGAGCATCTTCATACCGTTGAAGATAGCAAAGCAGAAGCGTTTATCAACGCGGTTGATGTAGTCGTACACCTTCACGGTTCGTCCCGATCATGTACCGAATGTACGACACCTCCGTGTTCAGCACACGTTCAGCTCGATGACGTCCTCGCCTTCTTGATCCATGTGACGCCCCCGATTCAATCATACACTAATCATACACACAAATGTGTACGATCAAGATCAGGGACTCACGGGAAGATATCACAACACAACTCTAAACAAAAATAAAAGAATACACGCTTTATATTACAAGACAAGGGCCTTGAGGGCTCGAATACATAGCTCGATACACAAAAGTCAGCGGAAGCAACAATATCTAAGTACAGACATAATGTTAAACAAGAATGCCTTAAGAAGGCTAGCACAAAAGCAACACGATCGAAGAGGCAAGGCCTCCTACCTGGGACCACCTAACTACTCTTGGTCGTCGGCGATCTCCACGTAGCAGATAGCACCATCGGGGTAGTAGTAGAAGCTGTCGGGGGTAGCATCTGGGTCCTGGGATCCACCATCTGATTGCATCAACCGAAAAGAAGAAAGAAGGGGAAGAGGGGTAGTAAAGCAACCGTGAGTACTCATCCAAAGTACTCGCAAGCATCAGATCTATACTAAATATGCATTGATATCAAATGGAAGGTTTGTATCTGTGGACTGAATTGCAAAATGCCAGACTAGAAGGGGAAGGCCTAGCCTATCGAAGACTAGCATCTTCAAGCAGCTCCAAGCATCTTGCAGCATGTAGAAGAGTAAATAATAGCAGTTTATATTTAACAGGCATGTTGTAGAAACAATGTCCAGAGATCCTTCCCCGACTTCCTGCAGGAAAGCAATCTCGAAGCCACATATCTCAAGTATCCATTTGTAGTTGTATAAGATCAGGATATATGTCTAAACGTCCGTTACCATGGACACGACAATTAATAGATAATCTTCCCTGCAGGGGTGCACCATGTTTTCCAACACGCTTGATTACTCTGGCCGGACACGACTTTCTTGGGTCATGCCCGGCCTCGGAAGATCAACATGTGGCAACCCTACCTAGGCTCAGCAGAGAGGTCCCCGCCGATCTACCTCCTAAGCACTCCGGGGTCTGGGCCCATTGCCCGTTGCACTCTGGGTCGTTGCGTGCAGGGCGGGTCAAGGCTCCACCACTACAGGATGGTGCCGGTCCAGCCGTGCCGCACTGTTGAACTAGACGCTTGACAAAGCTTCGGCTAATACCACGACGCCGAGGCCCATAACTATTCTCACGTGGTGGTTAGTGCGTAAAGGCCAAAGGCCAACTCAGAACAAATACACAAACCGTTAGTGTATTATTAGCTTGCGGAGACGAGCAGAGACTCACGATCGATGTGGCCCCGTCACCCCGTCTCGTGGACTTACGATAAGGGCCCAGTATGCCCGGCCGTGCCACGTAATTGTCTTGCTGGTGCTCTCTGGGCCCGCCTGACTTTAACCAAGGTCTCAAGTAAAGTCATTGTAACCGTGTGTCCAAACATCAAGGGTAAAAACCCGAGGAATCACCCTTGGTGGATTCTACTCGATGTAATCATCACGGTGAACGTAAGAGGAACCATCCTCGAGGTTCACACTTGAGGGGTTGCACGACAGAGTCGTATCAGGAGTGGTCAAGGAGGAATCACCCTCGATGACCACAACCGAATAGCTACACTACAGAGTTATCATCAAGAGTGCGTTACGAGGTATCACCCTCGGCACTCGATAGTAGCTCTTTAGAGTCGAGCAACAAAAGGGCGTGATGTGATGTGAGGTGTCGGGCTCTGGTCGTCGATCACGTTGATCGAGTCGTCGATGATGAAGCAGGTGTTGGGAAATGTAGTAATTTCAAAAAATTTCCTACGCACACGCAAGATCATGGTGATGCATAGCAACGAGAGGGGAGAGTGTTGTCTACGTACCCTCGTAGACCGAAAGCGGAAGCGTTAGCACAACGCGGTTGATGTAGTCGTACGTCTTCACGATCCGACCGATCCAAGCACCCAACGTACGGCACCTCCGAGTTCAGCACACGTTCAGCTCGATGACGATCCCCGGGCTCTGATCCAGCAAAGCTTCGGGGATGAGTTCCGTCAGCACGACGGCGTGGTGACGATGATGATGTTCTACCGGCGCAGGGCTTCGCCTAAACTCCACGACGATATGACCGAGGTGGAATATGGTGGAGGGGGGCACCGCACACGGCTAAAGAACGATCCGTAGATCAACTTGTGTGTCATGGGGTGCCCGCCTGCCCCCGTATATAAAGGAGCAAGGGGGAGGGGCGGCCGACCAAGGGAGGGCGCGCCAGGGAGGAGTCCTACTCCCACCGGGAGTAGGATTCCCTCCTTTCCTAGTCCAACTAGGAGACCTTCCATATAGTAGGAGTAGGAGAGAAGGAAAGGGAAGAGAGAAGGGAAGGAAGGAGGGGGTGCGGCCCCTCTCCCTAGTCCAATTCGTACTAGGCCTTGGGAGGGCGCGCGGCCTGCCCTAGGCAGCCCCTCCCTCTTTCCCGTATGGCCCAATAAGGCCCAATACTTCTCCCGGCGAATTCCCGTCACTCTCCGGTACTCCGAAAAATACCCGAATCACTCGGAACCTTTCCGAACTCCGAATATAGTCGTCCAATATATCGATCTTTACGTCTCGATCATTTCGAGACTCCTCGTCATGTCCCCGATCTCATTCGGGACTCCGAACTCCTTCGGTACATCAAAACTTATAAACTCATAATATAACTGTCATCGAAACCTTAAGCGTGCGGACCCTACGGGTTCAAGAACTATGTAGACATGACCTAGAACTATTCTTGGTCAATAACCAATAGCGGAACCTGGATGCCCATATTGGCTCCTACATATTCTATGAAGATCTTTATCGGTCAAACCGCATAACAACATACTTTGTTCCCTTTGTCATTGGTATGTTACTTGCCCGAGATTCGATCGTCGGTATCCAATACCTAGTTCAACCTCGTCACTGGCAAGTCTCTTTACTCGTTACGTAATGCATCATTCCGTAACTAACTCATTAGTTACATTGCTTGCAAGGCTTATAGTGATGTGCATTACCGAGAGGGCCCAGAGATACCTCTCCGACAATCGGAGTGACAAAACCTAATCTCGAAATACGCCAACCCAACATGTACCTTTGGAGACACCTGTAGTACTCCTTTATAATCACCCAGTTACGTTGTGACGTTTGGTAGCACCCAAAGTGTTCCTCCAGTAAACGGGAGTTGCATAATCTCATAGTTACAGGAACATGTATAAGTCATGAAGAAAGCAATAGCAACATACTAAATGATCAAGTGCTAGGCTAACGAAATGGGTCATGTCAATCACATCATTCTCCTAATGATGTGATCCCGTTAATCAAATGACAACTCTTTTGTCCATGGCTAGGAAACATAACCATCTTTGATAAACGAGCTAGTCAAGTAGAGGCATACTAGTGACACTATGTTTGTCTATGTATTCACACATGTATTATGTTTCCGGTTAATACAATTCTAGCATGAATAATAAACATTTATCATGATATAAGGAAATAAATAATAACTTTATTATTGCCTCTAGGGCATATTTCCTTCAGTCTCCCACTTGCACTAGAGTCAATAATCTAGTTCACATCGCCATGTGATTTAACACCAATATTCACATCTGTATGTGATTAATACCCATAGTTCACATCATCATGTGATCAACACCCAAAGGGTTTGTTCACATCGCTATGTGATTAACACCCAAAGAGTACTAAGGTATGATCATGTTTTTCTTGTGAGAGAAGTTTAGTCAACGGGTCTGTCATATTCAGAGTCGTATCTATTTTGCAAATATTCTATGTCTACAATGCTTTGCACGGAGCTACTCTAGCTAATTGCTCCCACTTTCAATATGTATCCAGATTGAGACTTAGAGTCATCTGGACCGGTGTAAAAGCTTGCACCGATGTAACTTTTTACGATGGGCTCTTTTATCACCTCCATAATCGAGAAGTATTTCCTTGGTCCTCACTAAGGATATTCTTGACTGCTGTCCAGTGATCTACTATTAGATCAAAATTGTATTCCTTTGCCAAACATAGAGCAAGGTATACAATAGGTCTGGTTCACAGCATAGCATACTTTATAGAACCTATGACTGAGGCATAGGGAATAACTTTTCATTCTCTTTCTATTTTCTGCCGTGGTCGGGTCTTGAGTCTTACTCAATTTCACACCTTTGCAACACAGGCAAGAACTCTTTCTTTGACTGTTCCATTTTGAACTATTTCAAAATCTTGACAAGGTATGTACTTATTGAAAAAATTATCAAGCGTCTTGATCTATCTCAATAGATCTTGATGCTCAATATGTAAGCAACTTCACCGAGGTCTTTCTTTGAAAAACTCCTTTCAAACACTCCTTTATGCTTTGCAGAATAATTCTACATTATTTCCTATCAACAATATGTCATTCACATATATTTATCAGAAATGTTGTAGTGCTCCCACTCACTTTCTTGTAAATACAGGTCTTTCCAAAAGTCCGTATAAAACCATATGCTTTGATCAACTCATCAAAGCGTATATTCCAACTCCGAGATGCTTGCACCAGTCCATTGATGGATCGCTGGAGCTTGCACATTTTGTTAGCACCTTTAGGAAAAACCTTCTAGTTGCATCATATACAACTCTTCTTCCAGAAATCCATTCAGGAACACAATTTTGATATCCATTTGCCAGATTTCATAAAATGTGGCAATTGCTAACATGATTCGGACAGACTTAAGCATCGATACGAGTGAGAAAATCTCATCGTATTCAACACTTTGAACTTGTCGAAAACCTTTCGCAACAAGTCGAGCTTAGTAGATAGTAACACTACTATCAGTGTACGTCTTCCTCTTGAAGATCCATTTAATCTCAATGTCTCGCCGATCATTGGGTAAGTCAATCAAAGTCCATACTTTGTTTTTATACATGGATCTTATCTCAGATCTCATGGCCTCAAGCCATTTTGCGGAATCTGGGCTCACCATCGCTTCTTCATAGTTCGTAGATTCGTCATGGTCTAGTAACATAACTTCCAGAACAGGATTACCGTACCACTCTGGTGCGGATCTTACTCTAGAAGACCTATGAGGTTCTGTAGTAACTTAATCTGAAGTTTCATGATCATCATCATTAACTTCCTCACTAATTGGTGTAGTAGTCACAGGAACAGATTTCTGTGATGAACTACTTTCAAATAAGGGAGAAGGTACAATTACCTCATCAGGTTCTACTTTCCTCCCACTCACTTCTTTCGAGAGAAACTTCTTCTCTAGAAAGGATCCATCTTAGCAACGAATAACTTGCCTTCGGATCTGTGATAGAAGGTGTACCCAATAGTTTCCTTTGGGTATTATATGAAGACGCACTTCTCCAATTTGGGTTCGAGCTTATCAGGTTGAAAAACTTTTTCATATAAGCATCGCAGCTCCAAACTTTAAGAAACGACAGCTTAGGTTTACTACTAAACCATAGTTCATACGGTGTCATCTCAACGGATTTAGATGGTGCCCTATTAAACGTGAATGCAGTTGTCTTAATGCATAACCCCAAAACGATAGTGGTAAACCAATAAGAGACATCATAGATCGCACCATATCTAGTAAAGTACGATTACGACGTTCGGACACACCATTACATTGTGGTGTTCCAGGTGGCGTGAGTTGCGAAACTATTCCACATTGTTTTATATGAAGGCCAAACTCGTAACTCAAATATTCTGCTCCACGATCAGATCGTAGAAACTTTATTTTCTTGTTACGATGATTCTCCACTTCACTCTGAAATTCTTTGAAATTTTCAAATGTTTCAGACTTGTGCTTCATTAAGTAGATATACTCATATCTGCTCAAATCATCTTGTGAAGGTCAGAAAATAACGACACCTACCACGAGCATCAACACTCATTGGACCGCATACATCGGTATGTATTATTTCCAACAAGTCAGTATCTCGTTCCATTGTTCC
This sequence comes from Triticum aestivum, assembly GCF_018294505.1. Taxonomy (NCBI): domain Eukaryota; kingdom Viridiplantae; phylum Streptophyta; class Magnoliopsida; order Poales; family Poaceae; genus Triticum; species Triticum aestivum. The sequence continues at coordinate 633,488,356 of NC_057813.1, forward strand.
GAACAATGGAGTTTCAGTCATCTTGCCCAAAAGGCACGGTTCGCAAGCATCAAATGATTCATAATCAAGTGATTCCAAAAACCCATCAGCATGGAGTTTCTTCATGCGCTTTACACCGATATGACCCAAACGGCAGTGCCACAAATAAGTTGCACTATCATTATTAACTTTGCATCTTTTGGTTTCAATATTATGAATATATGTATCGCTACGATCGAGATCCAATGAACCATTTTCATTGGGTGTGTAACCATATAAGTTTTTATTCATGTAAACAGAACAACAGTTTATTCTCTTACTTAAAGAATAACGTATCGCAATAAACACGATCAAATCATATTCATGCTCAACGCAAACACCAAATAACATTTATTTAGGTTCAACACTAATCCCGAAAGTATAGGGAGTGTGCGATGATGATCATATCAATCTTGAAACTACTTTCAACACACATCGTCACTTCACCCTTAACTAGTTTCTGTTTATTCTGCAACTCCCGTTTCGAGTTACTACTCTTAGTAACTGAACCAGTACCAAGTACCGAGGGGTTGCTATAAACACTAGTAAAGTACACATCAATAACATGTATATCAAATATACCTTTGTTCACTTTGCCATCCTTCTTATCCGCCAAATACTTGGGGTAGTTCTGCTTCCAGTGACCAGTCCCTTTGTAGTAGAAGCACTTAGTCTCAGGCTTAGGTCCAGACTTGGGCTTCTTCACTTGAGCAGCAATTTGCTTGCCGTTCTTCTTGAAGTTCCCTTCTATCCCTTTGCCCTTTTCTTGAAACTAGTGGTCTTGTTAACCATCAACACTTGATGTTCTTTCTTGATTTCTACCTTCATCGATTTCATCATCATGAAAAACTCGGGAATCATTTTCATCATCCCTTGCATACTATAGTTCATCACGAAGTTCTACTAACCTGGTGATGGTGACTAGAGAATTCTGTCAATCACTATCTTATCTGGAAGATTAACTCCCACTTGATTCAAGCGATTGTAGTACCCAGACAATCTGAGCACTTGCTCACTAGTTGAGCGATTCTCCTCCATCCTTTAGCTATAGAACTTGTTGGAGACTTCATATCTCTCAACTCGGGTATTTTCTTGAAATATTAACTTCAATTCCTGGAACATCTCATATGGTCCATGACGTTCAAAACGTCTTTGAAGTCCCGATTCTAAGCCGTTAAGCATGGTGCACTTAAACTATCAGGTAGTCATCATATTGAGCTAGCCAAACGTTCATAACGTCTGCATCTGCTCCTGCAATAGGTCTGTCACCTAGCGGTGCATTAAGGACATAATTCTTCTGTGCAGCAATGAGGATAAACCTCATATCACGGATCCAATCCGCATCATTGCTACTAACATTTTTCAACATAATTTTCTCTAGGAACATATCAAAATAAACATATGAAAGCAACAACACGAGCTATTGATCTACAACATAATTTGCAAAATACTACCAGGACTAAGTTCATGATAAATTTAAGTTCAATTAATCATATTACTTAAGAACTCCCACTTAGACAGACATCTCTCGAGTCATCTAAGTGATCACGTGATCCAAATCAACTAAACCATAACCGATCATCACGTGAGATGGAGTAGTTTTCAATGGTGAACATCACTATGTTGATCATATCTACTATATGATTCACGCTCGACCTTTCGGTCTCCGTGTTCCGAGGCCATATCTGCATATGCTAGGCTCGTCAAGTTTAACCTGAGTATTCCGCGTGTGCAAAACTGGCTTGCACCCGTTGTAGATGGACGTAGAGCTTATCACACCCGATCATCACGTGGTGTCTGGGCACGACGAACTTTGGGAACGGTGCATACTCAGGGAGAACACTTCTTGATAATTAGTGAGAGATCATCTTAAAATGCTACCGTCAATCAAAGCAAGATAAGATGCATAAAGGATAAACATCACATGCAATCAATATAAGTGATATGATATGGCCATCATCATCTTGTGCTTGTGATCTCCATCTCTGAAGCACCGTCGTGATCACCATCGTCACCGGCGCGACACCTTGATCTTCATCGTAGCATCGTTGTCATTTACGCCATCTATTGCTTCCTCGACCATCGCTACCTCTTAGTGATAAAGTAAAGCAATTACAGGGCGTTTGCATTTCATACAATAAAGCGACAACCATATGGCTCCTGCCAGTTGCCGATAACTTTGGTTACAAAACATGATCATCTCATACAATAAAATATAGCATCACATCTTGACCATATCACATCACAATATGCCCTGCAAAAACAAGTTAGACGTCCTCTACTTTGTTGTTGCAAATTTTACGTGGCTGCTACGGGCTGAGCAAGAACCGTTCTTACCTACGCATCAAAACCACAATGATAGTTCATCAAGTTAGTGATGTTTTAACCTTCGCAAGGACCGGGCGTAGCCACACTCGGTTCAACTAAAGTGAGAGAGACAGACACCCACCAGCCACCTTTAAGCACGAGTGCTCGTAACGGTGAAACCAGTCTCGCGTAAGCGTATGCGTAATGTCGGTCCGGGCCGCTTCATCTCACAATGCCGCTGAACCAAAGTATGACATGCCGGTAAGCAGTATGACTTATATCGCCCACAACTCACTTGTGTTCTACTCGTGCATATGACATCTACGCATAAAACCTGGCTCGGATGCCACTGTTGGTGAACGTAGTAATTTCAAAAAATTCCTACGCACACGCAAGGTCATGGTGATGCATAGCAACGAGAGGGAGAGTGTTGTCTACGTACCCTCGTAGAACGAAAGCGGAAGCGTTAGCACAACGCGGTTGATGTAGTCGTACGTCTTCACGATCCGACCGATCCAAGCACCCAACGTACGGCACCTCCGAGTTCAGCACACGTTCAGCTCAATGACGATCCCCGGGCTCTGATCCAGCAAAGCTTCGGGGATGAGTTCCGTTAGCACGATGGCGTGGTGACGATGATGATGTTCTACCGGCGCAGGGCTTCGCCTAAACTCCGCGATGATATGACCAAGGTGGAATATGGTGGAGGGGGGCACCGCACACGGCTAACGAACGATCCGTAGATCAACTTGTGTGTCATGGGGTGCCCCATTGCCCCCGTATATAAAGGAGCAAGGGGGAGGGGGCGGCCGGCCAAGGGAAGGCGCGCCAGGGAGGAGTCCTACTCCCACCGGGAGTAGGATTCCCTCCTTTCCTAGTCCAACTAGGAGACCTTCCATATAATAGGAGTAGGAGAGAAGGAAAGGGAAGAGAGAAGGGAAGGAAGGAGGGGGTGCGGCCCCTCTCCCTAGTCCAATTCGGACTAGGCCTTGGGGGGGCGTGCGGCCTGCCCTAGGCAGCCCCTCTCTCTTTCCCGTGTGGCCCAATAAGGCCCAATACTTCTCCCGGCGAATTCCCGTAACTCTCCAGTACTCCGAAAAATACCCGAATCACTCGGAACCTTTCCGAACTCCGAATATAGTCGTCCAATATATCGATCTTTACGTCTCGACCATTTCGAGACTCCTCGTCATGTCCCCGATCTCATCCGGGACTCCGAAATCTTCGGTACATCAAAACTCATAAACTCATAATATAACTATCATCAAAACCTTAAGCGTGCGGACCCTACGGGTTCGAGAACTATGTAGACATGACCTAGAACTATTCTTGGTCAATAACCAATAGCGGAACCTGGATGCCCATATTGGCTCCTACATATTCTACGAAGATCTTTATCGGTCAAACCGCATAAAAACATACTTTGTTCCCATTGTCATTGGTATGTTACTTGCCCGAGATTCGATCGTCGGCATCCAATACCTAGTTCAATCTCGTTACTGGCAAGTCTCTTTACTCGTTACGTAATGCATCATTCCGTAACTAACTCATTAGTTACATTGCTTGCAAGGCTTATAGTGATGTGCATTACCGAGAGGGCCCAGAGATACCTCTCCGACAATCGGAGTGACAAAACCTAATCTCGAAATACGCCAACCCAACATGTACCTTTGGAGACACATGTAGTACTCCTTTATAATCACCCAGTTACGTTGTGACGTTTGGTAGCACCCAAAGTGTTCCTCCAGTAAACGGGAGTTGCATAATCTCATAGTTACAGGAACATGTATAAGTCATGAAGAAAGCAATAGCAACATACTAAACGATCAAGTGCTAGGCTAACGGAATGGGTCATGTCAATCACATCATTCTCCTAATGATGTGATCCCGTTAATCAAATGACAACTCTTTTGTCCATGGCTAGGAAACATAACCATCTTTGATAAACGAACTAGTCAAGTAGAGGCATACTAGTGACACTATGTTTGTCTATGTATTCACACATGTATTATGTTTCCGGTTAATACAATTCTAGCATGAATAATAAACATTTATCATGATATAAGGAAATAAATAATAACTTTATTATTGCCTCTAGGGCATATTTCCTTCAGCAGGGGCAACAAGGACAAGGTGGGGGTCACTGATGGATCACTAACCAACCTATGCTAAGAAGTTTAGGATAAGCAGGTAGGTAACAATAAGCAGGTACAAAAGCAGGCTATGCATCAGAATAGAAGCAATCAATTACACTAGCAAAATCTAATGCAAGCATGAGATAATAGAATGGAAGATATCGGGATGACCAAAGGGGGGGGGGGCTTTCCTGGAAGCTCCGCTGAAAGGGAAGAAGGGTCGTCGTCGACGTAGTCGATCACAGGGGCATCAGCAGCACTCTCGGGGTCTAACAAAGAGAAGAGGGGGAAGAAACATTAAATACAAAGCAAACAAGAGCAATACTATGCATGACAAGACAAAAGCAGCGCCAGGGGTGATCTAACACAGTGCTATGTGATACCGGGGAAGGGGGATAACATCCGGGAAAGTTTTCCCCGAGTTAGGCATTTCCGGACAAATGAACTAGAGGGGAAAAATTGCATGCTTGCTATATTAGGGATGTGTGACAAACGAACGGACAGCGTATTCGGATTCGTCTCGTCGTTCTGAGAAACTTTCATGTAGAAAACATTTTCATCCGAGCTACGGATTATTTTATATGATTTACTAAAGTTCTAGCAATATTCTTGAATTTAATTTAATTCAAAAATAAATAACAAATTGCTACGTGTACCCAGCTCTGTGTACACACAGGATGACATGTGGGCCAGGGGGACCTAGTTGACCAGTCATCGTTTGACTGGTCAACACGGGGTGGGGCCCCCTGTCATAGACTAGGTCTAGCTAATTAATTCTCAGCTTCAGTTAATCCAATGATTAGGCTAATTAATCCCTAGTTAATTAAGTTAATTAACTTTTTAATTAACTAATTAACTAATTTATTAAAAAAATCTTTTTTAGAACAGGGGCGTGGGCCCCTTGGTCAGTAGCCCCCGGGGGGGGGGGGGTGTGTGTGCAGCGCATGCGGGTGCATGCCCGACGGGGCGGACCTGAGCGCGTCAAAGGGCGAGCGAGCCCGCGGCAAGGGGCGACGTTGGCGCGGCTAGCCGGAGCCGCGTGCAACGGCGAGCATGGGAGGGCGTGGTGGCGCGACAGAGGAGGTGGGCCAGAGCTGGAGGGGCCGTGGGACGGAGCGGGAGCGCAGGCGCGGCGGCGTGGTGCTGGGCGCGGGCTTAGACGACGAGCAACACGCGGGACGGAGCGGGCGGCGCGACGAGGTGGCTGGCGCGCCGGCGCGGCTGCAGCGGCCGTGCGCGGCAGCAACAACAGCAATGAAGCAGCGCGGCAGCGTCACAGGAGCAAGGGTGGAGGCGACGGGGTGAGCGGGGTGTGGGCCGCGCGCGACAAAGCGGGCGGGGCGGCGAGCCACAGAGGCGAGCGCGGACAACGGGGCTATTTGCGGCGCGGGACTGGGAGCAGCGCGTGTTCATCAGGGGCGAGGACGCGCGGGCAAAGGCAGCGGGCACGACGACTGCGAGCTCCTCGGGAGCTCGGGTGTGATGGCGGGGACAGGGACCGGGCACGGACTCGCGCGGGCGTGCGCGAGACGACGACCAACGGCGAGAGGACAATGGGAGAGGGGAGGGGGAATCGGCGTGGGACATCACAGCGAGGTAGACGACGTCGAGCTCGCATGGACGCGGGGAGGACCGGAGCTGGCAGATCGATGAGGTAGCCGAGGCAAGCACCGGCGAGGGGAACAGGCGGTAGCGGTGTTGTTGAGGCTCCCCGGAGCCGACCTGGTTCTGCAGATGAAAAAGACGAGGCCCACGGTGCGGATGGGCACGGCGATGGGGTGCGACGAGGCCAGTGGATGTGGCTTCGATGGGCCATTGTGACGCTCGTAGACGGTGGCGGCTTCGGGCGCTTCTCCCCGGCGCTGGAGAAGGGAGAGGAAGTGAGGGGGATCTGGGAGGCGAGGAGGGATCTGGGCGACGAGGGGCCCGGGGGGGGGGGGGGGTGTTGCGGCCTTATCCTCTCGGCGAGGCCGACGACATGGTCGGGGTCGACCTCTCCCCTGTAGCGAGGGAACAGAGGGAGAAGGAGACCGGTTGGCTAGCTGGGCCGGTCAGTTCTTTCCATTTTATTTTTATTTTAATAAAACTGCTAGTGTTCTTATTTAGATTAAATAGTGATTGATTTTTGTCGAAGCTCAAACTTTGCACAAAAATGATATACAATATCCTAGGGCGGCACAAAGTTTTTGAGGCATTTGCAAAGGTTGAGAAGGTTTGCTTTAAATTAAAAGGCCAATTTAGAAGCCTCTGGGCCACTTATTGAATTCCTAGGAATTTATTTGTGAGTCAATTCGAGTTGGTTCGACTTGACAAAGGTCAGGAGAATTTATACAATATCACGAATATTTTAGTTTTGAACATTTGAAAACTTTTGCCGTTTGACTTGATTTAGAATTTTGAATTTGAACGGGATTGAGTCAACACAAGTTTATCAATAGTAATCATGACGTGGCATCATTAGCAGGGAATTACTGTAGCTTAATTATCTGGATGACACAATCCAGCAAGACAAGCGAAGTAGTAGATGAGTTCCGGCAGCACGACGGCGTGGTGACGGTGGTGGTTAAGAACAATCTCCGCAAGGCTTCGCCTAAGCACTACAGAAACTATGACAGAGGATAAACTAAAGGGGACGGGGTTGCCGGCACACGGCCTGGTGATTCTTCATGTGTCTTGGGTGCTAGCCCTTCCCCTTTATTTATATGTTGAGCCCTGGGTCAAAACTTGGAGTAAAAGCTTCCTCAAAGTCGGTTTTGCCTGAAAGGCAAGAGTCCTTCTCGGACTCCAGGGCTAGACTTCAGGATTCCCGGCGTCTACCCCCCAGACGCCAGGGTCCCTGGCGTCTGGCCTCTGGTCTCCGCAAAACTCCCTTTTGCACTTTCCAAAAGCCTCGTTGGCTTTCCTCTTTGGCCCAAATAAAGTGTTCTCGTACCCAAACTTTTCGGGAAACATCCGGAACCCCTTCCGGTGAATTCCGGAACCCTTCCGGAGATTAAACACTATTATCCCATATATCAAACTTCACCACCAGACTATTTCAGATCTCCTCTCATGTCCGTGATCACATCCAGGACTCCGAACAACATTCGGTCACCAACATACATAACTCATATAATACTATATCGTCAACGAACGTTTGGCGTGCGGACCCTACGGGTTCGCGAACTATGTAGACATGACCGAGGCACCTCCCAGGCCAATAACCTATAGCGGAACCTAGATGCCTATATTGGCTCCTACATATTCTACGAAGATCTTTATCGGCCGAATGTTATGACAACATACGTAATTCCCTTTGTCCTTCAGTACGTTACTTGCCCGAGACTTGATCGCCTGTATCTCTATACCTAGTTCAATCTCGTTACCGACAAGTCTCTTTACTCGTTTCGTAATACATCATCTCGTAACTAACTCATTAGTCATTTTCTTGCAAGCTTATGATGTGTATTACCGAGAGGGCCCAGAGATACCTCTCCGATACTTGGAGTGACAAATCCTAATCTCGATCTATGCCAACTCAACAAACACCTTAGGAGATACCTGTAGAGCATCTTTATGATCACCTAGTTACGTTGTGATGTTTGATAGCACACAAGGTATTCCTTCAGCATCCGGGAGTTGCATAATCTCATAGTCGAAGGACTATGTATTTGACATGAAGAAACCAATTGCAATAAACTGAATGATCATTATGCTAAGCTAACGGGTGGGTCATGTCCATCACATCATTCTCCCAATGATGTGATCCCGTTATCAAATGACAACACATGTATATGGTTAGGAAACCTTAACCATCTTTGATCAACGAGCTAGTCTAGTAGAGGCTTACTAGGGACACAATATTTGTTTATGTATTCACACATGTATTTAAGTTTCCGATCAATACAATTATAGCATGAATAATAAACCTTTATCATGAATAAGGAAATATAAAATAACAACTTTATTATTGCCTCTAGGGCATATTTCCTTCAGTCTCCCACTTGCACTAGAGTTAATAATCTAGATTACATTGTAATGAATCTAACACCCATGTAGTCTTGGTGCTGATCATGTTTTGCTCGCGGAAGAGGCTTAGTCAATGGGTCTGCTACATTCAGATCCGTATGTATCTTGCAAATTTCTATGTCTCCATCCTTGACTTGTTCATGAATGGAGTTAAAGCGTCTTTTGACGTGTTTGGTTCTCTTGTGAAACCTGGATTCCTTCGCCAAGGCAATTGCTCCAGTGTTGTCACAAAAGATTTTCATTGCACCTGATGCACTAGGTATTACACCTAGATCGGATATGAACTCCTTCATCCAGACTCCTTCATTTGCCGCTTCCAAAGCAGCTATGTACTCCGCTTCTCACGTAGATCCCTCCACGACACTTTGCTTGGAACCGCACCAACTGACAGCTCCACCATTCAATATAAATACATATCCGATTTGTGACTTAGAGTCATCCGTATCAGTGTCAAAACTAGCATCGACGTAACCATTTACGACGAGCTCTTTGTCACCTCCATAAATGAGAAACATATCATTGGTCCTTTTCAGGTACTTCAGGATGTTCTTGACCGCTGTCCAGTGATCCACTCCTGGATTACTTTGGCACCTCCCTGCCAAACTTATGGCAAGGCACACATCAGGTCTGGTACACAACATAACATACATGATAGAACCTATAGTTGAGGCATAGGGAATGACTTTCATTTTTTTCTCTATCTTCTACAGTGGTCGGGCTTTGAGTCTGACTCAACTTCACACCTTGCAACACAGGCAAGAACTATTTCTTTGACTGAACCATTTTGAACTTCTTCAAAACTTTACCAAGGTATGTGCTTTGTGAAAGTCCTATTAAGCGTCTTGATCTATTCCTATAGATCTTGATGCCCAATATATAAACATGCCATTTTCTCTTTTGTTAAGAGATTCATCTTGGAGCTTGACATTTTGAGGGCGCCTATGCCATCTGGCGACAGGGCTCGGGCAGCAACTGTCATAAGAATGGGAGGAAGGAGAGGATGGAAGGCGCCAGCTGAAGGGATCACAAAGATCCATGTGGATGGAGGACTTGCAAGGAATGTGAGACGGGGGCGGTGGCCTCGATTTGCCGGGATCACACCGGCAAATACCTTGGTTCATCAGCTATGGTCTTCTATCTAATTACGGACCCTCCTACGCTAGAAGCGCTTGCTTGTAGAGAAGTTTGATACGTCTCCGTCGTATCTACTTTTCCAAACTCTTTTTCCCTTGTTTTGGACTCTAACTTGCATGATTTGAATGGAACTGACCCGGACTGACGCTGTTTTCAGCAGAATTGCCATGGTGTTACTTTTGTGCAGAACAAAAAGTTCTCAGAATGACCTGAAACTTCACAGAGCTTAATTTTGGAATTAATAAAAAATATTTGCGAAAGAATCAAGTGAAGGGGGCCCACATCCTAGCCACAAGGGTGGGGGGCGCGCCCACCCCCTGGGGCGCACCACCCGACCTTGTGGCCCCCCTGAACCTCCACCGACCTCAACTCCAACTCCATATATTCACGTTCGGGGAGAAAAAAATCAGAGAGAAGGATTCATTGCATTTTACGATACGAAGCCGCCGCCAAGCCCTGTTCTTCCTCGGGAGAGCAGATCTGGAGTCCGTCCGGGGCTCCAGAGAGGGGAATCCGTCGCCATCATCATCATCAACCATCCTCCATCACCAATTTCATGATGCTCACCACCGTGCGTGAGTAATCCCATCGTAGGCTTGCAGGACGGTGATGGGCTGGATGAGATTAACTATGTAATAGAGTTAGTTTTGTTAGGGTTTGATCCCTAGTATCCACTATGTTCTAAGATTGATGTTGCTATGACTTAGCTATGCCTAATGCTTCTCACTAGGGCCCGAGTGCCATTATTTTAGATCTGAACCTATTATGTTTTCATGAATATATTTGTGTTCGTGCTCCGATATCACAAGTTATAGTCACCCACTACGTGTTATGATCCGGCAAACCCGGAGTGACAATAGCCGGGACCACTCCCGGTGATGACCGTAGTTTGAGGAGTTCATGTATTCACTAAGTGCTAATGCTTTGGTCTGGTACTCTATTAAAAGGAGGCCTTAATATCCCTTAGTTTCCATTAGGACCCCGCTGCCATGGGAGGGTAAGACAAAAGATGTCATGCAAGTTCTTTTCCATAAGCATGTATGACTATATTCGGAATACATGCCTACATTATATTGATGAACTGGAGCTAGTTCTGTGTCACCCTATGTTACAACTGTTGCATGATGAATGCCATTCGACATAATTATCCATCATTGATCCATTGCCTACGAGCTTTTCACATATTGATCTTTGCTTCATTACTTTTCTGTTGCCACTGTTACGATTGCTACAAAACTGCTACTATTACTTTTGCCATCGTTACCACTAACTCCATACTACTTTGCTACTAAATACTTTGCTGCAGATATTAAGTCTTTCAGGTGTGGTTGAATTGACAACTCAGCTGCTAATACTTGAGAATATTCTTTGTCTCCCCTTGTGTCGAATCAATAAATTCGGGTTGAATACTCTACCCTTGAAAACTATTGCGATCCCCTATACTTGTGGGTTATCAAGACCTTTTTCTGCCGCCGTTGCCGGGGAGCATAGCTCTATTCTCTGAGTCACTTGGGATTTATATATGTTGATCACTATGAGGAATTCGAAAGATCCAAAAACCAAGATTTATCCCTCTACTACGAGGGGAGGTAAGGAATTGCCATCTAGCTCTGCACTAGATTCACCTTCTGTCTTGAGTAAGTTTGCGACACCACCACCTGCTAGTAATTTTAATATGTCACAAGTAATTGATGATGTTACTTCTGCTATGAATGAGGCTTATGATGAAACTACTTCTATGCTTGATAATACTGTGCCACTAGGTGAATTTCTTGATGAACAACTTGCTAGAGTAAGAGAGAATGAAATTACTGAAACTGATAATATTATTGAAGATAATGATTATGATTATCCCCCTAGATATGAATTTCCTGTTGTTCCTAAGGGTTATTGAAAGGATCGATATGGTTGACTAGAGGGGGGGGGGTGAATAGGCAACTAAAATTTTTTAATCTTTTCTTTACCAAATTAAACTTTGCAACAAAATAGGTTGTCTAGATGTGCAACTAGGTAAGCAACCTATATGATGCGATAACAACTAGCACACAAGCAAGCAAGGATGTAACAACAAGTAGGCTTGCAAAAGTAAGGGTACGAATTAACCAAGAGTGGAGCCGGTGGAGACGAGGATGTGTTACCGGAGTTCCTTCCTTTTAAAGGGAAGTACGTCTCCGTTGGAGCGGTGTGGAGGCACAATGCTCCCCAAGAAGCCACTAGGGCCACCGTATTCTCCTCACACCCTCACACAATGCGAGATGCCGTGATTCCACTATTGGTGCCCTTGAAGGCGGCGACCGAACCTTTACAAGCAAGGTTGGGGCAAACTCCACAACAACCGGAGGCTCCCAACAACAACAACAACACCACGAAGCTTCACCACAATGGAGTATGGCTTCGAGGTGACCTCAACCGTCTAGGGTGCTCAACACCCAAGAGTAACAAGATCCGCAAGGGATAAGTGGGGGGAATCAAATTTCTCTTGGTGGAAGTGTAGATCTGGGCCTTCTCAACCAATCCCGAGCAAATCAACAAGTTTGATTGGCTAGGGAGAGAGATCGGGCGAAAATGGAGCTTTGAGAAACAATGGAGCTTTGGGGGAAAGAGGTAGGTCAACTAGGAGGAAGAAGACCCCTTTATATAGTGTGGGAACACATCCAACCGTTACCCCACTGAGCTGCCTCGCACAGAGCGGTACTACCGCTGGGGAAGGGCGGTACTACCGCTGCGGGTGGTACTACCGCTCCCTATCCAGCGGTACTACCGCGCTGAAGAGAAAGTCAGGCCACTGGCCCCAGAGCGGTACTACTGCGGGAGTAGAGCGGTACTACCGCTCAGAGCGGTACTACCGCTTCTACTGCCGCGGCTAGTACCGCAAAACCCGACACGAGAAAACACCGTCTCGAATCGAGGCGGCAGTAGGCGCGGTACTACGCGGTACTACGGCCAAAGCCCGCGAGCGGTACTACCGCTTAGAGCGGTACTACCGCTTCGTGGAGCGGTACTACCGCTGGGGGGCTTCGGCGGTACTACCGCTGTAGACCGCGGTACTACCGCTAGCACAGGGTGAAGCAGGTACGGAAGAGAGAGGTGCAGCTCCAAAGATGCGAAAGGAAGATGACGGGTGTGATAAGGATGTGTACGTGTTAATTCCACCCTAGTCTTACCAAAACGGATCCCCTCTTAATAGTACGGTGACTCCTACGAAACTAGTCCACCGACAACGAAATGCAGGAGCTACACCGTCTTGAATAAAAACACCGAGGGGAGGAAATCGTCTCGTGCCAATGGATGATTCTCTGAAAGAACTTAACGCACACGATTAGTCCGCAAAAGCATTGTCATCAATCACCAAAACCACTATGGGATAAATAAGCCCTTACAATCTCCCCCTTTTTGGTGGATTGATGACAATACGGGATTTGCATAAACAAGATATAGAGTACGCATACAAACCCCACGATCCTAACATGTAGATGGGCTCCCCCTAGATGTGTGCTATTTCGATAAGTGCTTTGGACTGCACAGCACACATAATAGGATCAGAGCTCCCCCTACATTTTAGAGACCAACAATCTAAGCATGGTGTATGAGAGCAGCATAGATGATATAACAAGAGAAGCACGCAACTCATGAGCTAGATAGACATAGATAATGATACTGAAAGGTAAGGTAGCATATGTCTCACACCATATGATTCGAACTTAAGTCTCACTCGAACTAAGGACTCACAGACAAACCAACCAAAGCAAAAGCGAGGAAAACACGAACAAGACACAACCACGAACAAGACACGAAGACACAACTCGCAAATCCCTAAACTCTCTCCCCCTTTGGCACCGAGACACCAAAAAGGAGAAGGAGTGCTGCTAACGCTCCAGGTGAGAGCAAAAGAGGGACACACGCATCAGATCTCAGAGGGGTCATCAGCGCCACCATCGTCAGCCGGGAAGTGCTCAGCATCAGAATCAGTCCAAGGGCAGTGCTGCTGAATCCACTCCTCCTCCTCGGTGAGCTGATCCTCAGAGCCACTAATCACAATAGCACCCATCTGACGCATGAGCTCTTTGTGGCGACCGCGGGCCTTCTTCTCAGCCACGTGAGCCATGTACTGACCGTGAGACTCCATGCAGAAGAGCTTCTTTACCTTGGCCTTGAGCTTCTTGGCCCAAGATGGCTCTGTCCCAGAGGGCACGTAGTCATCATCCTCATCCTCAGCCTCAGCACCAAACTCCTCCTCAGTCTCCATGGCAGCAGCAGATGACGGAACACCAGTCCTAGGGGCCTGAGTGCCCCAGTTATCCTTCTTCCTCAGACGCTTGACATCGTGAGAGACCAAATCGCCAATCTCCAGTGCCGCCTTGGGATAGACACGATCCCAGGCCTTCTCAATGAGCAGCATAATGAACGGACCATAGATCGGGCACTTGCGCTCGGAGATAGCAGAAACCAACTCAGCCCACATAACATGAGAGACATCCAACGACTCCCCGGTGGGATTGTCCTTCTCACGCTGGCAGAAAAGAAGCATGTCCACGAGATAAGAATGAACCTGGTCCAGATTCCCAATGCGAGGGAAAAGAGTCTCTCTGAAGATGCGGTGCAGGATATCCAGAAAGGCAGGCATCTCATAGGTTTCCTTGTGTGTCTCAGAGTTGATCTTCAGAGTGCAGTATGGCCAGAGAGCTTGCTTGTGAGTGCAATGGGCGCGGGCGTGGGGGCGAAAGCCAACCGGAGACTCAAGACCTAGATCTTCCACCCCAAGCAACTCCATGAAAGCTTTCCATGTGACAGAAAGCAACTTGCCATTTGTCATCCAAGTCAGTGTCCTATCCACATCAGTCCCTAGGTGAACCGTGGCATAGAATTGGGCCACAATATCAGCATCGTAGTCCTTGTTGAATTGCATGATCCTGAGAATGTTCAGTTGAGTGCACATCTGAAGTGCTTCTCCAAAGTAGTCGGGATCGCTCTCCATATGCGCGGTGTCGATGGAGTGCACGTTGACATAGAGATTCTTCTTGGCTTTGAGAACATCAAAGAAGATGGCAAACTGAAATCTGTTCCAGAACGGACGGTTGACCAAAGTGGGATCTTGGTCGTCCTCATACGGGTTGCGGCGCCGCCTTGCCCAGAACTCTTTGGGAGGCATTTCAGGCACGGTTTTGGTCGTCTTTGGCTTGACCCCAGCTTTCTTCGGGAGTTGAGGTGGAGGAGGAGGTGGAGGTGGAGCACTTGAGGATCCTCCGGCAGGCTCGGTGGTGCGGTAGCACTTGGACGAGGCACGTCCGGGATTGACACGACGAGCCTGATGCTCAGGGACCTCATCACCTGGAACCACACACAAGAACACGCAAACAACCAGAAAACACGAGCATAAGACACCAAACACGAGCAAAAAGATTAATGAAAAGTAGAAGTAGAATGGAATCTGGTAGAAGGGCGGTAGTACCGTGAACCTTGGGCGGTAGTACCGCTCCAAGCGGAAGTACCGCTCCAGAGAGCGGTAGTTCCGCTCACAGCGGTAGTACCGCTCGGGGAGAGCGGTAGTACCGCTTGAGGCGGGGAAACAACAGTTTCCTACTACCGTGGTCAGATCCGGTACTTCCATCCTACCAAATTCAAAAATACTCCAACCAAACACTAATCCAAACTGCCTAGAAGCAATCTCCAACCTACTCAAGCCTAGATTTGGCCAAAAATCTAAGGATGCAACCGCTACTGCTCCTAAGAAGCTAGATTGGAAACCTAGACAGAAAGAACAAGAGAACGGGGGCAATACCGGCATCCATGGCAAGAGGACGAGGTGGGGATCGACTCCACCGAAGGGAATGGAGAGGGATGGCCCGGAGAGGGAGATCCGCCGGAGCCCTCCCGCGCCGCCGGTTGCTGGAGAGAGAGGAACAGGCGAGGGAGCGTGCGAATGGGTATGGGGGAGAAGAAACTCCCCCTGCCCCGATATAACCCCCACCCGCGCCTCTCAGCGGTAGTACTGCGCTGGAGGGCGGTAGTACCGCTTGGAGCGGTAGTACCGCTCGCCAGCGGCGGTAGTACCGCCAACAACCAAAAACAAACTTCTAGGCAAACAAAAGAGAAAAACACACCGAGAAGAACGGGAAGGCAACGACAAGAGAAAGACCAACAAGACAACACACACGAAACACGAACCGGAACCCACTCCTTCAAAGCAAACAACAACAAAAGAGCGAGCTCAGGCCTCTCTCAAGAGAGGGCGGTGGCCGGAGCCACCTATGTTTGAGTCAATTGGTATGGCACCGCGAAGAATTATCCTTGGGTCCATGACCAAAACTCGTCTTTGAAGCACAAGCACCATCAACAATGGCTAAAGTGAAAGAGTTGATCGTTTTATGCATAATGGGGGGAGGGAGAGTTCATTGAGAGAACAACACTCCCCCTATGTCCATGCCTACACCTAAACTAGACAACACATTGAGTGTGGTGGGGGGTGCACGGGTTCAAGTCACATTGCTCAAATCAATGATATTTAGCTCATGCCTTAACTCGCGAAATCTTGCTTCATCCAAGGGCTTCGTGAAAATATCTGCAAGGTTATCATGAGTGTTGACATACTTGAGCTCGATCTCCCCTCGCCTAATGTGATCCCGGATGAAGTGATACCGAATCTCAATGTGCTTCGTCTTGAAGTGTTGCACCGGGTTGAGAGAAATCTTGATGGCACTTTCATTATCACACCAAAGAGGCACTTTGTCACAATTGACACCGTACTCCTTTAAAGTTTGCCTCATCCATAGGAGTTGAGCACAACAACTACCGGCCGCCACATACTCCGCTTCGGTGGACGAGAGAGACACACAACTTTGCTTTTTGGAAGACCAACTTACCAAAGAGCAACCAAGAAATTGGCATCCTCCGGAAGTGGACTTCCTATCCACTTTGTCTCCCGCCCAATCGGAATCCGTGAAGCCTTCAAGCTTGAAGTTTGCTCCTCTTGGGTACCATAGGCCAAAGTTTGGGGTATGAGCCAAATATCGAAAGATTCGCTTGACCGCCACAAAGTGACTTTCCTTTGGTGCGGCTTGAAAACGTGCACACATCCCCACACTCAACATGATATCCGGTCTAGATGCACAAAGGTAAAGCAAGGAGCCAATCATGGAGCGATATACCTTCTGATCCACCGCTTTACCATTGGGATCGATGTCAAGTTGGCACTTGGTAGGCATTGGTGTAGTAGCCGGTTTGACGTCACTTAGCTTGAATCTTTTAAGCATGTCTTGAGTGTATTTGGCTTGGTTGATGAAGGTTCCTTCTCTTCTTTGTTTGATGTCAAAACCAAGGAAGAACTTCAACTCTCCCATTGAAGACATCTTGAACTTGGAGGTCATGAGTGCGGCAAATTCCTCATTGAAAGCTTTGTTAGGGAACCCAAAGATAATGTCATCAACATATAGTTGGCATACAAACAACTCCCCTTTGACCTTCTTAGTAAAAAGAGTGGGATCGATTTGTCCTACTTCAAAGCCACGATCTTGTAGCAACTCGGTAAGGTGGTCATACCACGCACGTGGGGCTTGTTTAAGGCCATAGAGTGCCTTATCGAGTTGATACACATGATCCGGGAAGTAGGGGTCCTCGAACCCGGGGGGTTGCTTGACATAGACCAACTCATTAATGGGACCATTAAGAAAAGCACTTTTCACATCCATTTGTTGCAACTTAAAGTTGTGATGGGAAGCATATGCAATCAACAAACGAATGGATTCAAGACGAGCAACGGGAGCAAAGGTTTCACCGTAGTCGATACCCTCGACTTGGGAGTAGCCTTGTGCTACCAATCTTGCCTTGTTGCGAATGATGTTCCCATGAGCATCTTGCTTGTTCTTGAAGATCCACTTTGTTCCAATGACGTTGTGGTTCCCCGATGGCCTTGGCACCAATCTCCAAACTTTGTTGTACTCGAAGTTGTTGAGTTCTTCATGCATGGCATTGAGCCAATCCGAGTCTTCGAGCGCCTCATATACCTTTTGGGGTTCAACACAAGAGACAAACGCGTGATGTTCACAATAGTTTGCTAATTGTCTACGAGTGCTTACCCCCTTTCTTAGGCTTCCAAATACATTTTCCATGAGATGGCCTTGAGTGGTGAGCTTGGAAGCAATCTTCGCGGCACGACGCTCTAATTCCTCCTCGGATGTGGAGGGAGGGTTGACTTGATCATCTTGAGCGCCGTCTTGAGCTTGTTTGATCTTGGATTCCTTGAGCTTGGTTGCTCTTGATCTTGAACTTGCTCGAGGGGGAGAACTTGACCTTGGGCATCATTTAGAGGTTCACCACCATCTTGAGATTGATCTTGCCCTTGGTCTTGTTCACAAGGTTGAGGGCCTTCACTTTGTTCTTCGGAAGCGTGTGGGTCTTGATGAGGTGATGGCTCTACTTGAGTAGAGCATTGTCCTTCTCCTTCGGCCACAAGGGGTTCCTCAATGGGTAGGATTTGACCAATACCCATTCTTCTTATGGCTTGGGGAGGAATTTCATCACCTACATCACAAGTACCACTTTGCTCCACTTGGGAGCCGTTATTTTCGTCAAACTCCACGTTACACGTCTCCTCAATGAGTCCGGTGGACTTGTTGAGGACACGGTAAGCATGAGAGTCTGTAGCATAACCAACAAATATGCCCTCATGAGCTCTAGCCTCAAATTTAGACAAACGAACACCTTTCTTGAGAATGAAACACTTACAACCGAACACCCGGAAGTACTTGAGGTTGGGCTTGTTGCCGGTGAGTATCTCATACGGAGTCTTGTTCAAGCCTTTGCGAAGATAGAGCCGATTGGATGCATGACATGCGGTGTTGATGGCTTCGGCCCAAAAGTTGTATGGAGACTTGAACTCCGCCATCATGGTCCTTGCCGCATCCATCAACGTCCGGTTCTTCCTCTCCGCAACACCATTTTGTTGAGGGGTATATGGTGCAGAATATTGATGCTTGATCCCCTCATCACTAAGAAACTCATCCAAGGTGTAGTTCTTGAACTCGGTGCCGTTGTCACTTCTAATTGTCAAGATCTTTGCATCATGTTGACGTTGAGCTTCATTTGCAAAGTTGATAACGGTTTGTTGAGTCTCACTCTTCCTCTTGAAGAAGTATACCCAAGAGTATCTTGAATAATCATCCACAATCACCAAGCAATACTTTCTCCCTCCAAGACTATCAAAAGATGGAGGCCCGAAGAGGTCCATGTGAAGGAGCTCCAAGGGTCTCTTCGAGTAGATGATGGTTGAAGGAGGGTGAGCCTTTTCATGAAGCTTTCCTTCGATACAAGCACTGCAAGCACGATCTTTGGCAAAACTAACATTTGTTAGTCCACGAACATGGTCCCCCTTGAGAAGACTTTGCAAAGATCTCATATTGACGTGGGCTAAACGGCGATGCCAAAGCCATCCCACGTCAACTTTAGCCATTAGGCATGTCGCGGTCTTAGTGGGTCGCTCCGAGAAGTTAATCACATAGAGACCGTTCTCGACATGCCCAACAAAGGCTACTTTAAGAGTCTTGCTCCACAAGAGGGCCACGGTATCAATATCAAAGAACGTAGCAAAACCCATGAGTGCAAGTTGACGAACGGAAAGTAAATTGTATGCAAGGGACTCGACAAGCATGACTTTCTCGATCGTTAGATCATGAGAAATGACAACCTTGCCGAGACCCAATACCTTAGAATGTGATGCATCACCCCACTCGACATTGGTGGGCATAGATGGAATCTCTTGCACGTCCACCACCAAGTCCTTGCTTCCGGTCATATGATTTGTTGCTCCACTATCGAGCAACCATGATCCCCCACCGGAAGCAAACACCTACACGAGATCAATGCTTGGTTTTAGGTACCCATTTAGTAATGGGTCCTTTGATGTTAGTAACAAGGGTCTTGGGAACCCAAATAGACCATTCAATGTACTCATAAGAAGAACCAACAAATCGAGCATAAACATGTCCATCACTAGCACGGCACAACACATATGACGGGTTAAAGTCGCCGTCTTTGTTGGGAGAGATGGCGATGCGCTCTTTGGCTTCACCGCTCTTCCCATTGTTCTTCTTCTCCTTAGGAGTACCTTCTCCCTCCTTCACAAAGTTTGCGTGAGCGGAGGAGGTCGATTGGTCTTGCTCTTCTTCTCCTTGTTCTTCTTCTTGTTCTTGGACTTGGGCGCGAACCCAACTCCCTCCTTTCCCACAACTTCCTTTTGATTGCTCAAAAGGTCATTTAGGTTCTTCTCGCCTTGTATGCATGACACAAGGCCTTTCTCGAGTTGTTCCTTCAACTTGGCATTTTCCTCCACAAGATGCACATGCTCACAACATGGGTTAGTAGCATTTGCATTATCAATTAAGACCATGTGAGGAAATGTGGCCTTTTCCTTAGTTAGCTTAACTTGGAGTTGAGCATGAGACTCCTTGAGGGTGGCATGATCACTTTTCAAGACTTTGTGGGCCTTGTCAAGTACATCAAACTCCTCCGTGAGTCTAGCATGATCAACCCCAAGTTTAGCCTTCTCGGAAGCTAGAACACGAGACACAACAAGAGCATGATCAAGATCCTTCTTTAGTTTAGCGTGACCATCGTTGTGTGACTCCTCAAGAGCCAAACGATGCTCACGCTCTTCCTCAAGAGCATTAGAGAGATCCGATATCTCATCGGCATAATCACGACTATGACCTTCCATCTTAGAGATGGTTTCTTCGTGAGCCTCGATCATGTCATTGGCCTCACCAAGTTGTTCCAAGAGAGCAACAAAGTGCTTCTTAGACTTGCCCTTGAGCTTACTCATAAACGACTCAAACTCATTCACTTCTTCATTAGACCCACAATGTTCATCAATGCAATCCTTCACGGAGGGATTAGGAATGATGGTGGTTTTAATGTTGGGGGTTACCTTGTTTGAAGCTTTAGCCATGAGGCATTTGGCGGTGATGTTTTCGTTGGGTGAATCAAAGAGAGACACCCGGGGAGTAGTGGCAATGGCAACTGATGCCATGGCCATTGCTTCTTCATTTTCATCATCATCGTCATCCTCTTGGTATTCTTCTTGAACCACCAATCCACGAGTGGGAGTCCTTTTGGCGAAGTTGTTCTTGTTGGGGAAGGACTTGGCTTTGTCTTTTCGGATGAACTTGCCACCATTGTCTTCCCGCTTCTCGTAAGGACAATCCGCAACGAAATGGCTCACATTGCCACAGTTGAAGCAAGTTCTAACTCGTTGCTTCCCCTTGACGCCACTGGAGTTGTTCTTGTTGAAGTTGGGTCTTGAACTCTTCTTGTTCCAAAATTGTCTCGAAGCAAGGGCCATGTGCTCATGATAATCAAATTTGGTGTCTTCGGGGTTGCTTTCCTCATCTTCCACTTCTTCCTCTTCTTCCACAATAATCTTGGCCTTCAGAGCAAGGTTGGGCTTCTTGGCCCTTTGGGAACGGAGCACCGCATTGTCGGCGGTCTTATCCAAGATGTTCATTGCAATAAACTCATCCAACACTTTATTAGAGGTCATGGAGTGGAAGTCTGGTCTTTGGCGGATGACTGAGGACATGGCCTTATTGTAGGGCATCATGGCCTTAAGGAACTTGCGCTTGGTCCAGTTGTCATCCGTGTCCTTACTCCCATGATCTCGGAGTGCGACCGCAAGTTTGGTCACTCTTCGAAAGAGCTCACGAGGTTCTTCATCCTCTTTCATTGCAAACTCATCGGCTTCATCTTGCACCACTTCATAGTTGGAGCGTTGAATGCTAGCACTTCCTCTGTACATACGCTCGACACACTTCCATGCTTCTCTAGCCATGCCATGAGGTCGAAGATGAGGAAGATCTTCGGGAAGGATAGCATCTTGGATGATGAAGAGAGCACTCTCATTGAATTGATTGTCCACTTCTTCTCGAGGGGTGAAGTTGCTTGGGTCGTGAGGATAGAAACCTTCTTCAATGATTCTCCAAAGGTTAGTGTTCACATGTTTTAAATGTCGCTTGAAGCGATAAACCCAAGAATCAAAGTCTTCATTTTTTACATATTTAGGAGGAGGACCGGCATGATTTAAATGAGTGGAGGGAATCGGTCCTCTATAGACAGGAGGTTCCACATGGGCAAAGATGCCGGTGCCATTTCTACCACTAGTAGAAGGACTCTTTTCAATGTTAGCTTCCCCCTTATCGGAGTTAGCATCCGTCACCTTGTTAGTGGGATCACCCACTTTCATAGGCGAGGTAGATAGTTTAAGTCCCTCTAGAAATTCAGTAAACATGCTTTTAACCTCGGCCGTCATGGAGGTTTTCAATGTGTCTAAAGCCACATTGAATTCCTCACGTGAGACCGAGGTTCCCCCTTCGGCCGAAGACGAGATGGGATTCACACCGGAGTGTTCCTCCGCACCATCGTTGGTGTCAACCATACTCTTCGGACGGCAAAGTCCTTAATAAAGAGACGAGGCTCTGATACCAATTGAAAGGATCGATATGGTTGACTAGAGGGGGGGGTGAATAGGCAACTAACAATTTTTAAGCTTTTCTTTATCAAATTAAACTTTGCAACAAAATAGGTTGTCTAGATGTGCAACTAAGTGAGCAACCTATATGATGCAATGACAACTAGCACACAAGCAAGCAAAGGATGTAAAACAAATAGACTTGCAAAAGTAAAGGCACGAGATAACCAAGAGTGGAGCCGGTGGAGACGAGGATGTGTTACCGGAAGTTCCTTCCTTTTAAAGGGAAGTACGTCTCCGTTGGAGCGGTGTGGAGGCACAATGCTCCCCAAGAAGCCACTAGGGCCACCGTGTTCTCCTCACGCCCTCACACAATGCGAGATGCCGTGATTCCACTATTGGTGCCCTTGAAGGCGGCGACCGAACCTTTACAAGCAAGGTTGGGGCAAACTCCACAACAACCGGAGGCTCCCAACAACAACAACAACACCACGAAGCTTCACCACAATGGAGTATGGCTTCGAGGTGACCTCAACCGTCTAGGGTGCTCAACACCCAAGAGTAACAAGATCCGCAAGGGATAAGTGGGGGGAATCAAATTTCTCTTGGTGGAAGTGTAGATCTGGGCCTTCTCAACCAATCCCGAGCAAATCAACAAGTTTGATTGGCTAGGGAGAGAGATCGGGCGAAAATGGAGCTTTGAGCAACAATGGAGCTTTGGGGGAAAGAGGTAGGTCAACTAGAAGAAGAAGACCCCTTTATATAGTGGGGGACACATCCAACCGTTACCCCACTGAGCTGCCCCGCACAGAGCGGTACTACCGCTGGGAAGGGCGGTACTACCACTGCGGGCGGTACTACCGCTCCCTATCCAGCGGTACTACCGCGCTGAAGAGAAAGTCAGGCCACTGGCCCCAGAGCGGTACTACCGCGGGAGTAGAGAGGTACTACCGCTCAGAGCGGTACTACCGCTTCTACTGCCGCGGTTAGTACCGCAAAACCCGACACGAGAAAACACCGTCTCGAATCGAGGCGGCAGTAGGCGCGGTACTACGCGGTACTACGGTCGAAGCCCGCGAGCGGTACTACCGCTCTGCGGAGCGGTACTACCGCTTAGAGCGGTACTACCGCTTCGTGGAGTGGTACTACCGCTGGGGGGCTTCGGCGGTACTACCGCTGTAGACCGCGGTACTACCGCTGGCACAGGGTGAAGCAGGTACGGAAGAGAGAGGTGCAGCTCCAAAGATGCGAAAGGAAGACAACGGGTGTGATAAGGATGTGTACGTGTTTATTCCACCCTAGTCTTACCAAAACGGATCCCCTCTTAATAGTACGGTGACTCCTACGAAACTAGTCCACCGACAACGAAATGCAGGAGCTACACCGTCTTGAATAAAAACACCGAGGGGAGGAAATCATCTCGTGCCAATGGATGATTCTCTGAAAGAACTTAACGCACACGATTAGTCCGCAAAAGCATTTTCATCAATCACCAAAACCACTATGGGATAAATAAGCCCTTACAGTTATGTTATGGATGAAGAAACTCCTAGAGACTTCTTTGCTTGTAATGATAGAGATGATCTTAAGAAATTATTAGCTAAGCTGGAAGAAAAATCCTTGAATGCTAGAATGAAATATGATCCCGCTTTTGCTACTTCACCTATTTTTGTTACTGATAAGGATTATGAATTCTCTATCGATCCTGAGTTAATTACTTTGGTTGAATCCAATCCTTTTCATGGTTATGAATCTGAAACTGTTGTGGCACATCTTACTAAATTGAATGATATAGCCATCCTATTTACTCATGAGGAAAAAAAATCGCTACTACTATATTCTTAAGTTGTTTCCTTTCTCATTAAAGGGTGATGCTAAGATATGGTTTAATTCTCTTGCTCCTGGTTGTGTGCGTAGTCCCCAGGATATGTTTTGCTATTTCTGTGCAAAATATTTTCCTGCTCATAAGAAACAAGCTGCCTTTAGGGAAATATTTAACTTCGTGCAAATTGAAGAAGAGAGTCTCCCACAAGCTTGGGGGAGGCTTCTCCAATTACTTAATGCTTTGCGTGATCATCCTCTCAAGAAAAATGAAATACTTGATATCTTTTATAATGGACTAACCGATGCTTCCAGAGACCACCTGGATAGTTGTGCTGGTTGTGTTTTCAGGGAGAACTGTTGAGCAAGCTGAATTTCTATTGAATAATATATTGAGTAATGATAATGATTGGACACTTCCTGAATCAACTCCGAAGAAAAGGGGTATTCTATTTCCCAGTCCTGAAGATATGCAAGAGACAAAGAAATCTATGAAAGAAAAAGGTATTAAAGCTGAAGATGTTAAGAATCTACCGCCTGTTGAAGAAATACATGGTCTTGATAACCCGACACAGGTAGTAGAGGTAAACTCTCTTCGTAGATTTGATGAAGGTGACATTCCTCATAATAAGTCTGCTAGACAATGCTTGGATGAGTTTGATAATTTTATTGATAAACAGGAGAACTTTAATGCTTATGTTAGTAGACAATTACGTAATGCTTACATGCTTGACCACTTGAGTGATTATATGAGTAGAACTGTTAATGACCTTAAGCTTATTAGTAAACATGCTTCCATGGTTACAACTCAAGTAGAACAAGTACTTAAAGCTCAAGAAGATTTTCTTAATGAGTTGAATAGTAAGAACAGTGATAATGCTGTTAGGGTTATGACTAGAGGTGGTAAAAAGACCCAGGAACCTTTGTATCCCGAGGGCCATCCTAAGAGAGTTGAGCAGGATTCTCAGAGAATTAATACTGATACACCTAGTCCTAGTACTAAAAAGAAAAAGAAAACTGATATGACTTTGCATGCTAGTGAACCTACTAGAGATACACCTGAGAATCCAAATGATATTTCTATTTCTGATGCTGAGACACAATCTGGTGATGAACATGAACCTAGTGATAACATTAATAATGATGTTGATGTTGATGCTCAACCTAGTGATGATAATGATGTAGAGATTGAACCTGCTGTTGATCTTGATAACCCACAATCAAAGAATCAACATTATGATAAGAGAGACTTCACTGCTAGGAAACATGGTAGAGAAGGAGAACCATGGGTTCAGAAACCCATGCAATTTCCCTCTAAGCCATCTAAGAAAAAGGATGATGAGGATTTTGAGCGTTTTGCTGAAATGATTAGACCTATCTTTTTGCGTATGCATTTGACTGATATGCTTAAAATGCCTCCTTATGCTAAGTATATGAAAGATATTATTACTAATAAAAGAAAGATACTGGAAGATGAACTTGCCACCATGCTTGCTAATTATACTTTTAAGGGTGGTTTACCTAAGAAACTTGGAGATCCATGAGTACCAACTATACCATGCTCCATTAAAAAAACTATGTTAAAACTGCTTTATGTGATCTTGGAGCCGGTGTTAGTGTTATGCCTTTCTCTTTGTATCATAGACTTTAATTGAATAAGTTGACACCTACTGAAATTTCTTTGCAAATGGCTAATAAATCAACTGCTATACCCATCGGTATTTGTGAGGATGTACCTGTTGTGGTTGCAAACGTTACTATCTTAACGGACTTTGTTATTCTTGATATTCCCGAGGACGACAATATGTCGACCATCGTTGGTAAACTTTTTTTGAATACTGTGATCACCCACAAGTATAGGGGATTGTAACAACTTTCGAGGGTAGAGTATTCAACCCAAATTTATTGATTCGACACAAGGGGAGCCAAAGAATATTCTTGAGTATTAGCAGTTGAGTTGTCAATTCAACCACACCTGGATAACTTAGTATCTGCAGCAAAGTATTTACTAGCAAAAGTGGTATGATAGTAATGGTAATAGTAGCAACAGAAAAGATAAATGTTTTTGGGTTTTTGTAGTAGTTGTAACAGTAGCAACGGAAAAGTAAATAAGCGAAGAACAATATATGAAAAGCTCATAGGCAATGGATCAGTGATGGATAATTATGCCGGATGCGATTCCTCATGCAATAGTTATAACATAGGGTGATATAGAACTAGCTCCAGTTCATCAATGTAATGTAGGCATGTATTCCGTAAATAGTCATACGTGCTTATGGAAAAGAACTTGCATGACATCTTTTGTCCTACCCTCCCGTGGCAGCGGGGTTCTAGTGGAAACTAAGGGATATTAAGGCCTCCTTTTAATAGAGAACCAGACCAAAGCATTAACACATGGTGAATACATGAACTCCTCAAACTACGGTCATCACCGAGAAGTGTCCCGATTATTGTCACTTCAGGGTTGTCGGATCATAACACATAATAGGTGACTATAGACTTGCAAGATAGGATCAAGAACACACATATATTGATGAAAACATAATAGGTTCAGATCTGAAATCATGCACTCGGGCCCTAGTGACAAGCATTAAGCATAACAAAGTCATAGCAACATCAATCTCAGAACATAGTGGATACTAGGGATCAAACCCTAACAAAATTAACTTGATTACATGGTAAATCTCATCCAACCCATCATCGTCCAGCAAGCCTATGATGGAATTACTCACACACGGCGGTGAGCATCATGAAATTGGTGATGGAGGATGGTTGATGATGATGACGGCGATGAATCCCCCTCTCCGGAGCCCCGAACGGACTCCAGATCAGCCCTCCCGAGAGAGATTAGGGCTTGGCGGTGGCTCCGTGTCGTGAAACGCAATGAAACTTTCTCTCTGATTTTTTTCTCCACGAGACGGTATATATGGAGTTGGAGTTGATGTCAGAGGAGGTTCGGGGGGCCCACGAGATAGGGGGGCGCGCCCTAAGGGGGGGGCCCTGTCTCGTGGATAGGCCTTGGGCCCCATGGCCCTGATTCTTTTGCCAAAAATTCTTATTAATTCTGAAAAGTCCCTCCGTGGATTTGCAGGTCATTCCAAGAACTTTCCTTTTCTACACATAAAACAACATCATGGTAGTTCTACTGAAAACAACGTCAGTCCGGGTTAGTTTCATTCAAATCATGCAAGTTAGAGTCCAAAACAAGGGCAAAAGTGTTTGGAAAAGTAGATACGTTGGAGACGTATCTACTCCCCTAAGCTTAAACCTTTGCTTGTCCTCAAGCAATTCAGTTGATAAACTGAAAGTGAAAAAAGAACAACTTTTTCAAACTCTATTTGCTCTTGTTGTTGTAAACATGAAAAGCCAACATTCATGTTTAGGCAAATATTATGAACTAACCATACTCACAATAGCACAAAGGTCTCACAATTACTCATATCAATAGCATAATCAGCTAGCGAGCCAAAATAATAAAACTCGGATGACAACACTTTCTCAAAATAATCATAACATGATATAACAAAATGGTATCTCGCTAGCCCTTTCTGAGACCGCAAAACATAAATGCAGAGCACCTTTAAAGATCAAGGACTAACTAAACATTGTAATTCATGGTAAAAGAGATCCAGTTAAGTCATACCCAATATAAACCAATAATAATGAATGCAAATAACAGTGTGCTCTCCAGCGGGTGCTTTTAATAAGAAGGTGATGACTCAACATAAAAGTAAATAGATAGGCCCTTCACAGAGGGAAGAAGGGATTTGTAGAGGTGCCAGAGCTCGATTTTAAAATAGAGTTTGAATAACATTTTGAGCGGCATACTTTTGCTATCAACACAACACCTATGAGATGGCTATATCTTCCACACTAAATGCATTATAGGCAGTTCCCAAACAGAATGGTAAAGGTTTATACTCCCCCAACCACCAACAAGCATCAATCCATGGATTGCTCGAAACAACGAGTGCCTCCAACATACAACAGCCCTGGGGGAGTTTTGTTTAATTATTTTGATTTGCTTTGATCTTTCTGGATCATGGGACTGGGCATCCCGGTTACCGGCCCTTTCTCGTGAATGAGGAGCGGAGTCCACTCCTCTGAGAATAACCCACCTAGCATGGAAGATATAGGCAGCCCTAGTTGTTACATGAG
The DNA here is from genome assembly GCF_018294505.1 of Triticum aestivum. NCBI lineage: Eukaryota > Viridiplantae > Streptophyta > Magnoliopsida > Poales > Poaceae > Triticum > Triticum aestivum. The sequence goes on from NC_057813.1 coordinate 633,516,391, forward strand.
CTGCTCGAGCATACAAAACAGAATTTCATTTGAAGGTTTGGAGTTTGGCACATACAAATTTACTTGGAACGGCAGGTAGATACCGCATATAGGAAGGTATAGTGGACTCATATGGAACAACTTTGGGGTTTAAGGAGTTTGGATGCACAAGCAGTATTCCCGCTTAGTACAGGTGAAGGCTAGCAAAAGACTGGGAAGCGACCAACTGAGAGAGCGACAACAGTCGTAAGCATGCATTAAAATTAATTCACACCAAGTACAAGCATGAGTAGGATATACTCCACCATGAACATAAATATCGTGAAGGCTGCATTGATTTGATTCAACTACATGCGTGAACATGTGCCAAGTCAAGTCACTCAATTCATTTAAAGGAGGATACCATCCCATCATACCACATCATAATCATTCTAATAGCATGTTGGCACGCAAGGTAAACCATTATAACTCATAGCTAATCAAGCATGGCACAAGTAACTATAATCTCTCAATGTCATTGCAAATATGTTTACTTCATAATAGCTGACTCAGGAATGATGAATCATCATATTTACGAAAACAAGAGAGGTCGAGTTCATACCAGCTTTTCTCATCCCAATAAGTCCATCATATATCATCATTATTGCCTTTCACTCGCACGACCGAACGACGTGTATAATAATAAGAGTGTACGTGCATTGTACTAAACTGGAATATGCAAGCATTCAACTCAAGAGAGAAGACAAGTAATATGGGCTCTAAATATAAACAATCATGCATATGAGAGCCACTAAGCAATTTCAATATGGTCTTCTCGACCACCAAAGGAAAGAAAAGAAAATAAAACTATTTACACGGGAAATCTCCCAACAAGTAAAAGAAGAACTAGAAATCTTTTTGGTTTTTCATTTTAATTTCTACTACAAGCAAGGAAATTAAACTAACTAATTTTTTTGGTTTTTCTCAAGGTTTAACAAACACACAAGAAAAAGACTAGAAAAAGAAATTTAAACTAACATGGATAATACAATGAAAGAGTATGAGCATCGACGACTAGTGTGTGAACATGAATGTAAAGTCGGTGAAAAATACGTACTCCCCCAAGCTTAGGCTTTTTGGCCTAAGTTGGTTTAATACCAAGGACCACCGCTACTCTCTGCGGTGTAATGAGAGGTGTAATCAGGATACCACTGGTTGGTCATCTCCGGATCCCACTGGACAGATGATGCACGATAGGGGTCCAGCTCAGGGTCTGGTTCAGGTTCTGGAGTAAAAGCTTGAGCTCGATGATTGTTTACCGCCTCCGGTGTGACCAGAAATTTTTCTGCAAGCAAATCAAACAACAGAGGTGCAGGCAAGATAATAATCTCAAAGTGTTTCTTATTGAATCTAAGTTTATACAAGAGCATCCTATCTTCGTTATCAACAATAAACTTATGCGCTACCATGCTCTTGTAATCTAAAATGTGAGGAGGCAGTTTTGTCTCCTTTTCCTCATGGTGCCTAATGGGTATCTGAAAATGTCTAGCAAGACATGCAGCATAGATACCTCCAAATATGGGACCTTTTGTACGATAAAGGGCTAGCCGTTTAGCAACGACGACACCCATATTAAAACTATTGTCTCCAAGCAAGGCATGTTGAAGCATGATAATATCAGGAACACTCAAGTTTCCACTATTCCCATGACCAATCAAGCATCTACTAGCAAATATGGTAAAGTAGCGTAAAACAGGAAAGTGTATGCTAGAGACTTTTGCTTCGGAACCCTTCTTTGGCTCTTCTACAGCAATAATATTAACAAAGCCAGCCACATCTTCACGATGGGGTTCCTCTAGTTCTCCCTCATAAGGTATCCTACATACCGTGCAAAAATGATGTAAAGACATTTCTTTGAACTCGTCATATAAATAAAATGACACTTCAGGCGGTGACTTCTTAGGATAAAAATAAAAGTTTTGCACGAAATTATTGGTGAGTAAGAGATACTGATCGATTCGGTCATTGATGAAACTGGTGAGGCCTATAGTCTCAATTAAAGCATAAAAGTCTTCATGAATTCCATCCTCTCTGAAGAAATCATCACATGGCCATTCACCCGGTCGTACTTCCGCTAAGCGAGGAAGATTATACTTGACTTTTTCCTTCTCTTTAGCTTGTTTTTCCTGGGAACTTTGGCTAGAAGAGCCCCTCAAAAGTTTCCTCAACATTTTCTGAAAATTTCTGAAATTTTAGTAAGTTCAAAATAAAAGTGCATAAAACTAAACAAGATTGATAGCAACTACTCCTACAAGTGCCTAGTGCCTATATCATGCATTGGAATTGCTTGGGACCTCAAAAATTTAACATGCAAGCTCAAGAACAGGGTCACCAAGGCAACAAGGATTTGCAATGAATAAAGCACTAGAACAAAAACTAATTGGACCAATGGAGGAGTCACATACCAAGCAACAATCTCCCAAAGCAGTTTTGTGAATGGAGCTTTGAGCTAAGAGATCGAAAATCGCAGCAAAACGAGCTAGAACTCGGGCTTGAGCTGGATGGGGATTTTTTTGGGTAGAAGATGGAGTGTGTGGGTGCTGGCATAAGTGGAGGGGAGCCACCAGGGGCCCACGAGACAGGGGGCGCGCCCTACAGGGGGGGGCGCCCTCCTCTCTCGTGGCCTGGTGCTTGGCCCTCCTGCAGTGTTTTCAGTGCCTAAAATCCTCAAATATTCCAGAAAAAATACTAAATTTGGAGGGCATTTGGAGCACTTTTATTTTCGGACTATTTTTTTATTGCACGGATAAATCAGAAAACAGATAGATAATATTATTTTTGCTTTATTTCTTCTAATTAACAGAAAGTAAAAAGAGGGTACAGAGGGTTGTGCTTTCTAGTTTCATCCATCTCGTGATCATCAAAATGAATCCACTAACAAGGTTGATCAAGTCTTGTTAACAAACTCATTCCAAATAACATGGAACCGGAGAAATTTCGAATAACACTAAGTTACCTCAACGAGGATATGAAAATCCCCAACAATAAGAATATCATACTTTTTCTTAACAGTAGGGAGAGGAAATTCAAAACCTCCAAAAATGATAGTTGGAACTTTTTCAATAGAGTTGATGCTATGAACTTGAGATTGTTTCCTCGGAAAGTGTACCGTATGCTCATTGCCATTAACATGAAAAGTGACATTGCCTTTGTTGCAATCAATAACAGCCCCTGCAGTATTAAGAAAAGGTCTTCCAAGGATAATAGACATACTATCGTCCTCGGGAATATCAAGAATAACAAAGTCCGTTAAGATAGTGACATTTGCAACCACAACAGGCACATCCTCACAAATACTGACAGGTATAGCAGTTGATTTATCAGCCATTTGCAAAGATATTTCAATAGGTCAACTTATTCAATTCAAGTCTACGATATAAAGAGAGAGGCATAACACTAATGCCGGCTCCAAGATCACATAAAGCAGTTCTAACATAATTTCCTTTAATGGAGCATGGTATAGTTGGAACACCCGGATCTCCAAGTTTCTTTGGTATTCCACCCTTAAAAGTGTAATTGGCAAGCATGGTGGAAATTTCAGCTTCCAGTATCTTTCTTTTATTTGAGATGATATCCTTCATGTATTTAGCATAAGGATTTACTTTAAGCATATCAGTTAAGCGCATACGTAACAAAATAGGTCTAATTATTTCAGCAAAGCACTCAAAATCCTCATCATCCTTTGACTTGGATGGTTTAGGAGGAAAGGGCATGGGTTTCTGAACCCATGGTTCTCTTTCTTTATCGTGCTTCCTAGCAACAAAATCTCTCTTATCATAACGTTGGTTTCTTGATTGTGGGTTATCAAGATCAACAACAGGTTCAACCTCTACATCATGTTATTACTAGGTTGAGCATCCACATGAACATCATTATTAGCATTATCATCAGGTTCATGTTCATCTCCGGATTGTGTTTCAGCATCAGAGATAGAAGTATTATTGGGATTCTCAAGTGTTTCAACATTAGGTTCACTAGAAGTTTGCAAAGTCCTATCATTCTTCTTTTTCTTCTTCTTAGAAGAACTAGGAACATCTAGATTATTATTCTGAGAATCTTGTTCAATTCTTTTAGGGTGGCCTTCAGGATACAAAGGTTCCTGAGTCATTCTACCAGTTCTAGTAGCCACTCTAACAGCAAAGTCATTTTTATTATTCAATTCCTCAAGCAAATCATTTTGAGCCTTGAGCACTTGCTCAGCTTGAGTAGCAACCATAGAAGCATATTTGCTAAGGCGGTGAAGTTCATCTTTAACTCTAGCCAGATTATCACATACGCGTCCTATCTCGAAAGCATTATTCTTTAACTCTCTACCAACATAAGCATTAAAACTTTCTTGTGTAGCCATAAAGTCATCAAATTCGTCTAAGCATGGGCTAGGAAATTTAGTAGAGGGTATTTCAACTTCATCATATCTATAGAGAGAATTTACCTTTACTACCCGTGTCGGGTTATCAAGACAATGTGGTTCTTCAGGCGGTATATTCACACCATGTATTTCTTCAATAGGAGGTAAATTCTTAACATCTTCAGCTTTAATACCTTTTTCTTTCATTGATTTCTTTGCCTCTTGCATATCTTCAGGACTGAGAAATAAAACACCTCTCTTCTTCAGAGTGTGTTTAGGAATAGGCTCAGGAGTTGGCTCAATTGGTTCAGGAATTACTTCAGGAACTGGCTCGGGAAGAGTCCAATTATTTTCATTAGTCAACATATTATTCAATAATATTTCAGCTTCGTCGACTGTTCTTTCCCTGAAAACACAACCAGCACAACTATCCAAGTTGTCCTTGGAAGCATCGGTTAGTCCATTATAAAAGATATCAAGTATTTCATTTTTCTTAAGATGATGATCAGGCAAAGCATAAAGCAACCGGAGAAGCCTCCCCCAAGCTTGTGGGAGACTCTCTTCTTTGGTTTGCACAAAATTATATATTCCCCGCAAGGCAGCTTGTTTCTTATGAGCAGGGAAATATTTAGTAGAGAAGTAATAAATCATATCCTGGGGGCTACGCACACAACTAGGAGCAAGAGAATTATACCAAGTCTTAGCATCACCCTTTAATGAGAACGGAAATATCTTAAGGATATATAAATAGCGAGACTTTTCATCATGAGTAAATAGGGTGGCTATGTCATTCAACTTGGTAAGATGTGCCACAACAGTTTCAGATTCAAGGCCATAAAAAGGATCAGATTCAACTAAAGTAATAATATCAGGATCAACAGAGAATTCATAATCCTTATCAGTAACACAGATAGGTGAAGTAGCAAAAGTAGGATCGGGTTTCATTCTAGCATTAAGCGACTGCTGCTTCCATTTAGCTAATAATTTCTTAAGATCAGATCTATCATTGCAAGCAAGAATAGCTTCATCAGCTTCTTTATTCATAACATAACCCTTAGGAACAAGATAAAACATAATCATTGGGGGAACGTTCATCATCACTATCATCAATAACATCTTCAATATTTTCATCCCCCCTAACTCTAGCAAGTTGTTCATCTAAAAATTCACCTAAAGGCAAAGTAGTATCACGCACAGAAGTAGCTTCATCATAAGTATCATGCAAAGCAGAGGTGGCATCATCGACAACATGCGACATATCAGAATTCATAGCAGTAGCAGGTTTAGGTGTCGCAAGCCTACTAATAATGGAAGGAGAATCTAGTGCAGAGCTAGATGGCAGTTCCTAACCTCCCCTCGTAGTTGAGGGAAAAATCTTGGTCTTAGCGTCTTTCAAGTTCTTCATAGTGATCAACAGATATAAATCCCAAGTGACTCAGAGAATAGAGCTATGCTCCCCGACAACGGTGCTAGAAATTAGTCTTGATAACCCACAAGTATAGGGGATGACAACAACTTTCGAGGGTAGAGTATTCAACCCAAATTTATTGACTCGACACAAGGGGAGCCAAAGAATATTCTTGAGTATTAGCAGTTGAGTTGTCAATTCAACCACACCTGGATAACTTAGTATCTACAACAAAGTATTTAGTAGCAAAAGTGGTATGATAGTAATGGTAACAGTAGCAACAGAAAAGATAAATGTTTTTGGGTTTTTGTAGTAGTTGTAACAGTAGCAACGGAAAAGTAAATAAGCGAAGAACAATACATGAAAAGCTCATAGGCAATGGATCAGTGATGGATAATTATGCCGGATGAGATTCCTCATGCAATAGTTATAACATAGGGTGATATAGAACTAGCTCCAGTTCATCAATGTAATGTAGGCATGTATTCCGTAAATAGTCATACGTGCTTATGGAAAAGAACTTGCATGACATCTTTTGTCCTACCCTCCCGTGGCAGCGGGGTCCTAGTGGAAACTAAGGGATATTAAGGCCTCCTTTTAATAGGGAACCAGACCAAAGCATTAACACATGGTGAATACATGAACTTCTCAAACTACGGTCATCACCGAGAAGTGTCCCGATTATTGTCACTTCGGGGTTGTCGGATCATAACACATAATAGGTCACTATAGACTTTCAAGATAGGATCAAGAACACACACATATTGATGAAAACATAATAGGTTCAGATCTGAAATCATGGCACTCGGGCCCTAGTGACAAGCATTAAGCATAGCAAAGTCATAGCAACATCAATCTCAGAACATAATGGATACTAGGGATCAAACCCTAACAAAACTAACTTTATTACATGGTAAATCTCATCCAACCCATCACCGTCCAGCAAGCCTATGATGGAATTACTCACACACGGCGGTGAGCATCATGAAATTGGTGATGGAGGATGGTTGATGATGACGACGGCGATGAATCCCCCTCTCCGGAGCCCCGAACGGACTCTAGATCAGCCCTCCCGAGAGAGATTAGGGCGTGGCGGCGGCTCCGTGTCGTGAAACGCGATGAAACTTTCTCTTTGATTTTTTTCTCCGCGAGACGGTATATATGGAGTTGGAGTTGAGGTCGGAGGAGGTCCGGGGGCCCCACGAGATAGGGGGGCGTGCCCTAGGGGGGGCGCCCCCCTGTCTCATGGACAGGCCTTGGGCCCCCTGGCCCTGATTTTTTCACCAAAAAAATCTTATTAATACTGAAAAGTCCCTTCGTGGATTTGCAGGTCATTCCGAGAACTTTTCTTTTCTACACATAAAACAACATCATGGTAGTTCTACTGAAAACAGTGTCAGTCCGGGTTAGTTTCATTCAAATCATGCAAGTTAGAGTCCAAAACAAGGGCAAAATTGTTTGGAAAAGTAGATACATTGGAGACGTATCATACTGTAGGGGCTGTTATTGATTGCAACAAAGGCAATGTCACTTTTCATGTTAATGGTAATGAGCATACGGTACACTTTCCGAAGAAACAACCTCAAGTTCACAGTATCAATTCTATTGGGAAAGAAATTCAACTATTACTATCAGAGGTTTTGAATTTCCTCTTTTGTCGTGGAATTAACACGTCAGATGTCCTTAGTGTGAGGACTTAGTCGTGAGGCAAACACATCTATGTGGTAGCTTGAGAGGGGTTGAGCGGAATCGAGAGACGCAACACAAGACAAAGGTTTAGACAGCTTCGGGCCCCGGGAAACATCGTCTGGTAACAACCCTACACGCTGTTTGAGGCTAGATCTCATTATCATCACGAGGGAGTCGCCGTAAACCGGCTCTCCTCTAGTTGTGTCTAGCCCTAGAGATTGTTTCTTGCTTGTCCCTCTTTTGGGAGCCCTGCCCCTCCTTTTATAAGTTGAAAGGGCGGGTTACATGTGGAGTCCATCTCGGACTAAGACTTAAACTATTTTGACTTCCCTTCTCGGGCTTCTTAATGTCTGCCGGTTTAACATTGTCTGTCGGTTTAACATTGTCTGCCGGTTTAACATTGTCTGCCGGTTTAACATCCGCCGGTTTACCAAGTCCCAACCGGGTTATGACTCCGGCCGGGTCATACCGCGGGGTATATCCCCAACATTAGCCCCCAGTTTAATTTGGATTTATCCATGTTAAACTGATCCTGAGCATCCTTAAGTCCTTGTCATTTCCTTCTTCTAGAAAATCCGGATCAATAGGCCAGCTTCATAATCAATTTGCTGACATTGGTTTGTCACAAAGAAATATTGTGAAGAATAACTCCTTTGATTCAGCTCCCAATGCTTAGAAAACAATATTGGTCCTTGAAATACTCATCTGAACTTCAGCCGGTTTAAGGACGTAGAACTTGCCGGTTTATCATTGCCAAGATCACCGCTTTATAAATATTGATAGCACCGGGTCATACTTGTAGTTAACATCCAGCTTGAAAATATACCTCTTATATGCCTATCACTTGTAGCCCCCAAGTCTTAAGAAGGTAGCATAGCAACAACTTAAGACTTGCTTCAATATAAATATCACAATCTTAAAGAAATCCAGGTTGTTCATCTCAATCACTAGTCAGAATTGAGTATTCCACATATGTAGCCCCCAAGTGCCGGGTTGTCATGCTTGCAGCAACCTGGGACTTGAAATTGCCTGATGCTCATAAAAAATTCAACTAGTGTAGCCCCCAAGGGCCGAGTCATTATGCAATAATGAACAAGGACTTTGTAAATATAATCATGTAGATTTGAGTAGTGATGTGTAGCCCCCAAGGGCCGGGTCATTATGCAATAATGAGCGGGGACTTGATATATACTTCAATGAGAATAACATCTTAGAATGTAATCTCCATCGTAGGACTTGAACCCACATCCAAAAGGTTAAGAGCCTTGTGCTTTACCAACTGAGCAGTGGACCCTTCAATGATAAATTAAAATTTGTGTACCTTGAATTGTTGACAGGAGCAATTGGTAGCCCCCAAGGGCCGGCTCATTACAATGTGATGAGTCGGGTCTTCAATAAGGTGAGCAAAAAATGACTTTGCATTAGCCCCCAAGTGTCATGGTGCATGCTTGCAGCGACATGAGACTTGCATATTTGAATAATGTAGCCCCCAAGTGCCGAGTTGTAAGCCTGCAGCGACTCGGGACTATTCCTGCAATTGTAGAATAAATCATACCCATTGATAAAATAATATCCAGTGCGCTGAAGCGACTTTGAAAACCTCAATCATAATATTGGTTATTGATAACCATAATATAAATCCAACCATGTTGGATATTTTGAATAATATACCCAATGATTTATAAGTGCATAATTCCAATGGCGCAATCCAAATATATACTGGCGACTTATAGTCCAAAGCCAGTCCGGGTCAATAAACACCGGATTATAAGTGATTATGTACTGACAACTTATAGTTGAAAGTCGAGCCAGGTTAATGAACACCGGGTTAATTTGATGACTGATAGTCATGCCGGGTCAATAGACGCCGGTTCAACATAACATTTATCAAAAGAGAAAAATCTTGACAAAGGCAAATAAAATCGTGTAGTCGAGGCTTTTCAAGGACTGCGAGGCCCAAATTCGAGGCTTTTCATGGGCTGCCAGGGCGCCGAGTTAAACCATTTGACAAAGCCTTTTAAGATGGACCTCCAACAAACCAATCGTCGTTTTAACTTTGACAAGTTCAGGGTCTGTATAAGATTGACCTGTCAAACGTTCGGCGGGTCATGCCAGGATTACCTGGATAGGAGTGGCTTACTTGATGAAGGCAGGTTAACCCGGGGTTTTAGGTGAATACACCAGGCTTCCAAGCCGTGCTTGATAGCATATTACAAGGGTCCTTTCAAACTCTTTGTTGCATTGCACAAAGAGCCCCCAAGTAACTTTGTGAGCTATGCTCAATGGGTGCCTATGTTTGAGCTGTGCGTAGCAACAAGACTCTCTTTGGCCCCTTGGGTGTGAAGCTCCCAAGCTTTGTTGTGGCGTGATAGCCGGACTAATGGACAGAACTCCGCTTTGTCAGCTGAAGCCCCCATGTAACCAATAATATGATAAACCAATAAGTCAGGATACCCATGTTTGAACCGTGCATCATGGCAACAGGTCCTCTTCGGCAACCTTTAACTTTTTGAAAGAGATAAATTCTTCTTGAACCGGGATTTTGAACCGGATATTGAGAGCTTCAAAGCTTTATGGGAGATATCTTTCCCTTGAACCAGATTTTAAACCGGAATCTTTATTTTCAGCCGGAAATTTTCTGATGGCTTTTAGACTCGAACTTGCGAAAAGTTAATTCCTTTTCGAACCGGAAATTCTTAAACCGGATTTGAGAGCTTCAGAGCTTTGTGGGAGATAGATTTCCCTTGAACCAGATTGTAAAACGGATATTTGAGAGCTTCAGTGAGACTGACTTCCTTTGAACCGGATATTGAACCGGAATCCTTTCTGATGATCCAGAACTTCTTCATTGAGCCGGGATTTTGTCATATACTTTTTGAGCCGGAAATTATCTGACGGCCTTTAAATTTTCATCAGTATAGCAGTAGCCTCTGGGACCGGGTTATCTTTCCCTTCAACATCCTGGGGCACTTGAATTTGCTGAAACTGGCAAGACTTGCTGAGTCATATCACCATAGCCCCCGAGTCTTAAGATGACTCAAGGAGTTGTCTTGAGATTCTCCGTACTTGACCATAGCAGAAGGCATATATCATTGGTGTTGATAACACAATGTGAGTCCATAGAAGGTTGAGGTGACCGCGGCGGGTTATAAATGATCCCGTATGAGCCGCGTTAACAACTCAGCCAATGGTTCCTTCCAACTGGTTGATTGAAGTGGACCAAGTGGTAGTGATTTGTACGCATGTCCATTGATCCATCCAGTGCAGATGGTGGCTGATGAGTTAATTTGCCTCTAATTTGTTGGAAGAAAACCGGGCTACCCAAGCAGTGATTGACTTTTTATTCAATAAATAGCTCATGCAAACATATGCGTCTCGACGTGTTGATGTATACCAGGCCTCGGGGGCGGCAATGTGCGCACATCCATTGACAACGAGCAGATGCGATCCCAACAAGCTGATGTGGACCGGACCGCAAGGGCAGCAGCTTGTGTGCGTCCATTCATCATGTGATATGTCCCGGATTATCTCTAGGCGAAAATATTATCCATCCATGCTCCATATCCGTGGTATAAACCACATTTGTAGTGAATAATGGTCCTGTATATAAAAATATACAAATCAAAGTAATTTGTCCTTTGATAGAAATAATATGTTTTGATAAAACAAATTTGAGAGGGATAGCACCTGATGTTTGCAGATGGAAAACAGCTTTGGATGATTAATGATCCGTTCACCGTAATCACGGTGGCGGCTTACAACACTGCACCGGTCGACTCAGATGGATCCTCCGGGTCATGTTTGACCCCCCCCTTTGACAACCCTTGACTTTTTTTTGACAACCCTTGACTTTTCCTTTGTTTTCTTCTTTTCAGCCAAAGCGAACGCATGGGAAGCTGGACTCCTTTGGTGGAGCGAGCGGCGAGAGCTTGCGGAACCAGAGTTGTTCGCACTTTGCAGCAGAGGCGGCCCCGGAGCAAAAATGGCGCGGGTGATCGACGCGCCGCAGGTAGAGGAGGCGTCCGAGGCGAAGCCAGTTCGGCGGCGTAACCCGGGGTTTGATCCGGTCTTGAGGCCGCAGGACTGAGCTGAGCTGTGGCGAGCCGTAGGTAGGTTGGAGGCGCGTCTCGGGCGCGGAGGTGAACCGGCCACATCAAGGGCACTCCGGCAGGTCGACGAGGTACGTCCGCTGCCGCGGCGAGTTGGAGTGGCATGATGGAACAAGATCTATCCAATGTGCATGCAAAGCCGCCGGGTTTGAATGCGGACACGGCGGATTAACACAGCGGGGCGAGCAGCGGGTCAGCGCCCGGCGGTTTGACGGAAGCTGGGCGAGCGGCAAGTCAGCAGGGTGGTTTCAAAGCGCTCGGCGAGTCAGCGCCCAGCGGGTTAGCGGAGGTAGCAAAACGCCCAGCGAGTCATCAACCGGCAGTTTAGCTGAGGTAGCAGCCAAGTTCTAACGCAGTTCTAAAGATGGCTGAGAAGGCTCTCAATGAAAAGAGGCAGCGACTCGGCGGAGGCAGTGGCGATTTGAAGCAGAGGCAGCATGAGGACGACACACTGGTGAGGGTGGCTCGAGTCAACGGGGGTGGGTTGCCCAGCCTGCTCAAGGCACGACGGTAGTGGCGGCGGCCGACCACGGCGGGGAGCGGCCCGGCGGCGGTTTAGGCGCGAGGCCAAGAAGACGGCAGGGCTGGACCCGGCCGGACAACACGAGAAGTGGAGCGAAGCAAAGCATGCAAAGATAGGGGAGCACAGCGGTGAGCGGAGACGGACGGGGCCGTTGCTTGGGGTGGCGGTTTGTACAGACCATAACGGTGGCCGCTGGCGGTTCAACAGAGCAGGGGGCAGTCCGAGGACAGTGGCGGCTCACGGTGACAGGGCCGGCTCAATCCGGTGGTGGTGGCAGCTGAAAGAAGCCGTGGCGGACTGGCGACGCTCAAGTGGCCGGTGGAGTTCATCACGACGACGAGCAGGCTGGCGGTTTGCGGGCGCAGCTGGAGAGGAGGATGCGGCCGCATCCCATCGCGGCAGCAAGCCGGCCGAAGGGTCACCCAGAAGCCGGTCAGGACAGGGTAGCTCGGAGTTGACGGCGACGCTGACTTGCTACTGCCGCAACTAACGAGGCAAGACGTGACGACAGTGGCGGCTTGTGCGATCCATCCACAAGGGTGAGGCGAGGGCAGTTTAACTCGGAAGCCAGGGTCACAACATGGTCAGATGACGAGGCCCGACAGCGACTCGGAAAGACAACAGCTCAACGAGTCCCAGCGAGAGACGACTTAACAGCGGCCGAGCTCAGCTGTGAACCGGCGCACGGGTTATGGAAAGAGCACACGGATGGCCCCAGCTCTGAAGCGGTGCACGCCAGTTGCTTGTAGGCGAGGGCGTGGGGAAGCCCGTGGTGATGTAGAGATGACGCAAAAGCCGGCTGGAGTGGAGCAAAACAGGCCACAGTCATGCTGGCTCAGGCGTGGCCTCGGCAGCCTGAAGGCGAGCAGCAAGGCGGGTCGGCCCTGGATCAGGTGCAGCGTGGCGGGCTCATGGCGATCCCACAATGGCGGCGATGGAGGAGTCCTGGTTGTTGACGAGGCAGCAGCGAGGCGTTCGGTCGGGTGAATCAGAGTCTGGATCGTGACCGTTTCACTTTCCTGGATTGGGAATTGACTTGCCAAGTTTCATGTGTCATCGTTGGACCATGAATCCAATCCTCCTTTTCTTTTATCTGGCGGATTAGCTTTCCAGCAGTAGTACATGTTGATACGGACTGACTTTGACCCGACGTGCGGCGGTTCTGGATTTTTGTCTGCCTTGACACGTATCACGCCGATAGCGCACAAACCGCCAAAACCCTAATTTCTTTTTGAACCCAAACTTGTACTGGTCTTCGATCTGACTGTTTGCCTTCGAAAATACAAATCCTCCTTTGATGATTCTTTTTCATCCGAAAATTGCAAACTTCTCGACCCTTTAGAGGGATCCCTCCAAGAACTCAACACCATCGTGCGCAGGCCCCACGGTGGGCGCCAACTGTCGTGGAATTAACACGTCATATGTCCTTAGTGTGAGGACTTAGTCGTGAGGCCAACACATCTATGTGGTAGCTTGAGAGGGGTTGAGCGGAATCGAGAGACGCAACACAAGACAAAGGTTTAGACAACTTCGGGCCCCGGGAAACATCATCCGATAACAACCCTACATGCTGTTTGAGGCTAGATCTCATTATCATCACGAGGGAGTCACAGTAAACCGGCTCTCCTCTAGTTGTGTCTAGCCCTAGAGATTGTTTCTTGCTTGTCCCTCTTTTGGGAGCCCTGCCCCTCCTTATATAAGTTGAAAGGGCGGGTTACATGTGGACTCCATCTCAGACTAAGACTTAAACTATTTTGACTTCCCTTCTTGGGCTTCTTAACGTCTGCCGGTTTAACATTGTCTGGCGGTTTAACATTGTCTGCCGGTTTAACATTTTCTGCCGGTTTAACATTGTCTACCGGTTTAACATTGTCTGCCGGTTTAACATTGTCTGCCGGTTTAACATCCACCGGTTTACCAAGTCCCAGCCGGGTTATGACTCCGGCCGGGTCAAACCGTGGGGTATATCCCCGACATCTTCCTACTGTCAAAGAGAAATATGATATTCTTATTATTGGGGACATGCATATCCCCGTTGAGGTAACCTAGTGTTGTTCTAGAAATCTCCAGTTTCATGTCATTCGGAAGAAATTTGTTAATAAGACTTGATCAACCTTGTTAATGGATTTCTTTTGATGAGCATGAGATGGATGAATTTAGAAAGCACAACTCTATGTACCCACCTTTTACTTTCTTTTATTTAGATTAAATAAATCAAAAATAGTATTTTCCGTCTGTTTTCTGAATTATCCTTGCAATAAAAATTGTCCCGAAAATAAAAGTTCTCCAAATGCCCTGAAATTTTAGAATGATTAATTTTAGAATATTTTAGAATTTCTAGTGCAAAGAACACACCAGGGGGCCTCACCAGCTGGCCACATGGGTGGAGGGTGCGCCCACCCCCCTGGGCGCGCCACCCGACCTTGTGGGCCCCACGTGGCCCCCTCCACTTATTCCAGCACCCATCCACTCCTTCTTCCTCCAGAAAAAATCACTCCATAGCTCAAACTCGTGTTCTTGCTCATCTTGCTGCCATTTTTGATCTCCTTGCTGAAAGTTCCATTCATAAAACTGCTTTGGGGGATTGTTCTTCGGTATGTGACTCCTCCAATGGTCGAATTAGTTTTTGTCCTAGTGCTTTATTCGTTGCAAATTTTTGCTGCTGTGGCCCTGTTCTTGAGCTTGCATGTCAAATTTATATGGTCCAAAGTAGTTTTGATGCTTGATATAGCCTCTAGGCACTTGTAGGAGTAGTTGCTATCAATTTTGTCGAGTTTGATTCACTTTTATTTCGAGTTACTAAAAATTTCAGAAATTTTCAGAGAAATAAAATGATGAGGAGATTTTTTAGAGGCTCCTCGAGCCAGGGTTCGAAGGAAAAAGAAAATGAGGAGAAGGAAAAGCCCAAGTATAATCTTCCTCGCATCACGGAGATTTGGCCGTGTGAATGGCCATGTGATCCATTCTTACAAGCAGTTGGGATTTATGATGATTTCTATTATTTGGCTGAGAATGCAGGCATCACCGACCTCCTCCGCGAGCAGTGTAATTAGTATCTCCTACTCACTAATACTTTCATGCAAATTTTTCACTTTCATGCTAGGAGATCACCACCCACGGTAGATTTTCACTTATATGATGAGTTGATAATCCCCAAGTACAGGGAATCATCGTAGCAATTCCCAAAGGTGGAAGTGATAAGTATGGAGTGTCGAACCCACAAGGAGCTAAATGTAAGATCAATGTTCTCTCAAGTCCTATCTGCCACTAATACGACTCTACGTACACCGAACGTTTGCTTCCAACTAGAAACGAGGAATAAAACTATGTTGTGGGTATGAAGAGGATAACTTTGCATGATATCGGAGAGCTAAAATATAAAAGTAGGTGATGTTATCATAAAGTTAGAATATATTACTAAATATTAGAAATAGTGAGTGTGGAATAATGATGGGTTGGTGTGCGGAATTATCCTAGGCAATTGTTAACAAGACCGGTAATCACTATTGCAATTTCATATGAGGGAGAGGCATAAGCTGACATACTTTCTCTTCTTGGATCATATGCACTTATGATTAGAACTCTAGCAAGCATCCTCAACTACTAAATATCATTAAGGTAAAACCCAACCATAGCATTAACATATCAAGTCCCCTTTATCCCATACGCAACAACCCCCTTACTCGGGTTTATGCTTCTGTCACTCAAGCAACCCACTATAAGTGAATCATGAACGTATTGAAACACCCTACAGCGGGAACCCCTCACACTTGCGTGGCACAGAGGGCAAAATAGGACAACACCAAAATAAAACACACAACTCATACCAATCTAGATCATCAATCAACCCAAAGACAAAAGATATCTACTCAAAACATCATAGGATGGCAACACATCATTGGATCATAATATGTGGCATAAAGCACCATGTTCAAGTAGGGATTACAGCGGGGTGCGGGAGAGAGTGGACCGCGTAAAAGAGATGAGAATGGTGATGATGATGGTTGAGGGAGTCTTGGATTAGGGGGTGTCCGGATGGCCGGACTATGACCTTGGCCGGACTCCCGGACTATGAAGATACAAGATTGAAGACTTCGTCCCGTATCCGGATAGGACTTTCCTTGGCATGGAAGGCAAGCTTGGCGATACGATATGAAGATCTCCTCCCATTGTAACCGACTCTGTGTAACCCTAGCCCTCTCCGGTGTCTATATAAACCGGAGAGTTTTAGTCCGTAGGACGAACAACAATCATACCATAGGCTAGCTTCTAGGGTTTAGCCTCTCTGATCTCGTGGTAGATCAACTCTTGTATTACCCATATCATCAATATTAATCAAGCAGGAGTAGGGTTTTACCTCCATCGAGAGGGCCCGAACCTGGGTAAAAACATCGTGTCCCTTGTCTCCTGTTACCATCCACCTAGACGCATAGTTCGGGACCCCCTACCCGAGATCCACCGGTTTTGACACCGACAATGGTGATGTTGATGAAGACGGTCACCGCGGCGATGATTCCCCTCTCGATGGCACTTCGGCGCCACCGAGAGAGAGGAGAAGAGGTTCTCCCCCTTGTGCTTCCTCCTTCATGGCCTCCCCCATGGATGGGGAGAGGTTTCCCTCTGGTCCTTGGCCTTCATGGCGACGATGTCTCCTCCGGGATCCTTCCCCATGGCCTCCGGTGATGATGGCCCCCTCCGGCAGGGTGCCAGAGAGGGCCTAGATTGATTTCTCATGGCTACAGAGGCTAGCAGTGGAAGAACTTCCAATCTCTCTTCTGTTCTGGGGTTTTCTTGATTTATAGGAGGAGTTGGGGTTGATTTCACGTCAAGGGGGCCCACGGGGAGTCCACGAGGCAGGGGGAGAGCCCTAGGGGCGTGGGGGCGCCCTCCACCCTCGTGGTGCCCTCGGGACTTCCCTCCGGTAGATTTTCGTTCCAGTATTTTTTATATTTTCCAAAAAATCTCCGTTGAGTTTTAGCGCATTCTGAGAACTTTTATTTCTGCACAAAAACAACACCTCGGTAGTTCTGTTGGAAACAACGTCAGTCCGGGTTAGTTGTAATCAAATCATACCGAAATCATATAAAACTATTATAAACATGGCATGAATACTTCATAAATTATAGATACGTTGGAGACGTATCAGCACCCCCAAGCTTAATTCCCGCTCGTCCTCGAGTAGGTAAATGATACAAGAAATAATTTATGAAGTGTGAATGCTAGCAAGTGCTTAAGTTTGATCAATGATAGTTTCAATCACTTTTTCTAGCATCATTATATATCATAATAGTAGCTCAACTCATAAAATTTCTCATGATCAAGTAACAAGCTATTCACATATTAAAGTATAGATCATAAACTTTCTTGAAAACTAACAAACCATGCTCTTAGTCATCAAACAATTGCAATTCATCTTATTTTTGGGAAGGGTCTATGTAAGATCTTTGATTCAGCAAACTCCAAATACTCAACTATCAGTTAACCTTTCACAATTGCTAACACTGATGTGATATTTATGGGTTCAAAGTTTCAATCGGACACAGAGAAAGATAGGGGCTTATAGTTTCGCCTCCCAACCTTTTACCTCAAGGGTAATGTGAACAATAATAATTTATGAAAACCTACATCCAGGTGGGTATATATATCCGAATCGCTCCAACACAAAGTGCTTGCCAAAGGAAAAAGTGTAAAAAGGAAAGGTGATGATCACCATGACTCTTGTATAAGGGTAGAAGATAAAAGTAAAAGATAGGCCCTTCGCAGAGGGAAGCAGAGGTTGTCATGCGCTTTTATGGTTGCATGCACAAAATCTTGATGCAAAAGAACGTCACTTTATATTGCCGCTTGTGATAAAGACCTTTATTATGCAGTCTGTCGCTTTTATTTCTTCCCTATCACAAGTTCGTATAAAGCTTATTTTCTTCGCACCAATATATCATACATATTTAAGGAGCAATTTTTATTGTATGCACCAATGACAACTTACTTGAAGGATCTTACTCAATCCATGGGTAGGTATGGTGGACTCTCATGGCAAAACTGGGTTAAGGAATGTTTGGGAGCACAAGTAGTATCTCTACTTGGTGCAAAGAATTTGGCTAGCATGAGAGGGAAAGGCAAGCTCAACATGTTGGATGATCCAAGACAATATAACGTTTCGGATATAGGAAAACATAACCCATCACGTTGTCTTCCTTGTCCAACATCAACCTTTTAGCATGTCATATTTTAATGAGTGCTCACAATTACAAAAGATGTCCAAGATAGTATATTTATATGTGAAATCTCTCTTCCTTTAATATTCTTTCATGAATTGTTCAAGTGACCAATTCTGGGTTTGCTAACTTGCAATAAATTTACCACCTATACTTATTATGGGTGAAGTCATTACTCCCCATGGTATAAGCATATGAAACATATATAAATTCAGATTTATGATATTCAATTCATTCAACCATTTACTCATAGGATATCATGAAGCACGTGAGTAAATGACAAACTACTCCAAAAAGATATAAGTGAAGAACACTGAGTAATCAAATAATTAACTAATCATGGGAGGATTCTTTTTCATTAAAGATTTCAGATCCAATGGTTTTATTCAAGTAGCAAGTAAAATTGAAAATATGCTCCAAGCAAAACACATATCATGTGACGAATAAAAATATAGCTCCGAGTAAGGTATACCGATGATTTTGAAGACGAAAGAGGGGATGCCTTCTGGGGCATCCCCAAGCTAAGGCGCTTGAGTCTTCTTTGAATATTACCTTGGGGTGACTTGGGCATCCCCAAGCTCAGGGTCTTTCCACTCCTTATTCTCCTCATATCGATATCTCACTCAAAACTTGAAAACTTCAATCACAAAAAACTTAACGGAACTTCGTAAGATGGGTTAGTATGATAAAGAGTAAACCATTCACTTTTGTAATGTCAAAGACAAGATTCATAATTGTTATCACATAATTCCTACTGTGCCATATCATTTCTAAAATTTATATTGAGCAATATAAGCCATAGAAACTAGAAAACAAGATAACTATGCATTGAAAACAGAATCTGCCAGAAACAGAACAGTCTGTAATGATCTGAATAGAAACCATACTACTAACACTCCACAAATTCTGAAATAAATTGGTGGACATGAGGAATTTGTCTATTATTCTTCTGCAAAAAGAATCAACTCAAAAGCACTCTTCTTTTAAAAAATGTCAGCTAATCTTGCGAGCGCAAAGTATCTGTTATTTTACAGCAAGATCACATTAACTTTCACCCAAGTCTTCCCAAAGTTTCTACTTGGCACAAACACTAATTAAAACTTAAACCATATCTAACAAGAGGCTAGATTATTTATTTATTACTAAACAGGAGCAAAAAGCGAAGAACAAAGGTAAAATTGGGTTGCCTCCCAACAAGCGCTTTTCTTTAATGTCTTTTAGCTAGGCATGATGATTTCAATGATGCTCACATAAAAGATAAGGATTGAAACATAAAGAGAGCATCATGAAGAATATGACTATGTAGTGACCAGACCTCAAACAGTCTGATCTCTGTGCATCAGTGTCATCCCTGGATCGGTAATGCTGACACGCACAGTACTCGAGGATTTATAACAGAGTAGCAATCACACACTTATTACATCGAATGTCTCAAAAGAGAACTTATTACAATAATATGGCTTAATATAAGGCCATATAAAAATGATAACATTGGAAGGCTTGGAAGATAAAGTGAGTCCATCAACTCCAACGACATCACTGAGTGAAAGACCACGACCTAAGGCACCTTACTCGTCGTCTGAAAAGTCTACAACATGAATGTTGCAGCCCGAAATGGGTCAGCACATGGAATATGCTGGCAATGTAACACATAGAGTAATGAGCCGAATAATTGCTATCACTACATGCAATATGGCTGGTGGAAAGCTCTATGGTTACAATTTTGCATAAAGCCAATTTTTCCCTACAACAAAGGAATAAATTTTATTTAACTATCATGGTGGTTGCTAAACATTGAGAAGGTTCACCCAACTCAATCCCCATTAAGCATCAACATTAAACCCAAACAAATTATATTAAGAGTGATGAGATCAACATGATAATCCAAGAACCAGATACTCAAGATGTCCATAACCGGGGACACGGCTAACCATGATTAGTTTGTACAATCTGTAGAGGTTTGCACACTCCTCCGTTGGATTTCTCACACTACATGGTGTTTGAGAAACGGATGACCGAGACACATTCTTTCAGAAACATTAACTCTTTACTCTGGATGGACAGTTACACCTACTTCCCCTACATCTGCTAGCACACGGAAGTTTCTAGCATGAATAATCTTATGATCCCTTTGAGCCTGGGTGGCGGACCTTATTATGATCACACGGAACCCCGGGATATCCTAGGACAACACTGGATTCTCCAGGTGCCCACAAGCAATCCACCCAAATGTGTAATTAAGTAGCCACCTTAAGTTAACCACTAATTAGCAATACTCACATATTTCATGGATACACTCACCCAAACCACGTCTACGAGCATAGCATAACAATATAGGTATATCATAGATGTAACTCCCAAAGGTTTGATAATAAACAGGGCAATAGGTTCTACCTCGTCAACTACTTCCCAGCACCCACATGTTAAACAGATCCTAACCATGCAATGTTTGAGGATTGATCTAATGCAATAAAACTGGGGTAGTAAAGAGGTATGATCAAAGTGCTACTTGCCTTGCTGATAATCCGTGAAACCTAGAGACTCGTAGTAGCACACTTCGCACTCCGCGTACTCTATCGCAAACAAACAATAACATACATAAGCACTCAACTAAAAGCACGGGTAAAACTCAAACAAAACAGATCTAACCAGAAAGTTCAACTTAAGAACTCCAGTTTGCAAAAAGGAATCAAATCAAACAAAACAACAAAACTCAAACTGCGGAAGAAACAAGATCCGTTTACTAATCTGGACTAAAGTCAAATTTTACGGTACCAAAATCTTGCTCAAGTGGATTAAATAGAAAGAGGGCTTCAAGACGAAGATCTAGGCGCTTGAATTGCATGATTCTGATAAACGAGCGAAAAGATAAACTAAAACTAAGATCCGAGCTAAAATCGCGATCGAAAATAATCGCGGAAAAACCCTGGAAAAAGAAAACTGATGAATAGGCTAACGAAGAACGTTCACTGTCTGCGGCTAACGGGTGAACATCATTCATTAAAACGAACGAATGAGCGGACGCTGGCTAAATAACTAAACCGAAAAAAACCGAACCGATCTATCAAAAAAAACCTAGGGTTTTCAGTAAAAACCGAATCGGCTTTCTCACGAAAAACGGCAGCGGCGGCTATACCTCCGGCGCGGTCGGGTTCCGGCGGCGAGGCAGCGGCTCCGGCGGCATGCCGGCGGCGGCTCACGGCGGCAGCGGGGTTGGCTGCGCGGGTTGGTAAGGTGGTGGGGGCGACGATGGCGCTATTTAAGGGGGGGGGGGGGCTGGCGGCTTGGGGAGGGGGCAAGGCGGCGGGGCTAGCCGACTCGGCCACGGCATGCGGCGATGCGGGGCTAGTGTCCAGGTCGGACACAGCCCGGTTAGGTCGGTGGGATTTTTTCAAAATAATTCCGTGCAGAAAAACAAAGAAAAGAAATACTAAACGGACTCCAAAAAACCTGAAATAAATTTACACCATCCTCTAAAAATACGCCACACAAGATGAACATTTATTTGGGACTCTAATGCAATTTGGAAAAACGCATTTTTTCCTAATTCAAATAAAATAGCAATAAAACTCCTAATAAAAATACTTATTTGATTTTAATATTTTTCCACCAATATTTCTTTAATTTGGGAAAGTCATTTTGTCCCCTCTCTTTTATTTTATATTTGAAAATTACTGAGGGAAAAATAATTAAAACCAAACGATCCTCTTTTCAAAATTTTGAGAAACTCAAATATGAAAATAACGAAATCCCCAACTCTCTCCGCAGGTCCTTGAGTTGCGTAGAATTTCTAGGATCAACCAAAAATGCAATAAAATATGATATGCATTGATGATCTAATGTATAACATTCCAAATTGAAAATTTGGGATGTTATAAACCTACCCCCCTTAAGATGAATCTCGCCCTCGAGATTTGGGTTGGCTAGAAAATAGGTGTGTGTGGTCCTTCTGTAGGTCTTCCTCTCTTTCCCAGGTTGCTTCCTCCTCGGTATGGTGGCTCCATTGAACTTTGCAAAACTTGATAACCTTGCTGCGCGTGACTCGACTGGCAAACTCGAGAATCTTCACGGGTTTCTCCTCATAAGTCAAATCGCTATCCAACTGAATTGCTTCCAGTGGCACTGTGTCTCTTAGAGGAATATCAGCCATCTCTGTGTGGCACTTCTTCAACTGGGAAACGTGGAACACATCGTGAACTCCTGACAATCCTTCGGGCAACTTCTCCCATACGTTCCAAAACTTTGTATGGTCCCACAAAATGTGGTGCTAACTTTCCCTTAACTCCAAAACTCTTAACTCCTCGAAGTGGGGACACACAAAGATATACTCTGTATCTGACTTCGTAAACTGTCTCCTCGCGTTTAGGATCTGCATAGCTCTTCTGCCTGAACTGGGCTACTTTGAGTCTATCGCGAATCAGCTTAACCTTCTCTTCCGACTCTTTAATCAAATCCGGTCCAAACAACTGATGATCTCCTACTTCATCCCACAACAACGGTGTCCTGCACCTACTTCCGTACAAGGCTTCAGAAGGGGCCATCTTCAAACTGGCTTGATAGCTGTTGTTGTAAGAGAACTCGGCATACTGCAAATTGTCGTCCCAACTAAATCCATAGTCTAGCGCACAAGCTCTCAACATGTCCTCCAGAATCTGATTGACTCTCTCGGTGTGTCCATCTGTCTGCGGATGAAAGGCTGTACTGAAATCTAGCCTAGTACCCAAAGTTTCATGCAACTGATTCCAGAACTTTGAGGTAAACTATGTTCCTCTATCTGATACAATGGTCCTCGGAACTCCATGCAGACATATGATCCTAGTCATGTATATCTTTTCCAACTTAGCACTTGTATAGGTGGTCTTTACCGGGATGAAATGAGCTACCTTCTTCAACCGATCGACTACAACCCATATCGAGTCATAGCCTGAACAAATCCTGGGCAATCCCGTGATAAATCCATGCCAAGCTTGTCCCACTTCCATTCGGGTATTGGCAATGGCTGTAGCAATCCCGCTGGCTTCTAATGCTCTGCATTCACTCTCTGACAAACATCAGATATGGCTACATACTCCGCAATATCCTTATTCATTCCGGTCCACCAGAAACTGTCCTTCAAATCCAGATACATCTTGGTATTTCCTGGGTGAATCGAATATGGCGAATCATGGGCCTCCTATAGAATCAACTTCCTGATCTCGGGGTCATTAGGCACATATACGTGGTCCTCAAACCATACAGTATCGTGCTCATCCTCACGAAATCCTTTGGCCTTTCCTTACCCATCCTTTCCTTTATCTTGGCAATCTCCTTGTCAGACTTCTGAGCTTGTCTGATCTTATCCATCAAAGTAGACTAAACTTCCAACGCTGCTACATAACCTCTCGGAACTATTTCCAAACATAGCTCATAAAGATCCTCTGCTAACTCCTTGGGTAATTCCCCGGTTATGAGCGTATTGACATGGACTCTTGCGACTCAACGCATCGGATACTACATTAGCCTTTCTGGGATGATAATGCAACTTCATATCATAATCCTTAATGAGCTCCAACCATCTCCTTTGCCTGAGATTCAACTCCTTCTGCGTGAAGATGTACTTCAAACTCTTATGATCCATGTACACCTCACAATGGTTTCCGATGAGAAAATGTCTCCATGTCTTCAACGCATGTACTACGGCTGCTAATTCCAAATCATGGGTAGCATAATTCAACTCATGTGGGTTTAAGCTGTCGTGAGGCATATGGAAACAACTCTTCCATCCTGCATGAGCACTACTCCAAGTCCTCAATGTGAAGCATCGCAATACACTTGATAATCCTTCCATTGATCTGGAAGAATCAACACTGGGGCTGTAACCAAACGTTTCTTTAACTCCTGAAAACTAGGCCTCACACTCCTCAGTCCATTTGAACTTGGTGTCCTTCTTCAGCAACTCCGTCATAGGTTTTCGCAATCTTAGAGAAATTCTCTATGAACCTCCTGTAATATCCTGCGAGTCCAAGAAAACTCCAGATCTCCCCAACAGATGTGGGTGCTTCCCAATTTGTCACAGTAACAACCTTGGTGGGGTCTACTGCTATCCCTTCTCCGGAGATAACATGTCCGAGGAATCCACTTCCTTCATCCAAAACTCACATTTGCTGAACTTGGCATATAGCTAGTGTTCCCTGAGCTTCTCGAGAACCAAACGCAAATGTTCTTTATGCTTCTCTTCATTCTTTGAGTAGACCAGAATATCGTCAATGAACACTACGACGAACTTGTCCAAAAACTCCATAAACACCTTGTTCATCATGTTCATGAAATAGGCAGGGTGTGTTAGTCAGACCAAATGACATAACTTTATACTCATATAGCCCATACCTTGTGGTAAAAGTTGTCTTAGGTATATCTTGCTCTCGAATCTTCAGCTGATGGTATCCTGATCACAGATCGATCTTAGAAAATACTTTAGCTCCTTGCAGCTGGTCAAGCAAATCATTGATCATCGGCAGCGGGTACTTGTTCTTGATCGTCACCTCATTCAACGCACGATAATCAACAACCATCCTTAACTATCCATCCTTCTTCTCCACTAGAAGTACTGGTGATCCCCAAGGTGACGAACTTGGTCGAATGAATCCTTTATCCAATAACTCCTTAATCTGCTTCTTAATCTCCTCCAAATCCTGTGTGGGCATCCGATACAGTCTCTTAGATATTGGCCCGGTGCCTGGCAAAAGTTCAATCAAAAACTCAATGTCTCTATCTGGCGGCATGCTTGGCAACTCCTCAGGAAATATGTCGGGGAAATCCTTCACCACTGGTACTTCCTCCTATACAACTCCTGATAAGGAATTTACTTGAGTCCTCTTTGGTACATGCCAAGATACATACCTAATCCTTCTTCCTTATAGGGTGGTGTGCATAATCGACTTACTGGCGCAATCAATGTTTCCTCCATACATTGATAGCCAATCCATGCCCAGAATCACATCCAATCCTTGCGACTCTAGAATTATCATATCTGAGGGGAAAATATGCCTACCTATGGTCAATGGCATATGAAAACATCCTTTACTTGCCATATGTTCCGCTCCTGGTGAACTTACTAACATAGGTGTTCTAAGAACTTTGGTGGGCAACTTATACTAATCCACAAATCCCCTTAATATGCATGAATGCGATGCACGAGTATCAAAAAGAACGATTGCAGTAAATGACTTAACCAAAAAACTTACCTATTACTGCATCCAACTGTGCTTCAACCTCCTCCACACTAACGTGGTTCACTTGTCCCCTGTTGAAAGGGTTGGGCTTCTTCCCAGTGCTTCCATTGCCATTTCCGTTCTTAGCTTCAGAGCACTCCATGGAGTAATGTCCATTCTTCCCGCACTTGAAACAAGTAATGTGACTTAGATCCTTCTTGGCGGGCGTTGCTGGGTTCGAACGGTTCTGACCATTGCTCCCTCCACTCCCATTCCCATTCTTGGGGCCACTATGGTTATGCGGAATCCCTCCATTAGAATTATGGCCTCCATGGTTATAGTGAATGTGTCCTCCTGAGTTCGGGGTGAAACGGGGTTTCTGCTGAGCTCCAGAATGTACCTCCCTTGTCCATACTTCCTCTTGCGGCTGTCTATCTGATGTTGCTTCCCTTTAATCATAAGTGCTCTATCTACCAACTCCTGGTAGTTTATTGAAGTTTGCCAGCATCAACTGCATGCTCAGCACATCATTCAGTCCTTCCAGAAACTTCTCCTGCTTAACAGCATCAGTAGCAACATCATCCGGGGCATAACATGCTAACTTACTAAAGTCATCCACATACTGGCCCACTGTGCGTCCTCCTTGGCGCAAGTTGCAAAACTCTCGCTTCTTCATGGCCATAGCTCCTGCTGAAACATGGGCAGTGCGGAAAGCCTGCTGGAACTAATCCCATGTAACAGTGTCAATGGGGTAAGTGGCTATGAAATTCTCCAACCATGATGCTGCGGGTCCATCAAGCTGGTGTGCGGCAAAATGCACCCTCTCCGCATCTGTGCGTCCTGCAGTGGTCAGCTCCCTTCCGATCTCGCGAAGCCAATCATCTACAACAGTCGGCTCGGTGCTACTGGAAAACACCGGCATATTCAGCCTTAGAAAACGGGCTAAGTGATCAACATGTGGTGGTGGTGGTGGTGGGTTGTTGTAGTTGTTGTTGCCTTGGTTCTGATTCTGGACTAGCATCTGCATCAGGGTATTCTGCTCCTGGATCAACTGGGTGAGCTCCGGTGGGAAAGCAAATCCATTGTCACGTCTCGGAGGCATCTGATAGGTTTAGAAAAGATGAGAAAACAGAATAGAATGAGGTCTAGAGGGAAAACACTACCCATATTCTCATGAGACAAAACACAACAATACCACTTCAATCAATTGAAACGAGGGCATACAATCGTTCTAACTATCGTTACAAAAGTGCTCGGACTATACTATGTACAAGGGGGAATACTACTACTGATATGGTGGTCGACTAGAAATTTTGATCAGTGGAAGACTCCATGATATCTGCTCCAGCTTCATCAACATAGTCATCATCGCTATCGTCGGGATCTGAGTCGGTGTCGTCGATGATGATGTAGTTCTCCGGACAAGTGGAATCATCGTCTTCTCCTCCCGGCGCAGGGTCTCCCATGAACTCCTAGCTTCCTTGTCAGATCGTCATTCTTATCCACGAGTATCGTCATTTCCTCCTTGTATCCATCTCATGTAGACTTGAGTTCTTTTTCCATCTCTGTGATCCTGGTCGTTGCCCTCTTCAAATCTATCATGCCTACGCACATCTGGTTCTCCTGGCAACGAATGTGCTGGTTTAACTCTTGGATAAAAGCTGCAATGGACTTATCCTTGCTGGTGCTGATCATCTCCCATTGCTCATCTCGGTGCCCACAAATCTGGTAGATAGTATCCTTGAGATCCTTGTGGTAAACTTCTCCAATGCGTCCCATGGCGATGTGGGATGCCATGCTCTTTCCTAGACTCCAGGTTGGTGCATCAAAGGAAAACTCTATGGGCTCAGTGACTGGCATGAACGTCCTCCCTGGAACTTGAACTTGAATCATCCAACGCTCCTCTTCTGGTAAAGTGGCGATGTAGGTCCCGGTGAATCTTGGTATTCCTGTGCTCAGGTATCTAGTGGCTTCCTTCACCTGTCGTCCAAAAGGTGTGTCTTCATCCGGTTGCACGAACTTGTTCCTTGCATCTGCCATCCTATAGAGTAGAAGGGAGAGGAGTCAGAAATGAGAAGTGAGTAGTGTACTACGGTCTTAGGTTAGTGGTCGTGTCCTACAGTCAATGTGTGCTCCAATACCATCTTGTAGCAACCAGACCTCAGACAGTCTGATCTCTATGCATCAATGTCATCCCTGGATCGGTAATGCTGACACGCACAGTACTCGAGGATTTATAACAGAGTAGCAATCACACACTTATTACATCGAATGTCTCAAAAGAGAACTTATTACAATAATATGGCTTAAGGCCATCTAAAAACGATAATAGCGGAAGGCTTGGAAGATAAAGTGAGTCCATCAACTCCAACGACATCACTGAGTGAAAGATCACGACCTAAGGCACCTTACTCGTCGTCTGAAATTCTGCAACATGAACGTTGCAGCCCGAAACGGGTCAGCACATGGAATATGCTGGCAATGTAACACATAGAGTAATGAACTAAATAATTGCTATCACTACATGCAATATGGCTGGTGGAAAGCTCTATGGTTACAGTTTTGCACAAACCCAATTTTTCCGTACAACAAAGGAATAAATTTTATTTAACTATCATGGTGGTTGTTAAACATTGAGAAGGTTCACCCAACTCAATCCCCATTAAGCATTAACATTAAAGCCAAACAAATTATATTAAGAGTGATGAGATCAACAAGATAATCCAAGAACCAGATACTCAAGATGTCCATAACCGGGGACACGGCTAACCATGATTAGTTTGTACACTCTGCAGAGGTTTGCACACTTTTCCCCACAAGACTCGATCTCCTCCGTTGAATTTCTCGCACTACATGATGTTTGAGAAACGGATGACCGAGACACAGTCTTTCAGAAGTGTTAGCACCTTACGATGGGTAGACAGTTACACCTACTTTCCCCTACATCTACTAGCCTACCACTGTAAGAGTTCACACGACTTAATCAACTATGCTAGAGCCCATAATAGCTTGTGGCTGCACACGGAAGTTTCTAGCATGAATAATCTTATGATCCCTTTGAGGCTGGGTGGCGGTCCATAGGATAATCACACGGTACCCCGGGATTTCCAAAAAAGCACAGGCAACACTAGGTTCCCCAGGTGCCTCAATCCACCCAGATGTGTATTTAAGTTGCCACCTTAAGTTAACCATTAATTAACAAAACTCACATCTGTCATGGATACACTCATCCAATCCACGTCTACTAGCATAGCATAGCAATATAAGCAGTACGTAGAAGTAACTCCCAAAGGTTTGGTAATAAACATGTGAATAGGTACTACCTCATCTACTTCCGAAAACCCACATATTAATCAGATCCTAATCATGCAATGTTTGAGGATTGATCTAATGCAATAAAACTGGGTAGAAAAGAGCTATGATCAAAGTGTTACTTGCCTTGCTGATGATCCGCAAAACCTAGAGACTCGTAGTAGCACGCTTCACACTCCGGGTACTCTATCACAAACAAACAAGCATACAATAAGCAATCAACTAGAAGCACGGGTAAAAATTTAAATAAGAGATCTAACCAGAAAGTTCAACTTAAGAACTCCGGTTTGCAAAAAGAATCAAATCAAACGAAGAACCGCAACTCAAACTATGGAAGAAACAAGATCCGATTACTAATCTGTACTTAGGTTAAATTTTACAGTACCAAAATCTTGTTCAACTTGGCTAAACAGAAATAGGGCTTCGAAACAAAGATCTAGGCGCTTGAATCGCATGATTCTGATAAACGAGCGAAAAGATAAACTAAAACTAAGATCCGAGCTAAAATCGCGATCGAAAATAATCGCGGAAAAACCCTGGAAAAAGAAAACTGATGAATAAGCTAACGAAGAACGTTCACTGTCTGCGGCTAACGGGTGAACATCATTCATTAAAACGAACGAATGAGCGGACGCTGGCTAAATAACTAAACCGAAAAAACCGAACCGATCTATCAAAAAAAACCTAGGGTTTTCAGTAAAAAACCGAATCGGCTTTCTCACGAAAAACGGCAGCGGCGGCTATACCTCCGGCGCGGTCGGGTTCCGGCGGCGAGGCAGCGGCTCCGGCGGCATGCGGCGGCGGCGGGACGGGGCGGCGGCGGCGGCTCACGGCGGCGGCGGGGTTGGCTGCGCGGGTTGGTAAGGTGGTGGGGGGCGACGATGGCGCTATTTAAGGGGGGGGGGCTGGCGGCTTGGGGGAGGGGGCAAGGCGGCGGGGCTAGCCGACTCGGCCACGGCATGCGGCGATGCGGGGCAGGACTCCTGCTCGGAGTCGGCGAGCGGCTTGGGCCGGCTGTGCTTCGGCCCGGTCGGTCCGAACGGATTTTTTTAATAATTCCGCCGAAACTAAAATAAATCCTAGAAAATAAAGTAAAAATCTAAAAATGCCAAAACAAATTTTCATCGTCCAAATAAAATATTTAGAACGAGATGAACATTTTCTTGGCCTAAAAATGCAATTTTTGAAAGCGTGCAATTTTTCTAATTCAAATAAAATTGCAATAAAACTTCCAGATAATTACTTATTTGGTTTTAATATTTTTCCTCTAGTATTTCATTTATTTTGGGAAATTCATTTTATTCCCTCTCTTTTATTTTGCAAACAAAATATACGGAGAGAAAAATAATTAAAACCAAATGATCCACTTTTTTCCAAAATTTGAGAAAACTCAAATATGAAAATAACGAAATCCCCAACTCTCTCTGCGGGTCCTTGAGTTGCGTAGAATTTATATGCAATGATGATCTAGTATATAGCATGCCAAATTGAAAATTTGGGATGTTACAAACCTACCCCCCTTAAGATGAATCTCACCCTTGAGATTCGGGTTGGCTAGAAAATAGGTGAGGGTGGTCCTTCCATAGGTATTCCTCCCGCTCCCAGGTGGCTTCATCTTCAGTATGGTGGCTCCACTGAAGTTTGCAGAACTTGATAACCTTGCCGCGTGTGACTCGGCAGGCAAACTCGAGGATCTTGACTGGTTTCTCCTCGTAGGTCAAATTGCTATCCAACTGAATTGCTTCCTGTGGCACTGTATCTCTCAGAGGGATATCAGCCATCTCCGTGTGGCACTTCTTCAACTGGGAAACATGGAACACATCGTGAACTCCTGACAATTCTTCGAGTAGTTCCAACTTGTAAGCAACTTCTCCCATACGTTCCAAAACTTGGTATGGTCCCACAATACGTGGTGCTAACTTTCCCTTGACTCCAGAATGCTTAACCCCTCGAAGTGGGGACACATGAAGATATACTCCGTCTCTGACTTCGTAAACTGTCTCCTTGCGTTTTGAATCTGCATTGCTCTTCTGCCTAGACTGGGCTACTTTGAGTCTATCGCCGATCAACTTAACCTTCTCTTCAGACCCTTTGATCAAATCTGGTCCAAACAACTGACGGTTTCCAACTTCATCCCACAGCAACGGGGTCCTGCACCTCCTTCCGTACAAGGCTTCGAAAGGGGCCATCTTCAAACTAGCTTGATAGCTGTTATTGTAAGAGAACTCTGCATATGGCAAATTGTCGTCCCAACTAGACCCACAGTCTAGCGCACAAGCTCTCAACATGTCCTCCAGAATCTGATTGAATCTCTCGGTTTGTCCATCTGTCTGCGGGTGAACGGCTGTACTGAATTCTATCCTGGTTCCCAAAGTTTCATGTAACTGATTCCAGAACTTTGAGGTAAACTGTGTTCCTCTATCTGATACAATGGTCATCGGAACTCCATAAAGACATACGATCCTGGTCATGTATATCTTTGCCAACTTAGCACTGGTTTAAGTGGTCTTCACTGGGATGAAATGAGCTACCTTCGTCAATCGATCAACTACAACCCATATCGAGTCGTAGCCTGAACGAGTCCTGGGTAATCCCGTGATAAAATCCAGGCCTAGCTTATCCCACTTCCATTCGGGTATTGGCAATGGTTGTAGCAATCCTGCTGGCTTCTGATGTTCTGCCTTCACTCTCTGACAAACATCACATACGGCTACATACTCCGCAATATCTTTTTTCATTCCGGTCCACCAGAAGCTGTCCTTCAAATCCAAATACATCTTGGTGTTTCCTAGGTAAATCGAGTATGGCGAATCGCGGGCCTCTTGCAGAATTAGCTTCCTCATCTCCGATTCATTGGGCACATATACGCGGCCCTCAAACCATAAGGTATCGTGTTCGTCCTCACGAAATCCCTTAGCTTTTACCTTGCTCATTCGTTCCTTTATCTCAGCAATCTCCTTGTCCGTCTTCTGAGCTTCTTTGATCTTAGCCATCAAAGTAGACCGAACTTCCAATGCTGCTACATAGCCTCTCGGAACTATCTCCAAACATAGCTCACGAAGATCCTCTGCTAACTCCTTGGGTATCTCTCCGGTCAAGAGTGTATTAACATGGCTCTTGTGACTCAACGCATCAGCTACTACGTTAGCCTTTCCGGGGTGATAACGCAACTTCATATCATAATCTTTGATGAGCTCCAACCATCTCCTTTTTCTGAGATTCAGCTCCTTCTGCGTGAATATATACTTCAAAATCTTGTGATCCGTGTACACCTTAAAGTGATTTCCGATGAGAAAATGTCTCCACGTCTTCAAGGCATGCACTATGGCTGCTCACTCCAAATCGTGCGTAGCATAATTTAGCTCATGGGGTTTAAGCTGTCGTGAGGCATATGAAACAACTCTTCCATCCTGCATAAGCACTGCTCCAAGTCCTCGACGAGAAGCGTCGCAATACACCTAATAATCCTTCCGTTGATCTGGAAGAATCAACACTGGGTCTGTAACCAAGCGTTTCTTCAACTCCTAAAAACTGGCCTCACATTCCTCAGTCCAATTGAACTTGGTGTCCTTCTTCAACAATTCCGTCATGGGTTTTGCAATCTTGGAGAAATTCTCAATGAACCTCCTGTAGTATCCTGCGAGTCCCAAAAAACTCCGGATCTCTCCAACTGACGTGGATGCTTCCCAATTTGTCACAGTGACAACCTTGGTGGGGTCTACTGCTATTCCTTCTCCGGATATAACATGTCCGAGGAATCCAACTTCCTTCAACCAAAATTCACACTTGCTGAACTTGGCATATAGCTGATGTTCTCTGAGCTTCCCAAGTACCAAACACAAATGCTCCTTATGCTCCTCTTCATTCTTTGAGTAGACCAGAATATCATCAATAAACACCACTACGAACTTATCCAAGAACTCCATAAATACTTTGTTCATCATGTTCATGAAATAGGCGGGCGCGTTAGTCAGGCCAAATGACATAATGGTATACTCATATAGACCATACCTTGTGGTAAGAGCCGTCTTGGGTATATCCTGCTCACGAATCTTCAGCTAGTGGTATCCTGATCGCAGATCGATCTTGGAAAATACCTTAGCTCCTTGCAACTGTTCCAACAAATCATTGATCATCGGCAGCGGGTACTTGTTCTTGATCATCACCTCATTCAATCCGCGATAATCAACAACCATCCTTAATGATCCATCCTTTTTCTCCACTAGAAGGACTGGTGATCCCCAAGGTGACAAACTTGCACGAATATAGCCTTTATCTAGTAACTCCTTAATCTGTTTCTTAATTTCCTCCAAATCTTTTGCGGGCATCCTGTACGGTCTCTTAGATATTGTCCCTGTGCCTGGCAAAAGCTCAATCAAAAACTCAATGTCTCTATCCCTTTGGCATACCTGGCAACTCCTCCGGAAATACATCAGGGAAATCCTTCACCACCGGTACTTCCTCCTGTACAACTCCTGATAAGGAATTCTCTTGAGTCCTCTTCGGCATATACTTGGATACATACCTAATCCTTCTTCCTTCTGGGGCGGTGAGTAAAATCGACTTACTGGCGCAATCAATGTTTCCTCCATACATGGATAGCCAATCCATTCCCAGAATCACATCTAATCCTTGCAACTCCAGAATTATCAGATCCGAGGGGAAAACATGCCTACCTATGGTCAATGGCATCTAAAAACATCCTTGACTTGCCATATGTTCCGCTCCCGGCGAAGTTACTAACATAGGTGTTCTAAGGACTTTGGTGGGCAACTTATACTTATCCACAAATCCCCTTGATATGTATGAATGCGATGCACCAGTATCAAAAAGAACGATTGCAGTAAATGTCTTACCAAAAAACTTACCTATTACTGCATTCGGCTGTGCTTCAACCTCCTCCACGCTAACGTGGTTCACTTGTACCCTGTTGAAAGGGTTGGGCTTCTTCCCAGAGATTCCATTGCCATTTCCATTCTTAGCTTCAGGACATTCATTGGCATAATGTCCAGTCTTCTAGAACTTGTAGCAAGTAGCGTGACTTAAATCCTTCTTGGCGGGCGTTGCTGGGTTGGAACGGTTCTGACCGTTGTTTCCTCCATTCCCATTCCCATTCGTGGGGACACTTGGTTATGCGGAATCCCTCCATTGGAGTATGACCTCCATGGTTATGGTGAATGTGTCCTCTCGAGTTCGGGGTAAAACGTGATTTCTGCTGTGCTCCCGAATTGTACTTCCCTTGGGCATACTTCCTCTCACGGCTGTCTATCTGCTGCTGCTTCCCTTCAATCATGAGCGCTCTATCTACCAACCCCTGGTAGTTGTTGAAGTTTGCCACCATCAACTGCATGCTTAGCTCATCATTCAGTCCTTCCAGAAACTTCTCCTGCTTAGCAGCGTTTGTAGCAACGTCATCAGGGGCATAATGTGCTAACTTACTAAACTCATCCACATACTGGCCTACTGTGCGTCCTCCTTGGTGCAAGTTGCGAAACTCTCGCTTCTTCATGGCCATAGCTCCTGCTGAAACATGGGCAGTGCGGAAAGCCTGCTGGAACTAATCCCATGTAACAGTGTCAATGGGGTAAGTGGCTATGAAATTCTCCAACCATGATGCTGCGGGTCCATCAAGCTGGTGTGCGGCAAAAATGCACCCTCTCCGCATCTGTGCGTCCTGCAGTGGTCAGCTCCCTTCGGATCTCGCGAAGCCAATCATCTACAACAGTCGGCTCGGTGCTACTGGAAAACACCGGCATATTCAGCCTTAGAAAACGGGCTAAGTGATCAACATGTGGTGGTGGTGGTGGTGGGTTGTTGTAGTTGTTGTTGCCTTGGTTCTGATTCTGGACTAGCATCTGCATCAGGGTATTCTGCTCCTGGATCAACTGGGTGAGCTCCGGTGGGAAAGCAAATCCATTGTCACGTCTCGGAGGCATCTGATAGGTTTAGAAAAGATGAGAAAACAGAATAGAATGAGGTCTAGAGGGAAAACACTACCCATATTCTCATGAGACAAAACACAACAATACCACTTCAATCAATTGAAACGAGGGCATACAATCGTTCTAACTATCGTTACAAAAGTGCTCGGACTATACTATGTACAAGGGGGAATACTACTACTGATATGGTGGTCGACTAGAAATTTTGATCAGTGGAAGACTCCATGATATCTGCTCCAGCTTCATCAACATAGTCATCATCGCTATCGTCGGGATCTGAGTCGGTGTCGTCGATGATGATGTAGTTCTCCGGACAAGTGGAATCATCGTCTTCTCCTCCCGGCGCAGGGTCTCCCATGAACTCCTAGCTTCCTTGTCAGATCGTCATTCTTATCCACGAGTATCGTCATTTCCTCCTTGTATCCATCGCATGTAGACTTGAGTTCTTTTTCCATCTCTGTGATCCTGGTCGTTGCCCTCTTCAAATCTATCATGCCTACGCACATCTGGTTCTCCTGGCAACGAATGTGCTGGTTTAACTCTTGGATAAAAGCTGCAATGGACTTATCCTTGCTGGTGCTGATCATCTCCCATTGCTCATCTCGGTGCCCACAAATCTGGTAGATAGTATCCTTGAGATCCTTGTGGTAAACTTCTCCAATGCATCCCATGGCGATGTGGGATGCCATGCTCTTTCCTAGACTCCAGGTTGGTGCATCAAAGGAAAACTCTATGGGCTCAGTGACTGGCATGAACGTCCTCCCTGGAACTTGAACTTGAATCATCCAACGCTCCTCTTCTGGTAAAGTGGCGACGTAGGTCCCGGTGAATCTTGGTATTCCTGTGCTCAGGTATCTAGTGGCTTCCTTCACCTGTCGTCCAAAAGGTGTGTCTTCATCCGGTTGCACGAACTTGTTCCTTGCATCTGCCATCCTATAGAGTAGAAGGGAGAGGAGTCAGAAATGAGAAGTGAGTAGTGTACTACGGTCTTAGGTTAGTGGTCGTGTCCTACAGTCAATGTGTGCTCCAATACCATCTTGTAGCAACCAGACCTCAGACAGTCTGATCTCTATGCATCAATGTCATCCCTGGATCGGTAATGCTGACACGCACAGTACTCGAGGATTTATAACAGAGTAGCAATCACACACTTATTACATCGAATGTCTCAAAAGAGAACTTATTACAATAATATGGCTTAAGGCCATCTAAAAACGATAATAGCGGAAGGCTTGGAAGATAAAGTGAGTCCATCAACTCCAACGACATCACTGAGTGAAAGATCACGACCTAAGGCACCTTACTCGTCGTCTGAAATTCTGCAACATGAACGTTGCAGCCCGAAACGGGTCAGCACATGGAATATGCTGGCAATGTAACACATAGAGTAATGAACTAAATAATTGCTATCACTACATGCAATATGGCTGGTGGAAAGCTCTATGGTTACAGTTTTGCACAAACCCAATTTTTCCGTACAACAAAGGAATAAATTTTATTTAACTATCATGGTGGTTGTTAAACATTGAGAAGGTTCACCCAACTCAATCCCCATTAAGCATTAACATTAAAGCCAAACAAATTATATTAAGAGTGATGAGATCAACAAGATAATCCAAGAACCAGATACTCAAGATGTCCATAACCGGGGACACGGCTAACCATGATTAGTTTGTACACTCTGCAGAGGTTTGCACACTTTTCCCCACAAGACTCGATCTCCTCCGTTGAATTTCTCGCACTACATGATGTTTGAGAAACGGATGACCGAGACACAGTCTTTCAGAAGCGTTAGCACCTTACGATGGGTAGACAGTTACACCTACTTTCCCCTACATCTACTAGCCTACCACTGTAAGAGTTCACACGACTTAATCAACTATGCTAGAGCCCATAATAGCTTGTGGCTGCACACGGAAGTTTCTAGCATGAATAATCTTATGATCCCTTTGAGGCTGGGTGGCGGTCCATAGGATAATCACACGGTACCCCGGGATTTCCAAAAAAGCACAGGCAACACTAGGTTCCCCAGGTGCCTCAATCCACCCAGATGTGTATTTAAGTTGCCACCTTAAGTTAACCATTAATTAACAAAACTCACATCTGTCATGGATACACTCACCCAATCCACGTCTACTAGCATAGCATAGCAATATAAGCAGTACGTAGAAGTAACTCCCAAAGGTTTGGTAATAAACATGTGAATATGTACTACCTCATCTACTTCCCAAAACCCACATATTAATCAGATCCTAATCATGCAATGTTTGAGGATTGATCTAATGCAATAAAACTGGGTAGAAAAGAGGTATGATCAAAGTGTTACTTGCCTTGCTGATGATCCGCAAAACCTAGAGACTCGTAATAGCATGCTTCACATTCCGGGTACTCTATCGCAAACAAACAAGCATACAATAAGCAATCAACTAGAAGCACGGGTAAAAACTCAAACAAGAGAACTAACCAGAAAGTTCAACTTAAGAACTCCGGTTTGCAAAAAGAATCAAATCAAATGAAGCAACGAAACTCAAACTGCGGAAGAAACAAGATCCGATTACTAATATGGACTTAGGTCAAATTTTACAGTACCAAAATCTTGTTCAAGCTGGCTAAACAGAAAGAGGGCTTCGAAACAAAGATCTAGGCGCTTGAATCGCATGATTCCGATAAACGAGCGAAAAGATAAACTAAAACTAAGATCCGGGCTGAAATCACGATCGAAAATAATCACGGAAAAATCCTGGAAAAATAAAACTGACGAACAGGCTAACGAACAAATGTTCGATGTCTGCGGCTAACAGGTGAAAAGCGTTCGTTAAAACGAACGAACGAGCGGACGCTCGCTAAGTAACTAAACCGAAAAAAAACCGAACCGATCTATCTAAAAAACCCTAGGGTTTTCAGAAAAAAGCTGAATCGGTTTTCTCACGAAAACCGGCAGCGGCGGCTATACCTTCGGCGGGGTCGGGTTCTGGCGGCGGGGCAGTGGGGCGCTGGCTCCGGCAGCGTGCGGCGACGGCGGGACGGGACGGCGGCCAGGGGAGGCGAGGCGGCTCGCGGTGGCTCACGGCGGCGGCGACGCTAGGCGGCGGGGTTGGCGGCGCGGGTTGTTGAGGTGGTTGGGGGCGACGGTGGCGCTATTTAAGAAGTGGGGGGGGGGGGGTTGGCGGCTTGGGGGAGGGGGCAAGGCGGCAGGGCTGGCCGACTCGGCCACGACATGCGGCAGCGCGGGGCAGGACTCCTACCCGGAGTCGGCGAGCGGCTTGGGCCGGCTGGGCTTCTGCCCGGTCGGTCCGAACGGATTTTTTTTAATAATTCCGCCGAAACTTAAATAAATCCTAGAAAATAAAATAAAAATCTGCCGGACACAAATCAAGTGAACAAAACAAAAACAGAGGTATACCGATAATTGTTGAAGAAGAAAGATGGGATGCCAACCGGGGCATCCCCAAGCTTAGATGCTTGAGTATCCTTGAAATATTTCACTACAAAAAATACACTTTCGTGATGATATGTGTTTGTCACAGTAGGTCGCGTTTTCTGTCATGCATGTACATCCATGGCGATTTTATGACAGAATCAAGATAGTCATACCTGTGTCATCGTAGAAATGTTCCATGACATTACCAAAATTATCATCACAGAAGTGTCCAATCTATGATGATAAATCACGCATCACAGAAGAGCTTCATCAAGGGTGACCGACACGTGGCATCCACCATAACAGAACACCGTTAAGCTATCGAGTTCGGTTTTGGATCCGATAACCCGTTAACAGCTCGGACCAATGGGAAATTTCCACGTATAAAATTCTAATTGGCTAGAGGAAACACGTGTCAGCTCGTCAATGGGCCAGATGTCGCCCGTCTATTGGAGGAGACATGCCTATGATACGTCGACATGTGGAGGGGCCCAATAGAGGCCCATATAGGTTAAAAAGGCCGGCCCAGTCAAAGGCCTGTAGTACTTACTCAGGTACTAGTTGGCCAGACCAATAACGTCCTGGTTAATAAAGGCCCATTTACGGCCCGAAGCCAGATCTCGCCCGTTAATTTTTCGCAGAATATTTGGGCCCAGTTATAGCCAAGTGACTTTCGGCCTGTTAGCGGCCCGATGTAGACATGGGCCCATTTCAGCCCGGTGTGACTTTCGGCCTAGGAATGGCCTGTGTTGCCCATGGGCCATATATGGTCCGACGGGACATCGGGCCCACTAACGGCCCGCAATAAAGGTGGCAACAGTTCATCCCAATGTGACATTGGGCTTCTTAAAGGCATGTCGTATAATTCGACCCGTTGATGCCTGTACTAAGCTTTTGGCCTCTTAAAGGCCCATGATATCAGTGGGCCAACTAAGGCCCGAGATATGTTTCGGCCTGGTAATGACCC
This sequence comes from Triticum aestivum, assembly GCF_018294505.1. Classification (NCBI taxonomy): domain Eukaryota; kingdom Viridiplantae; phylum Streptophyta; class Magnoliopsida; order Poales; family Poaceae; genus Triticum; species Triticum aestivum. The sequence goes on from NC_057813.1 coordinate 633,555,533, forward strand.
ATCATATAACTGGGCCCAAAAAGGCCCGGTCTACATTTCAGCATGCTGAAGGCCCGTCAACGACTAGTGAAAATTGAGGCCCAACATGCATTTCGGCCTGCTAAAGGCCCATGGTTTCATCTAGGCCGTAACAGGCCAGTAGAATATTCAGCCTCTTAATGGCCCAACGCTACCTGGGCCAAACTAAGCTCTAGGTCCACAAAAGACCCAACTAAAATATAGGCTAGAGTAAGTTGTGGGCCTAGCGCGAAGTGTGAAGGCCCCAATCATCCGGGCCCAAGAAAGATGCAGGCCGACCCAATTGTGGCCCGCTAAAAACCAAGCCTGTTAGAGGCGAATGTTTCGGCCCGGTCGACTACATCAGATTTTTTTTCAGATAGCGAATGATGGCAGTAACTAGTAGGAATTAAGAACAAACCTACTCTATACAATAAAGAAATTAGGGCATAGTAACTAAGAATAACCCTACACTATACAATAAAGAATTTACCGTATATTACATCCACTAGGCATCGAAGTTCGCCACCAGTGATCATAAAGCGCAACGAAGAAGCAGATTACCAAAACTGGGCAGCATTGCAGCGTAACAAAATAATACTGAACCGAGACCAGTTCCAAGACAGTTCAAGAAAGGTTAACCTTGCGCAGGAACTGCTGCGCAAGCTACTGAGCAAGGCTGTGAGACTGGCCTAGCATGTCGGTCATAGCTTCCAGGTGTAGCTGTTTAGCAATGAGGTTCTCATTGGTGTTCTCCGCAATCTTTCTTAGAGATAGGACTTCAAGTCAAAGTTGAGTTGTAGAATGCCTTTCTGCTAGAACTTGGGATTGAAGAAGATGAACTGATTCACACAACGAATTCTGTGAGCTTGTCTGACTGCTTGTCTCAAGTAACTTGAACACTTCATCAAGACAAGACTTTGGGGTTGTCTCGCTATCTTCAAGATGTTTTGCCTTATTTGCTGCAATATATGTTGGGTTTGTCTCACCAGCTTCAGCAGACTTGTGCATGCCATCAGGCATATCACCCTGAAACAAGCAGAGAGATGACAGGTTTTGCACGTGTATAAACAAAGATGATAACTTTGCTGCTAATTCCATCCAATTTCAAATTAGAAAATAAAGAGTAAGTTCAAAATATCAATAGCATAATTTGGCATTGTTCATAATGCGGGGAGCTTCACCACACTACTAGATTACCATGTCAACATAACAAGCATAGATGAAGGGCAAAGACAATCATTGTATCTATTTTGGTTAATATGCATGGCATGTTGTTCATATCATTAGTCACATCAGTAAGATAAAACAGGAGATTACAAGATGCAAACATGGGCTGCTTCACCACACACTGGATTCTAGATCCACAAAAAACAAGCATACATATAGGGAGTATTGAGTAATGTGCATGGTATGAATAAGAAATTTGGTTTTACAAGTAAAACTTAGAACTTACGGTTCTTGATAACATGCATTTTGATAGAAACAACAAACTAAACAGTAGTAAACGATAGGGAATATGAGCAAATTAAACAACAATTGAGGATAAAGGCTTTAGAAAGACTGACTTACATTAACAGTTAACACCGGCTTTAGAATGCCCTTCTCCATGTCAAGGGAAGGATAACTCAAGAATTTCAGCATAGAATCTTCTTCATAAGCATTGCCTGTACTAGACATGTTGTAGAGAATAATTATAGATATGATAATACTAGAAGGGATAGAGGATAATGAAGATAAGATGCAGATTGATGCTACATAATCAACTACCAATCCCTGGAAGTACAAGCATTACAGGACAAAATGTACTGCCAAGAGTAATGGGCTACACTTTTGCACTGGCATTGTCTGTGTATTCTACTTTTTGGTAAGATTAAATATAGATCTGATCTTTTTTAGTAAATCGTGGGCGAGGGAGATAAGATGCAGAATGCTACACAATGAACCAATCCCTCTTCCCATAATACAAGAGTGTTTTGAACACTGGTGTACTGTACAAAACATTCTTATATTATGGTACGGAGGGAGTAGCTGTTAATGTAAGTATAGTGATAGACGACGTTCAGTCCTTACAAGAGGACTGCAGAGCTAAACCTCTTCAAAAGCATTGGGTTGATTCTAAATTTATGTAAGAGTCCATATAGATCTTATAATGTCCACCAAATGGACGATAACGAGGCTAACATGTGCAGTGATGCTACATAATCAAACATCTATGAAAGTAAGTATGGTCATACAGGGCAAGAGGTACTCACAAGAGCAATGCAGTGTGCAGTATAGTTGCGAGATTCTATGGTCCTTGAGAATGAACGTTCTTTTGCTAACAGTTTTTATACAAGTGAGACGTTAAGGCAAATGCAGAAATGTAGTTCAAATTGTGTTGTGATATCATAGACAGTACCTTACGCTGCAGACGGGACCAATGTGTAGCAAGATTATTCCAGTCACCGTCGGATAAATGTAGCACCGGAGACTTTACAAAAAATTTGTTTAGATGCTTGCCATCGAAGTGCGCTTGCCTCAGGTAGGAACGATACTTCATCAATGAGTGCTTGAAAAGCGCAACCAACCCTTGCTCGTCTTCACAATCTAGTTTGGTCCTCGCCTATTTAAAAGAATGAAATCTTGTGTCTTCTGTCAGCAGAAACATATGCAGTAATGACCATGAATAACATTAGTACATTACGTATACGTAAGTTGTGGAGGAAGACTGGAAATTGTTCTGTGTCTGTGGTATAGTCTTTCCATGAAGGAAAGATGCGCACAAAGGTCCTGACAATAATATAAGCTTCGTCTTCTAAATTGGGAAGAAATGGAACATGGGTCCTATTTGCTACAATTGGGGCTCTCTCTGGTTCGAAAAGGGATTTGGTGTACTCTTTGCTGGAATGGAGGTTTTGCATCGTAGAGCTGGTGCTGTGTCAACTAGCATGATCATACTGTTTGCTGCAGTTGGGGTCTGCTGAGTTGGGGCATAAGAAATGACCAGTGTAGTAGGGCTAGAGTCTGTTAGAGTTGGGGTGTTTTGTGGGTCAGGTGATATTGCAACTGCACCTAATGGGCTATTTGATTTATCAGGTGCATCTACCTTTTCCAAATACTTTGCTTGTGCTCCTCTGTGATCAGCAATCACCCTCTTCCTTTTGAACGTCTGGTACACAAGAACAACATTTGAATGGATAAATATGGTATGATGACAGATGGAATATGTACTGAAAATGGATAGGCAGGGCGTATTCACATACACGATGTGTAAACTAAGCTAATGGTAGTGAAACAAAGTAGAAGCAATGCAAAGCATCAGTTGCAAGATATGTGCGACCAATATAACCTTTGAAAGTTAGAGGAAGCACCTTGATGGGTGAATAAGATAGGGTATCTGCCTCTGACTCCTCCACTAGGGAGCTACATTGTCTGAGGTCTCCCTCTAGGTCAGAATCACTGTTATGATCATATTCTGAGCATGAATTTGTAGGTGGAGAGCGTTTGCATTGCATTGCATCCAGACTTGATTTCAGTCCCTTAATGCCAAGTTTGACAGCCATGACATTGTTCTGCTTTATTCTTTTCATGCGTGCAAGGTCATAATCATATGATGCTGTTCAGAATCTGAGATTCATGAAAACATAAAAAGTAGTCAGATTATTTATGGAATGCATTGCGGATTCAACCCGAAGAGTGTTTCCCTATTAACCCCTGCATATGCAAAGTTCACCCCCAACCGTGCTGACCAGACCACACACAGAAATACAAACCCCTCATGTCTCTATAACAGGCAGACACACATTTCAAAACTGAAGTAGGAACATTAGAATCATATCAAATTCGTATTTGAACAAATAAACTAAGGAATTATGAGTGGCATAATGTTTAGCTTCAAGGGTGGAGTGTTGGTAGTGTGACACGAAGCAAGTAGGCAGATTGTATTCCATGTAAAAGGTCGAAGCCTATGTAAAAGCTGGAAATGACACTTTCTTTCTGTACAATGCAATGTTCATTGCCCACACATGATGGAAGAGATCACACAGAGAAATACTATTCACTCATGTCTACGGTTCAAGTATTTTGAAATAGGGTGGTCCACCCTAAAAGAATATTTACAACAAATATGACAAGGCATGCATAGATGTAGTGAATCAATCATTTACTTGTGAGCTTACTAGGAAAAGAATGCAGAATTGTAACTACAGTAAGAGACCGTCCAAAATCTGAATCAAGAAGTTTGTCTAGCACTTATCTTTTGCAACTAATCGACGTGAATAATCGGATATTATATCGAATGAGTAAGAAAGACAAGTAAAATTGTCAACAAACCTGGCTTGCAGTAGTAATCTGGGTCAATGTCACTACGACTAACAATCCAAAATGACTACTATCTGTTCCTAGGGCTGGAATTTTGAAACCCTATGAACTTTACAGGTACTAAATATTACTGAAATACATCTGAACCATTAAGTGTAGGTAGCACTCACCACACAACAAACCCTAATGATAGTCTTGCCTAATGAGTAATGAATCAATTAGAAAATGGGTGATGAGGAGTGGCTACGGAGTGTTGACGACGTATCTTAGGATATATCGGGTTGGCTTACTGCGTGCTGCACGCCAGAGCCCTGAACGGACTGGGAAGGTAGGCACGACGGCGCGCCCGGGCAGCGGTGACGCTGTTGGGCGAGCGGCTCCTGACCTCTTGTTAGTCCAGCGTCTCCTCCTAGAGTCATGTCGTCCGGGGACGACAAGTTGCCGACGAGGCAGGCGGCTGGGGGCGAGTAGGGATCGGAAGCGCACAGCTGAACAGAGGGGAATCGGGGCCTGGGACGATCCAAAATCCCAGGGTGGGCCGCGGCCCACCGTGGGCACCCTGTAGAGATACACACCCAAGCGGCGAACATGCACTTTTGAAACTAAATTAGAAACATTTAGCTGACCAATTAAACGACTCTGTTTTAATAATATCAGATTCATATTTGAACAACTAAGCTTATTTAGCTTGATGGGTGGAGCAGTGCTATTATGACATAAAACACGTATTCTGATCGTATAGTGATCATAAAAGGGGGAAACTCTAAGCATATTTTTCTAGAAAAAGAGGGTTTCCCCTCCGATCTATTATATAATTAAGACAAGAGACAAATAAGCCGCATCATTAATCCACATAGGCTAAAAATATATGATTCATCGATTTCAATTTTAATGGATGAGATTTAAAGACGGATTACTGTTACGTAAATCATGTCACGTCCAACCTTTCAAGGACATACACCATCAAACATAGACACGTAAAGCAGTCCACATCTATGAAAAAAAAGGTAGATCTATCTCAATTGGAAATTCATGTATGGTTAAAAAAACTGAAATTCGTATTGGACAAGGAGACCCACAAGATGTCTAATTTCTATGGGTGGATAGCGAACGAAGTTGAGTCCGTGTGTAGGAGGGGGAGTCCAATACAAGCAACGACATGGTCACTGATGTGAACAACAAAAAACAACTCTTAGTACAATAAACATGACAACTTATCAGCTTAAAAATCCCGCAAAAAAAAAACTTCAGGCAAGAAATAACCATGACACCTAGATTAAAAAAAAAATAACCATGCCACGTACAAACAAGTCCACCATGACACATGCAATCCGAATCCAGGATGGACACATATAACCCCGCAAAGAAATAATGGACACGCATAACACTGCAAAAAATATAATGGACATGTATACAACCAGAATAATTAGGTCTTTAATCCTAAAAAAAATTAAGTCTTTCCAAGAAAACCTAGCGATAGGCAAGTAATGCACGTAAAAAATATATACCAGCAACGGGCAAGTTTTTTGGTTTTTGAGGGGAACGAGCAATAGGCAAGTAATAACCTTTTTTTTTGAACATAGCAAGTAATAACCTTGACACGTACAAATAAGTCCACCTTCAAACGCGCAATCTGAATCCAGGATGGACACATGTAACCATGCAAAAAGATGGACACGTACACAACCAAAATAATTAGGTCTTTCCAAGAAAACAAAAGAAACTTACACGCATGCATTGGTAATCCTAGAAGGAATTAAAAAAAATGTCCTGTCTTTCTCCCTATTAAGAAACTTACACGCAAGAGTCAGGCTAAACCTAGATGGAATTATTCTAAAAAAAAAACTAGATGGAATTATAAAGAGAAAGCCTCTCTCTCTCTTAAAAAAGGAAGGCTCACATTGCACGTACGCATTAGCGACTGACGGCCGCCGCCATAAAATGATGGAGTGCTTGCCGGAGACGGAGACATCAGGTAGATCGGATTTTTGGGTTGCTAGGAAGAAGAATTGGGCTAGCGTGGTTCTGAGATACATCATGATGGCCGATGAGCTTGATCCTAAGACTGACCAAATCGTGATGGCAAGCACCACCCACCACGCACCATGCAAGACCTGGTCAGGTAATCAGCCACGGCCGCCTGGTCGTCTTCGACGACTGCTTGGTTGGCCGCATGGAGTGAAATTGGTTGGGCACGTTTTAAGGTGGAAGTGCTTGCCGACGACGGAGACAACAAGCACATCGGAGTTCGGGGTGCTAAGAAGAGAAGCACTATGGAGACAACAAGCACATCGGAGTTCGGGATGCTTAGAAGAGAAGCACATTGGGCTATCGTGATAGTGCGATACATCACGATGATCGTGATCGCAAGCATGACACACAATGGAAAACATGGCCAGGTCGTCAGCCACGGCCACATGGTCGCCGACATAGATTGCACCGGCACACAGAAGACGCACTAGCCGGATAACGGAGTTCTCCACTTGGCAATCGATCAGCCGCTACCTCGGCCTCTACGACTACGGTCAGAACTAACTCCTGATCATCAAATTCATGATCAGGACACGTGCAATTCTTGATCCAGTTCAATCAATTTTCCTCTGTCTATTATAATTGTCAAATTTGTGATATATACCATGTGTAAATTAATAATAATGTGCGGTTATCTTTATAAATTGAACTAATACCATTGGATTTTTAATACTAGATCTTACTCTTCACTCTTTATGTGATTATATTTCTCTTAACCATTAATAACTAAATTTTGTACATGAACATTTTTAGTGAAGTTTAATATTAAAAAAATGTGCGCCTTATAAGTTCTTTTTTGTCATGCTAAACTCATAAGTTGTACGTAAACAACATGGTCCCTGTCATAGAGAGTAAGCTATGATCGACGTAATCTTGGCCTACTTTGTCACTGATAATAATATTGTCATTGATAGGCAAGTGAAACAAGCAAAAGAACATGGGCATGAACTGCAAAAAGAAATTATGATCAAAGTGGCCAAGGGAGAATGTATAAGCAAGATATCATGTCAAGTATGTAATACAATTATTTGAATTGTGCTAAAAAATACAACTCAGTCCAAATAATATAGACATGATTGAATAGAATAATCATGTGCATGCCCATGAAAAAAAGTCATGTGCATGAAAATAGATAAGAATAATTAACAAATGGACGGGAGATAAGAATAATCAGATATGAGGAAATAGAAATAATTTTTCTTCTGTATTTGTAAAGGTTTGAAATGGAAGTTCATGTAAAGTACACAATAAATTATTTTAGATGTGCTAAATAACATATTTTGGAGCAAAAGTTGTTGCCACCATTAGACAAAGGTAAGTTCTGACACAATAACATGGACACAGTTAGATAAATTACAAAGACAAGGCATGCAAGACTTAGTACAGAGATAATGTTTTATGAATTTTTAGTGAGACATATACATTACATTGATACGCACCCCATAAATGAAGTTGGAGTAAGGATCGCATGTGTGGAAGCTCTACATGGCATTTCCCAAACAAAACCACACTGCAATAGTGCTAAAGCTCACAAAGGGAGGAAAAGGCCCCAAGCATTTCATCAGCCATCAAAATTGCGATGAACTATTATTTGAAATTTCTCTATTGTGATGTTATTTTTTGGTGTCCAATTTCTTAAGGTCAATGACCAAATTGACCTAAAAATAATCCCATAAGTCAAAGCTAATATAATATGCTAAAACTCACATATAAAAATGTGTGAAAAATCTAGCCGCACAAATGCGCGGGTGACCCCGCTAGTTTCTATTAAAGAAACCACCACGGAACCAACATGATCAATTAAACCCTAAGCATGATCAATTAAACCGTATTATGACTGTGCCATGACAAATTTGAAGCTGCAAACCGGAGAAATGATATTTAGCATCCATTGTTTGCTTCGAACTAAGAACTAAATTCTAAGAGCTGAAAAGAAAGTAGAGTAACCAAGTTACGATCTATTTTCTGGTTGAGATCAAAAAGTTGAGGAGATATGAAGTACCACCTCTCTTGCGGCGTCGTGTAGGCATCGGGGGTGCGATTGCTGTCGATGGCGTTGAAGCAGATTTGCGACGGTAGACGAGTGCATTGGGGGATAAGTCCCGTTGCAGTGGAAGAGAAGGTCGTGTGAGCGGCCCCGAGAAAGAGGACGACAGCGACGATTAAGCGAGAGGACGTGATGCAATGCTCTTGGTCCGTCGCCGTGGATGATAAACGCCCATATCTAGCAGTGGATGATGCGGTCTTGGTAGGCGCTCCGGCATGGTGGAAGACAGTGGCGCTGGATGGGGTGGAGGACGGCAGCGATGGATGGGGTGGCGGACGGAGGAGGCTGGTGTGGGGATGGTGTTCTAGCGCAGACGATGTATGAATGGGAAAATGGAGGCAGAGGTACGGGTAACCATGTTTTTGGGATGCGCCTGTCTGAAATATGGGAAAGTTACGAACTTAGCCCCCATTTAAAATTTGGACATCTTGTCGGTTGGGGATAGGACGGTAATCTCACATCTCGCCAATATTTTCCCAGAGCGATTTCGGGCGAGGAGAGGTTGGTTTGCGCCCATGGTTGGTGCCCACGGTGTATGAACGGGGCTGACAGGTAGGGCGGCTGTGTCACGTCTGAGTGAAGTTATAAACCTGCCCCTATTGAAAATATTTGCCTACATCAATTTCGGACGAGTCGAGTTTGTTTTGCCGCCCACCGTGTATGAATGGGGAAATTGAGGGAGAAAAAGAGGTCTTTCGGACGGGCTTGAATCAAATGTGTTTTGCCGCCCATGTTTGGCGCCCACCATGTCGAAATGGGCTCAGAGGCGGTCGTGTCACGTCTAATTGAAGTTACTAACCTACCCCTATTGAGAGCAGTGGAAATCAGGACGATGGATTGTCTATGTAATGGGTAGACAGTAATTTCCATCTCCCAAACACTTGGCTTCGGGCAGCCTACGTGGGAGTGGACATTTTGCCGCTTCTTTCGAATTTTGGGACAATAAGCATCCACGTTTACCCTGGCAACTAAATTCGTATCAATTTTGTATTTCTATATGAATCTTTATAAATCATCCTATGTGTTTTTATATATCTTCAAAAGCACGACAAAGATGTATTCCACTGTCATATATGAATATGATTTACAAATGTCGATACTCAAATTCAGAAGCTAGAATCCAGTTTAAGGTGAATTCGAATATTTGGAACACTTTATGTCCAACTCAAATGTCACACGCAACATAATGTGTACTCCCATTTAGATATGTACACAAGTGATGTATCAAGATTCAAATACCGAGTCAATCAACCAAGAATGTACAGAACTAACAGACATATAAACACTTATAGAGTATATGGATCAATAATATCAACTAACATACATAAGCTATACTTTTTTTTGCTAGAACAACATCCTTTTTTTAGCCAAGCTACTACATCATCTTGGCCCTTTCCGATGCGTGCCACTTATGGTCCATTTATACTACTATTATTGCTGAATGCACATTCAGCCTGATTGGCATATTTGTAGGTCTGGCACATCAATCAAAATGAAATGTCTCTGAGTCTTATCAATTAATACAAACTTGTGCTCAAATAAATTTACAAACCAAAAACTAAAAACAATTATTACATGATCTCTAAAACAAATGGTTTGATTGATTAGATGAACAACACACAAAGGTTATTCAACGATGGAAAGAACATTTCACCTATGATTTACCAAGTGGGAATTCAATATCCTTTTTTCCTTCAGGACCTTAACAATGCGATCAGTCTCAGCTTGCTTCATTTTGAAATCCACCAAATATTTAATGGTTGTCTTGAGTACTGCTTGCGATTGTGCTGTTTGCTTCCTCAACATGTCAACTTCATCTCTAAGTGCAGAAGCAGAATCTCTTTCTACCACTAGTTTAGCCTCTAGAGCATCAGCAGTTGGCAATTCATAATGCACGATTGGGCCAGTGCCACTGCTGTGGGATGATACAACGTCCATGGGGACCTCGCTCTTTGATCTTGGGCTAACCTGTTTTGCCATTAAAGTTCTGATTGGATTCACAAAAGTTGAAGTTAGCAAGACATCTCAACTGGGAGTTATAACAACAAACCAGTTAAACAAACAAGGAATTAAAGAGTTTCAATTGGATGCTGAAAAGTAGTTATTAACATCATTGTAACCCGTTGTTGCATCAGCAAAGCAGTTAAACAAACAAGTAGCTATTTAAGTTCAGGCAAACAGGAAATTCTTAATAGTAAGTATCAAACAGATAGATATGCGCAGTCTATAATACGATTAACAAGATGTGGCATTATGTAATCAGTAGCAAACTAAATTAAGCCAAGAAACGTAATTAAACAATTTTGCAATAAGTGGCTAACTAAAATTCCGAGAAGTAGGTAACTGAACTTACCACTACTAGGAAAACCCTTACCAGTAGCGCGGGGTTTCTTGTTTAGTAGCGCAGGCAGGCGCGCTACTGCTACGGTGGTACAACTATTTTTTTAGCAGTAGCGCTTGTTTGGCCTAGCGCTACTAGTATCTAAAGCTAGCTGTAGTGCGCTTTCACCCAGCGCTACTGATAATTATCTATAGCGCGTTGAACTAGCCAGCACTACTGTTACTTGAGTGCTACTGGTAATCTTTACCCCCACGCCACTGCTAACTTTTGTATTTTTTTTGCGTTTTGGCTCTATACACAATTAAAAAGATCCACCATTTATACAATAACATGCATATTCATTGAAAAGCAAGTGAGTCATCAATGAGCCAAAGTTATTAGAAGTCTCGACATGTCTCAAATATCTCATCATCATCAATCATGGTCGAATACATGTCTCGAAATAGCGTTACAAGTCATTACAAGTTCTCAATACATGCAACTAGATAGTCACATACTCATGTTTCATCACCAATGAAGACTAAGACATGACCGCATAGAAGATAAGAGCGATCACGATGATCAAAAGCGGTATTATGTAGTAGTTTTTGCAGGGGCGCTGGTTCTGAATCCCCTGTTGTGCTATGAATCTCAAGTAACTAGCTTCGGCTTCCGCTCTGCTATCAAACCCTTTCTGGCTTCCGCGGAGAAGCCAGAGACTTGGGCTTGACACTCTGGCCACTCATCATACACACCCGGAACATGCCCTACATACACGGCATACCACTTCCTCGCCATCGTTGATCTATATACCTGTCAGAGATGCACATATATATACCATGAAGAGAATTCAACAAAACAGTTATGAAATAGAAGCAACATATATAGTAAACATAGTTAACAAATTTTATCATACCGAAAGTAATTAACTAGAGCGCGACACCATACATCTAATAGTTTCGTCGTACTGAGAGATTCGAAGTTTCGTCGTACAGAAAGTGACAAGTAACTAAACAGACACATTGTTATTAAGAAGTGCACTCTTCCCATCTGTCCATATCCGGGAGGACAGACCCAAGCTTAGTGAAAGGCGTCATGTCCTGACGCTGTAGGGCAATGCGGGTTCGGACGTCAGCTCGCGATACTGGGCCGGCGTAGAGCATCCCATTCTCTTCGAGGACATCTTTGATGATGATGGACGCAATTTCTTGTTGGATCCGGTAGAAATCATTTTGAAGTCGATTATCCGGCATGGCTCCAAAGGCTTCGGCCCGTCTCTGGATATGGGTATCGGATGAAGATTTCATGCAAAGTGATTGTGCATCCCTTCTGTACTCCATCATTAGATGGATGACGTAGAATCCATCATTCTCACTTCTTGCCGGTTGCTGGATGCAATAGAAGTCAGTCTTGTGGCTGAAACAAAGCTCGGCCTTATTTGTTTTTTTGTGTTGGATGTAGCCACCCCGCATGCTGAAGCCCAACATAGCTCTGTCCAGAACATACTTTATGTGTGTGTAATCTTTCTTCTGTATGTTCTTCGACGGGTCCAAATATAGAGCGCGGGAGTAAGGCGGGTAAAGAACAATGAGAACGGCACGACACCCCCCGCTGGGCAAAATACACGATCAAGTTTAGCCTCCATGCGTGCAAAGTAACTATTGAAATGCACGAAAGGATGTATGTGTTATAGTGCTATCCGCGGATGACTTACTTGGGATGATAAGGTAGGAGAATCGTTTCTTTGTCCTTATTGCTGACCAAGAATTCTTCGATGTACTGACTCACATATTGACGGTTGGCATTGTTGACTGACAAGAAGCCCTCATGCATGTAGTATGGGTCCGCGACCGCAAGACCGGTGACTTGCTCTCTCCCGATGATGTATTTCATGTGTAGCGCATACAGGCGGATGAACGTAAAATCGAGTGTCCTCATTTGAAACATCTGGATCAACCAAAATGCAAGAAAATATGATATGCAATGATGATCTAGTATATAGCATGCCAAATTGAAAATTTGGGATGTTACAAACCTACCCCCCTTAAGATGAATCTCGCCCTCGAGATTCGGGTTGGCTAGAAAATAGGTGAGGGTGGTCCTTCCGTAGGTATTCCTCCCGTTCCCAGGTGGCTTCATCTTCAGTATGGTGGCTCCACTTAAGTTTGCAGAACTTGATAACCTTGCCGCGTGCGACTCAGCAGGCAAACTCGAGGATCTTGACTGGTTTCTCCTTGTAGGTCAAATTGCTATCCAACTGAATCACTTCCAGTGGCATTGTATCTCTCAGAGGGATATCAGCCATCTCCGTGTGGCACTTCTTCAACTGGGAAACATGGAACACATCGTGAACTCCTGACAATTCTTCGGGTAGTTCCAACTTGTAAGCAACTTCTCCCATACGTTCCAAAACTTGGTATGGTCCCACAATACGTGGTGCTAACTTTCCCTTGACTCTAGAATGCTTAACCCCTCGAAGTGGGGACACATGAAGATATACTCTGTCTCCGACTTCGTAAACTGTCTCCTTGCGTTTTGAATCTGCATTGCTCTTCTGCCTAGACTGGGCTACTTTGAGTCTATCGCGGATCAACTTAACCTTCTCTTTAGACCCTTTGATCAAATCTGGTCCAAACAACTGACGGTCTCCAACTTCATCCCACAGCAACGGGGTCCTGCACCTCCTTCCGTACAAGGCTTCGAAAGGGGGCCATCTTCAAACTAGCTTGATAGCTGTTATTGTAAGAGAACTCTGCATATGGCAAATTGTCGTCCCAACTAGACCCACAGTCTAGCGCACAAGCTCTCAACATGTCCTCCAGAATCTGATTGAATCTCTCGGTTTGTCCATCTGTCTGCGGGTGAAAGGCTGTACTGAATTCTAGCCTGGTTCCCAAAGTTTCGTGTAACTGATTCCAGAACTTTGAGGTAAACTGTGTTCCTCTATCTGATACAATGGTCATCGGAACTCCATGCAGACATACGATCCTGGTCATGTATATCTTTGCCAACTTAGCACTGGTTTAAGTGGTCTTCACTGGGATGAAATGAGCTACCTTCGTCAATCGATCGACTACAACCCATATCGAGTCATAGCCTGAACGAGTCCTGGGTAATCCCGTGATAAAATCCATGCCTAGCTTATCCCACTTCCATTCGGGTATTGGCAATGGTTGTAGCAATCCTGCTGGCTTCTGATGTTCTGCCCTCACTCTCTGACAAACATCACATACGGCTACATACTCCACAATATCTTTTTTCATTCTGGTCCACCAGAAACTGTCCTTCAAATCCAAATACATCTTGGTGTTTCCTAGGTAAATCAAGTATGGCGAATCGTGGGCCTCTTGCAGAATTAGCTTCCTGATCTCCGGTTCATTGGGCACATATATGCGGCCCTCAAACCATAAGGTATCGTGTTCGTCCTCACGAAATCCCTTAGGTTTTACCTTTCTCATTCTTTCCTTTATCTCGGCAATCTCCTTGTCCGTCTTCTGAGCTTCTCTGATCTTAGCCATCAAAGTAGACTGAACTTCCAATGCTGCTACATAGCCTCTCGAAACTATCTCCAAACATAGCTCACGAAGATCCTCTGCTAACTCCTTGGGTATCTCTCCGGTCAAGAGTGTATTAACATGGCTCTTGCGACTCAATGCATCAGCTACTACGTTAGCCTTTCCGGGGTGATAATGCAACTTCATATCATAATCTTTGATGAGCTCCAACCATCTCCTTTTTCTGAGATTCAGCTCCTTCTGCGTGAATATATACTTCAAACTCTTGTGATCCGTGTATACCTCACAGTGATTTCCGATGAGAAAATGTCTCCACATCTTCAAGGCATGCACTATGGCTGCTCACTCCAAATCGTGCGTAGCATAATTTAGCTCATGGGGTTTAAGCTGTCGTGAGGCATATGAAACAACTCTTCCATCCTGCATAAGCACTGCTCCAAGTCCTCGACGAGAAGCATCGCAATACACCTGATAATCCTTCCGTTGATCTGGAATAATCAACACTGGGTCTGTAACCAAGTGTTTCTTCAACTCCTGAAAACTGGCCTCACATTCCTCAGTCCAATTGAACTTGGTGTCCTTCTTCAACAATTCCGTCATGGGTTTTGCAATCTTGGAGAAATTCTCAATGAACCTCCTGTAGTATCCTGCGAGTCCCAAAAAACCCCGGATCTCTCCAACTGACGTGGATGCTTCCCAATTTGTCACAGTGACAACCTTGGTGGGGTCTACTGCTATTCCTTCTCCGGATATAACATGTCCGAGGAATCCAACTTCATTCAACCAAAATTCACACTTGCTGAACTTGGCATATAGCTGATGTTCTCTGAGCTTCCCAAGTACCAAACACAAATGCTCCTTATGCTCCTCTTCATTCTTTGAGTAGACCAGAATATCATCAATAAACACCACTACGAACTTATCCAAGAACTCCATAAATACTTTGTTCATCATGTTCATGAAATAGGCGGGCGCGTTAGTCAGGCCAAATGACATAACGGTATACTCATATAGCCCATACCTTGTGGTAAGAGCCGTCTTGGGTATATCCTGCTCACGAATCTTCAGCTGGTGGTATCCTGATTGCAGATCGATCTTGGAAAATACCTTAGCTCCTTGCAACTGGTCAAACAAATCATTGATCATCGGCAGCGGGTACTTGTTCTTGATCGTCACCTCATTCAACCCACGATAATCAACAACCATCCTTAATGATCCATCCTTTTTCTCCACTAGAAGGACTGGTGATCCCCAAGGTGACGAACTTGCATGAATATAGCCTTTATCTAGTAACTCCTTAATCTGTTTCTTAATTTCCTCCAAATCTTTTGCGGGCATCCTGTACGGTCTCTTAGATATTGGCCCTGTGCCTAGCAAAAGCTCAAGCAAAAACTCAATGTCTCTATCCCTTTGGCATACCTGGAAACTCCTCCAGAAATACATCAGGGAAATCCTTCACCACTGGTACTTCCTCCTGTACAACTCCTGATAAGGAATTCTCTTGAGTCCTCTTCGGCATATACTTGGATACATACCTAATCCTTCTTCCTTGTGGGGTGGTGAGTAAAATCGACTTACTGGCGCAATCAATGTTTCCTCCATACATGGATAGCCAATCCATACCCAGAATCACATCTAATCCTTGCGACTCCAGAATTATCAGATTCGAGGGGAAAACATGCCTACCTATGGTCAATGGCATCTGAAAACATCCTTGACTTGCCATATGTTCCGTTCCCGGCGAAGTTACTAACATAGGTGTTCTAAGGACTTTGGTGGGAAACTTATACTTATCCACAAATCCCCTTGATATGTATGAATGAGATGCACCAGTATCAAAAAGAACGATTGCAGTAAATGTCTTACCAAAAAACTTACCTATTACTGCATCCGGCTATGCTTCAACCTCCTCCACGCTAACGTGGTTCACTTGTACCCTGTTGAAAGGGTTGGGCTTCTTCCCAGAGATTCCATTGCCATTTCCATTCTTAGCTTCAGGACATTATTGGCATAATGTCCAGTCTTCTAGAACTTGTAGCAAGTAGCGTGACTTAAATCCTTCTTGGCGGGTGTTGCTGGGTTGGAACGGTTCTGACCGTTGCTTCCTCCATTCCCATTCCCATTCTTGGGGCCACTATGGTTATGCGGAATCCCTCCATTGGATATATGACCTCCATGGTTATGGTGAATGTGTCCTCTCGAGTTCGGGGTAAAACGAGATTTCTGCTGTGCTCCCGAATTGTACTCCCCTTGGGCATACTTCCTCTCACGGCTGTCTATCTGCTGCTACTTCCCTTCAATCATGAGCACTCTATCTACCAACTCCTGGTAGTTGTTGAAGTTTGCCACCATCAACTGCATGCTCAGCTCATCATTCAGTCCTTCCAGAAACTTCTCCTGCTTAGCAGCGTCTGTAGCAACGTCATCAGGGGCATAACGTGCTAACTTACTAAACTCATCCACATACTGGCCTACTGTGCGTCCTCCTTGGTGCAAGTTGCGAAACTCTCGCTTCTTCATGGCCATAGCTCCTGCTGAAACATGGGTAGTGCGGAAAGCCTGCTGGAACTAATCCCATGTAACAATGTCAATGGGGTAAGTGGCTATGAAATTCTCCCACCATGATGCTGCAGGTCCATCAAGCTGGTGTACGATAAAAATGCACCCTCTCCGCATCTATGCATCCTGCAGTGGTCAGCTCCCTCCCGATCTCACGGAGCCAATCATCTACAACAATCGGCTCGGTGCTACTGGAAAACACCGGCAGATTCAGCCTTAGAAAACAGGCTAAGTGATCAACATGTGGTGGTGGTGGTGGTGGGTTGTTGTTGTTGTTGTTGCCTTGGTTCTGATTCTGGACTAGCAGCTGCATCAGGGTATTCTGCTCCTGGATCAACTGGGTGAGCTCCGGTGGGAAAGCAAATCCATTGTCACGTCTCGGAGGCATCTGATAGGTTTAGAAAAGATGAGAAAACAGAATAGAATGAGGTCTAGAGGGAAAACACTACCCATATTCTCATGAGACAAAACACAACAATACCACTTCAATCAATTCAAACGAGGGCATACAATCGTTCTAACTATCGTTACAAAAGTGCTCGGACTATACTATGTACAAGGGGGAATACTACTACTGATATGGTGGTCGACTAGAAATTTTGATCAGTGGAAGACTCCATGATATCTGCTCCAGCTTCATCAACATAGTCATCATCGCTATCGTCGGGATCTGAGTCGGTGTCGTCGATGATGATGTAGTTCTCCGGACAAGTGGAATCGTCGTCTTCTCCTCCCGGCGCAGGGTCTCCCATGAACTCCTAGCTTCCTTGTCAGATCGTCATTCTTATCCACGAGTATCGTCATTTCCTCCTTGTATCCATCGCATGTAGACTTGAGTTCTTTTTCCATCTCTGTGATCCTAGTCATTGCCCTCTTTAGATCTATCATGCCTACGCACATCTGGTTCTCCTGGCAACGAATGTGCTGGTTTAACTCTTGGATAAAAGCTGCAATGGACTTATCCTTGCTGGTGCTGATCATCTCCCATTGCTCATCTCGGTGCCCACAAATCTGGTAGATAGTATCCTTGAGATCCTTGTGGTAAACTTCTCCAATGCGTCCCATGGCGATGTGGGATGCCATGCTCTTTCCTAGACTCTAGGTTGGTGCATCAAAGGAAAACTCTATGGGCTCAGTGACTGGCATGAACGTCCTCCCTGGAACTTGAACTTGAATCATCCAACGCTCCTCTTCTGGTAAAGTGGAAATGTAGGTCCCGGTGAAGCTTGGTATTCCTGTGCTCAGGTATCTAGTGGCTTCCTTCAGCTGTCGTCCAAAAGGTGTGTCTTCATCCGGTTGCACAAACTTGTTCCTTGCATCCGCCATCCTATAGAGTAGAAGGGAGAGGAGTCAGAAATGAGAAGTGAGTAGTGTACTATGGTCTTAGCTTAGTGGTCGTGTCCTACAGTCAATGTGTGCCCCAATACCATCTTGTAGCAACCAGACCTCAAACAGTCTGATCTCTATGCATCAATGTCATCCCTGGATCAGTAATGCTGACACGCACAGTACTTGAGGATTTATAACAGAGTAGCAATCACACACTTATTACATCGAATGTCTCAAAAGAGAACTTATTACAATAATATGGCTTAAGGCCATCTAAAAACGATAATAGCGGAAGGGTTGGAAGATAAAGTGAGTCCATCAACTCCAACGACATCACTGAGTGAAAGATCACGATCTAAGGCACCTTACTCGTCGTCTGAAATTCTGCAACATGAACGTTGCAACCCGAAATGGGTCAGCACATGGAATATGCTGGCAATGTAACACATAGAGTAATGAACTAAATAATTGCTATCACTACATGCAATATGGCTGGTGGAAAGCTCTATGGTTACAGTTTTGCATAAAGCCAATTTTTCCCTACAACAAAGGAATAAATTTTATTTAACTATCATGGTGGTTGTTAAACATTGAGAAGGTTCACCCAACTCAATCCCCATTAAGCATCAACATTAAACCCAAACAAATTATATTAAGAGTGATGAGATCAACAGGATAATCCAAGAACCAGATACTCAAGATGTCCATAACCAGGGACATGGCTAACCATGATTAGTTTGTACACTCTGCAGAGGTTTGCGCACTTTTCCCCACAAGACTCGATCTCCTCCATTGAATTTCTCGCACTACATGATGTTTGAGAAACAGATGACCGAGACACAGTCTTTCAGAAGCATTAGGACCTTACGATGGGTAGACAGTTACACATACTTTCCCCTACATCTGCTAGCCTACCACTGTAAGAGTTCACACGACTTAATCAACTATGCTAGAGCCCATAATAGCTTGTGGCTGCACACGGAAGTTTCTAGCATGAATAATCTTATGATCCCTTTGAGGCTGGGTGGCGGTCCATAGGATAATCACACGGTACCCCGGGATTTCCAAAAAAGCACAGGCAACACTAGGTTCCCTAGGTGCCTCAATCCACCCAGATGTGTATTTAAGTTGCCACCTTAAGTTAACCATTAATTAACAAAACTCACATCTGTCATGGATACACTCACCCAATCCACGTCTACTAGCATAGCATAGCAATATAAGCAGTACGTAGAAGTAACTCCCAAAGGTTTGGTAATAAACATGTGAATAGGTACTACCTCATCTACTTCCCAAAACCCACATATTAATCAGATCCTAATCATGCAATGTTTGAGGATTGATCTAATGCAATAAAATTGGGTAGAAAAGAGGTATGATCAAAGTGTTACTTGCCTTGCTGATGATCCACAAACCGAGACTCGTAATAGCATGCTTCACATTCCGGGTACTCTATCGCAAACAAACAAGCATACAATAAGCAATCAACTAGAAGAATGGGTAAAGACTCAAACAAGAGAACTAACCAGAAAGTTCAACTTAAGAACTCCGGTTTGCAAAAAGAATCAAATCAAATGAAGCAACGAAACTCAAACTGCGGAAGAAACAAGATCCGATTACTAATCTGGACTTAGGTAAAATTTTACAGTACCAAAATCTTGTTCAAGTTGGCTAAACAGAAAGAGGGCTTCGAAACAAAGATCTAGGCGCTTGAATCGCATGATTCCGATAAACGAGCGAAAAGATAAACTAAAACTAAGATCCGGGCTGAAATCACGATCGAAAATAATCACGGAAAAATCCTAGAAAAAGAAAACTAACGAACAGGCTAAGGAACAAATGTTTGATGTCTGCGGCTAACGGGTGAAAAGCGTTCGTTAAAACGAACGAACGAGTGGATGCTCGCTAAATAACTAAACCGAAAAAAACTGAACCGATCTATCTAAAAAAACCTAGGGTTTTCAGAAAAAAAGCCGAATCGGTTTTCTCACGAAAACCGGCAGCGACGGCTATACCTTCGGCGGGGTCGGGTTCTGGCGGCGGGGCAGCGGGGCGCTGGCTCCGGCAGCGTGCGGCGACGGCGGGACGGGACGGCGGCGAGGGGAGGCGAGGCGGCTCACGGCGGCAGCGACGCTAGGCGGCGGGGTTGGCGGCGCGGGGTGTTGAGGTGGTGGGGGGCGACGGTGGCGCTATTTAAGAAGTGTGTGTGTGTGTGGGGGGGGGGGGGGGTTGGCGGCTTGGGGGAGGGGGCAAGGCGGCGGGGCTGGCCGGCTCGGCCACGACATGGGGCGGCACGGGGCAGAGAGTCAGTGAGCGGCTTGGGCCGGCTGGGCTTCGGCCCGGTCGGTCCGAACGGATTTTTTTAATAATTCCGCCGAAACTTAAATAAATCCTAGAAAATAAAATAAAAATCTAAAAATGCTAAAACAAATTTTTCATCGTCTAAATAAAATATTTAGAATGAGATGAACGTTTTCTTGGCCTAAAAATGCAATTTTTGAAAGCGTGCAATTTTTCTAATTCAAATAAAATTGCAATAAAACTTCCAAATAATTACTTATTTGGTTTTAATATTTTTCCTCTAGTATTTCATTTATTTTGGGAAAGTCATTTTATTTCCTCTCTTTTATTTTGCAAATGAAATATATACAGAGAGAAAAATAATTAAAACCAAACGATCCTCTTTTTTCCAAAATTTGAGAAAACTCAAATATGAAAATAACGAAATCCCCAACTCTCTCCGTGGGTCCCTGAGTTGCGTAGAATTTCGAGGATCAACCAAAATGCAAGAAAATATGATATGCAATGATGATCTAGTATATAACATGGCAAATTGAAAATTTGGGATGTTACAAACTAGCACATTTAAATCTAACCCACTTCCCATGCCTAGGGATTTTGTGAGCACACAATTTATAGGAACAAGAATCAACTAGCATAGGAAGGAAAAAAAAGTATAACCTCAAAACTTCAAGCACATAGAGAGGAAACTTGATATTATTGCAACTCCTACAAGCATGTATTCCTCCCTCTTAATAATTTTCAGTAGCATCATGAATGAGTTCAACAATATAACCATCACATAAAGCATTCTTTTGATGATCTACAAGCATAGAAATTTTTCTACTCTCCACATAAGCAGAATTCTTCTCATTCGGAATAGTGGGAGCAAGCTCAATAAAATAACTATCATGTGAGGCATAATCCATTTGAAAATTAAAATCATGATGACAAGTTTCATGGTTAACATTATTCCTTATAGCATACATGTCATCACAATAATCATCATAGATAGCAACTTTGTTCTCATAATCAATTGGAACCTCTTCCTAAATAGTGGAATCACTACTAATTAAAGTCAAGACCTCTCCAAATCCACTTTCATAAATATCATACTAAGATTCAACACCCTCCAAAATAGTGGGATCACTAATTCCTAAAGTTGACAGTCTTCCAAACCCACTTTTGATGATAGAATTATTCATACTCCAAAAGATATAAGTGAAGTTCATGGAGCATTCTACAATTAATATAGACTAACCAATATCCAAGCTCAAAATATATAAGTGAAGCACACGAAGCATTCTATAAAACCATGCTCAAAAGATTTAACTGAAGCACAAAGAGAATTCTATACAGTCATACTTAAAGATATAAGTGAAGCACATGAAGCATTCTATAAATCAATGAAGGGCTATCTCATAATAGCATGGTTCTTAAAGAAAAAGAAAAACACACAGGACACAAATCAAGTGAACAAAACAAAAATAGAGGTATACCGATAATTGTTGAAGAAGAAAGATGGGATGCCAACCGAGGCATCCCCAAGCTTAGATGCTTGAGTATCCTTGAAATATTTCACTACAAAAAATACACTTTCGTGATGATACGTGTTTGTCACAGTAGGCCGCGTTTTCTGTCATGCATGTACATCCATGACGATTTATGACAGAATCAAGATAGTCATACATGTGCCGTCGTAGAAATGTTCCATGACATTACCAAAATTATCATCACAGAAGTGTCCACTCCATGACGATAAATCACGCGTCACAGAAGAGCTTCGTCAAGGGTGACCGACACATGGCATCCACCGTAACAAAACACCGTTAAGCTATCGAGTTCGGTTTTGG
This sequence comes from Triticum aestivum, assembly GCF_018294505.1. NCBI lineage: Eukaryota > Viridiplantae > Streptophyta > Magnoliopsida > Poales > Poaceae > Triticum > Triticum aestivum. Next base: position 633,577,766 of record NC_057813.1, read on the forward strand.
ATCCGATAACCCGTTAACAGCCCGGACCAATGGGAAATTTCCACGTATAAAATTCTAATTGGCCAGAGGAAACATGTGCCAGCTCATCAATGGGCCAGATGTCGCCCGTCTATTGGAGGAGACATGCCTATGATACGTCAACATGTGGCGGGGCCCAATAGAGGCCCATATAGGTTAAAAAGGCCGGCCCAGTCAAAGGCCCGTAGTACTTACTCAGGTACTAGTGGGCCAGACCAATAACGACCTGGTTAATAAAGGCCCATTTACGGCCCGAAGCCAGATCTCGCCCGTTAATTTTTTGCAGAATATTTGGGCCCAGTTACAGCCCAGTGACTTTCGGCCTGTTAGCGGCCCGATGTAGACATGGGCCCATTTCAGCCCGGTGTGACTTTCGGCCTAGGAATGGCCCGTGCTGCCCATGGGCCATATATGGTCCGACGGGACATCGGGCCCACTAACGGCCCGCAATAAAGGTGGCAACAGTTCATCCCAACGTGACTTTGGGCTTGTTAAAGGCATGTCGTATAATTCGACCCGTTGATGCCTGTACTAAGCTTTTGGCCTCTTAAAGGCCCATGATATCAGTGGGCCAACTAAGGCCCGAGATATGTTTCGGCCTGGTAATGACCCATCATATAACTGGGCCCAAAAAGGCGCGGTCTACATTTCAGCATGCTGAAGGCCCGTCGATGACTAGTGAAAATTGAGGCCCAACATGCATTTCGGCCTGCTAAAGGCCCGTGGTTTCATCTAGGCCGTAACAGGCCAGTAGAATATTCAGCCTCTTAATGGCCCAACGCTACCTGGGCCAAACTAAGCTCTAGGTCCACAAAAGGCCCAACTAAAATATAGGCTAGAGTAAGTTGTGGGCCTGGCGCGAAGTGTGAAGGCCCCAATCATCCGGGCCCAAGAAAGATGCAGGCCGACCCAATTGTGGCCCGCTAAAAACCAAGCCTGTTAGAGGCGAATGTTTCGGCCCGGTCGACTACATCAGATTTTTTTTCCAGATAGCGAATGATGGCAGTAACTAGTAGGAATTAAGAACAAACCTACTCTATACAATAAAGAAATTAGGGCATAGTAACTAAGAATAACCCTAAACTATACAATAAAGAATTTACCGTATATTACATCCACTAGGCATCGAAGTTCGCCACCAGTGATCATAAAGCGCAACGAAGAAGCAGATTACCAAAACTGGGCACCATTGCAGCGTAACAAAATAATACTGAACCGAGACCAGTTCCAAGACAGTTCAAGAAAGGTTAACCTTGCGCGGGAACTGCTGCGCAAGCTACTGAGCAAGGCTGTGAGACCGGCCTAGCATGTCGGTCATAGCTTCCAGGTGTAGCTGTTTAGCAATGAGGTTCTCATTGGTGTTCTCCGCAATCTTTCTTAGAGATAGGACTTCAAGTCAAAGTTGAGTTGTAGAATGCCTTTCTGCTAGAACTTGGGATTGAAGAAGTCGAACTGATTCACACAACGAATTCCATGAGCTTGTCTAACTGCTTGTCTCAAGTAACTTGAACACTTCATCAAGACAAGACTTTGGGGTTGTCTCGCTATCTTCAAGATGTTTTGCCTTATTTGCTGCAATATATGTTGGGTTTGTCTCACAACCTTTAGCAGACTTGTGCATGCCATCAGGCATATCACCCCGAAACAAGCAGAGAGATGACAGGTTTTGCACGTGTATAAACAAAGATGATAACTTTGCTGCTAATTCCATCTAATTTCAAATTAGAAAATAAAGAGTAAGTTCAAAATATCAATAGCATAATTTGGCATTGTTCATAATGCGGGGAGCTTCACCACACTACCGGATTACCATGTCAACATAACAAGCATAGATGAAGGGAAAAGACAATCATTGTATCTATTTTGGTTAATATGCATGGCATGTTGTTCATATCATCAGTCACATCAGTAAGATAAAACAGGAGATGACAAGGTGCGAACATGGGCTGCTTCACCACACACTGGATTATAGATCAACAAAAACAAGCATACATATAGAGAGTATTGAGTAATGTGCATGGTATGAATAAGGAATTTGGTTTTACAAGTAAAACTTAGAACTTACGGTTCTTGATAACATGCATTTTGATAGAAACAACAAACTAAACAGCAGTAAATGATAGGGAATATGAGCAAATTAAACAACAATTGAGGATAAAGGCTTTAGAAAGACTGAATTACATTAACAGTTAACACCGGCTTTAGAATGCCCTTCTCCATGTCAAGGGAAGGATAACTCAAGAATTTCAGCATAGAATCTTCTTCATAAGCATTGCCTGTACTAGACACTTTGTAGAGAGTAATTATCGATATGATAATACTGGAAGGGATAGAGGATAATGAAGATAAGATGCAGATTGATGCTACATAATCAACTACCAATCCCTGGAAGTACAAGCATTACAGGACAAAATGTACTGCCAAGAGCAATGGGCTACACTTCTGCACTGGCATTGTCTGTGTATTCTACTTTTTGGTAAGATTAAATATAGATCTGATCTTTTTTAGTAAATGGTGGGCGAGGGAGATAAGATGCAGAATGCTACACAATGAACCAATCCCTCTTCCCATAATATAAGAGTGTTTTGAACACTGGTGTACTGTACAAAACATTCTTATATTATGGTACGGAGGGAGTAGCTATTAATGTAAGTATAGTGATAGACGACGTTCAGTCCTTACAAGAGGACTGCAGAGCTAAACCTCTTCAAAAGCATTGTGTTGATTCTAAATTTATGTAAGAGTCCATACAGATCTTATAATGTCCACCAAATGGACGATAACGAGGCTAACATGTGCAGTGATGCTACATAATCAAACATCTATGAAAGTAAGTATGGTCATACAGGGCAAGAGGTACTCACAAGAGCAATGCAGTGTGCAGTATAGTTGCGAGATTCTATGGTCCCTTGAGAATGAACGTTCTTCTGCTAACAGTTTTTATACATGTGAGACGTTAAGGCAAATGCAAAAATGTAGTTCAAATTGTGTTGTGATATCATAGACAGTACCTTACGCTGCAGACGGGACCAATGTGTAGCAAGATTATTCCAGTCACCGTCGGATAAATGTAGCACCGGAGACTTTACAGAAATTTTGTTTAGATGCTTGCCATCGAAGTGCGCTTACCTCAGGTAGGAACAATACTTCATCAATGAGTGCTTGAAAAGCACAACCAACCCTTGCTCGTCTTCACAATCTAGTTTGGTCCTCGCCTATTTAAAAGAATGAAATCTTGTGTCTTCTGTCAGCAGAAACATATGCAGTAATGACCATGAATAACATTAGTACATTACGTATACGTAAGTTGTGGAGGAGACTGGAAATTGTTCTATGTCTGTGGTATAGTCTTTCCATGAAGGAAAGATCCGCACAAAGGTCCTGACAATAATATAAGCTTCGTCTTCTAAATTGGGAAGAAATGGAACATGGGTCCTATTTGCTACAATTGGGGCTATCTCTGGTTCGAAAAGGGATTTGGTGTACTCTTTGCTGGAATGGAGGTTTTGCATCGTAGAGCTGGTGCTGTGTCAACTAGCATGATCATACTGTTTGCTGCAGTTGGGGTCTGCTGAGTTGGGGCATAAGAAATGACCAGTGTAGTAGGGCTAGAGTCTGTTAGAGTTGGGGTGTTTTGTGGGTCAGGTGATATTGCAACTGCACCTAATGGGCTATTTGATTTATCAGGTGCATCTACCTTTTCCAAATACTTTGCTTGTGCTCCTCTGTGGTTAGCAATCACCCTCTTCCTTTTGAACCTCTGATACACAAGAACAACATTTGAATGGATAAATATGGTATGATGACAGATGGAATATGTACTGAAAATGGATAGGCAGGGCATATTCACATACACGATGTGTAAACTAAGCTAATGGTAGTGAAACAAAGTAGAAGCAATGCAAAGCATCAGTTGCAAGATATGTGCGACCAATATAACCTTGGAAAGTTAGAGGAAGCACCTTGATGGGTGAATAAGATAGGGTATCTGCCTCTGACTCCTCCACTAGAGAGCTACATTGTCTGAGGTCTCCCTCTAGCTCAGAATCACTGTTAGGATCATATTCTGAGCATGAATTTGTAGGTGGAGAGCGTTTGCATTGCATTGCATCCAGACTTGATTTCAGTCCCTTAATGCCAAGTTTGACAGCCATGGCATTGTTCTGCTTTATTCTTTTCATGCGCGCAAGCTCATAATCGTATGATGCTGTTCAGAATCTGAGATTCATGAAAACATAAAAAATAGTCAGATTATCTATGGAATGAATTGCGGATTCAACTCGAAGAGTGTTTCCCTATAAACCCCTGCATATGCAAAGTTCACCCCCAACCGTGCTGACCAGACCACACACAGAAATACAAACCCCTCATGTCTCTATAACAGGCAGACACACATTTCAAAACTGAAGTAGGAACATTAGAATCATATCAAATTCGTATTTGAACAAATAAACTAAGGAATTATGAGTGGCATAATGTTTAGCTTCAAGGGTGGAGTGTTGGTAGTGTGACACGAAGCAAGTAGGCAGATTGTATTCCATGTAAAAGGTCGAAGCCTATGTAAAAGCTGGAAATGACACTTTCTTTCTGTACAATGCAATGTTCATTGCCCACACATGATGGAAGAGATCACACAGAGAAATACTATTCACTCATGTCTACGGTTCAAGTATTTTGAAACAGGGTGGTCCACCCTAAAAGAATATTGACAACAAATATGACAAGGCATGCATAGATGTAGTGAATCAATCATTTACTTGTGAGCTTACTAGGAAAAGAATGCAGAATTGTAACTACAGTAAGAGACCGTCCAAAATCTAAATCAAGAAGTTTGTCTAGCACTTATCGTTTGCAACTAATCGACGTGAATAATTGGATATTATATCGAATGAGTAAGAAAGACAAGTAAAATTGTCAACAAACCTGGCTTGCAGTAGTAATCTGGGTCAATGTCACTACGACCAACAATCCAAAATGACTAGTATCTGTTCCTAGGGCTGGAATTTTGAAACCCTGTGAACTTTACAGGTACTAAATATTACTGAAACACATCTGAACCATTAAGTGTAGGTAGCACTCACCACACAACAAACCCTAATGATAGTCTTGCCTAATGAGTAATGAATCAATTAGAAAATGGGTGATGAGGAGTGGCTACGGAGTGTTGATGACGTATCTTAGGATATATCGGGTTGGCTTAGTGGGTGCTGCACACCTAAGCCCTGAACGGACTGGGAAGGTAGGCACAACGGCGCGCCCGGGCAGCGGTGACGCTGTTGGGCGAGCGGCTGCTGACCTCTTGTTAGTCCAGCGTCTCCTCCTAGAGTCATGTCATCCGGGGACGGCAAGTCGCCGGCGAGGCAGGCGGCTGGGGGCGAGTAGGGATCGGAAGCGCACAGCTGAACAGAGGGGAATCGGGGCCTGGGACGATCTAAAATCCCAGGGTGGGCCGCGGCCCACCGTGGGCACCCTCTAGAGATATACACCCAAGCGGCGAACATGCACTTCTGAAACTAAATTAGGAACATTTAGCTGACCAATTAAACGACTCTATTTTAATAATATCAGATTCATATTTGAACAACTAAGCTTGTTTAGCTTGATGGGTGGAGCAGTGCTATTATGACATGAAGCACGTATTCTGATCGTATAGTGATCATAAAAGGGGGAAACTCTAAGCATATTTTTTTATAAAAAGAGGGTTTCCCCTCCGATCTATTATATAATTAAGACAAGAGACAAATAAGCCGCGTCATTAATCCACATAGGCTAAAAATATATGATTCATCGATTTCAATTTTAATGGATGAGATTTAAAGACGGATTACTGTTACGTAAATCATGTCACGTCCAACCTTTCAAGGACATACACCATCAAACATAGACACGTAAAGCAGTCCACATCTATGAAAAAAAAGGTAGATCTATCTCAATTGGAAATTCATGTATGGTTAAAAAAACTGAAATTCGTATTGGACAAGGAGACCCACAAGATGTCTAATTTCTACGGGTGGATAGCGAACGAAGTTGAGTCCGTGTGTAGGAGGGGGAGTCCAATACAAGCAACGACATGGTCACTGATGTGACCAACAAAAAACAACTCTTAGTACAATAAACATGACAACTTATCAGCTTAAAAATCCCGCAAAAAAAATACTTCAGGCAAGTAATAACCATGACACCTAGATTCAAAAAAATAAATAACCATGCCACGTACAAACAAGTCCACCATGACACATGCAATCCGAATCGAGGATGGACACATATAACCCCGCAAAGAAATAATGGACACGCATAACCCTAGATCTATCTCAATTGGAAATTCATGTATGGTTAAAAAAACTGAAATTCGTATTGGACAAGGAGACCCACAAGATGTCTAATTTCTACGGGTGGATGGCGAATGAAGTTGAGTCCGTGTGTAGGAGGGGGAGTCCAATACAAGCAACGACATGGTCACTGATGTGACCAACAAAAAAACAACTCTTAGTACAATAAACATGACAACTTATCAGCTTAAAAATCCTGCAAAAAAAATACTTCAGGGGGGTAATAACCATGACACCTAGATTAAAAATAAAAATAAAATAACCATGCCACTTAAAACAAGTCCACCATGACACATGCAATCCGAATCCAGGATGGACACATATAACCCCGCAAAGAAATAATGGACACGCATAACCCTAGATCTATCTCAATTGGAAATTCATGTATGGTTAAAAAAACTGAAATTCGTATTGGACAAGGAGACCCACAAGATGTCTAATTTCTACGGGTGGATAGCGAACGAAGTTGAGTCCGTGTGTAGGAGGGGGAGTCCAATACAAGCAACGACATGGTCACTGATGTGACCAACAAAAAACAACTCTTAGTACAATAAACATGACAACTTATCAGCTTAAAAATCCCGCAAAAAAAATACTTCAGGCAAGTAATAACCATGACACCTAGATTCAAAAATAAAATAAAATAACCATGCCACTTAAAACAAGTCCACCATGACACATGCAATCCGAATCCAGGATGGACACATATAACCCCGCAAAGAAATAATGGACACGCATAACCCTGCAAAAAATATAATGGACATGTATACAACCAGAATAATTAGGTCTTTAATCCTAAAAAAATTAAGTCTTTCCAAGAAAACCTAGCGATAGGCAAGTAATGCAAGTAAAAAATATATACCAGCAATGGGCAAGTTTTTTGGTTTTTGAGGGGAACGAGCAATAGGCAAGTAATAACCTTTTTTTTTAACATAGCAATTAATAACCTTGACACGTACAAATAAGTCCACCTTCAAACGCGCAATCTGAATCCAGGATGGACACATGTAACCATGCAAAAAGATGGACACGTACACAACCAAAATAATTAGGTCTTTCCAAGAAAACAAAAAAAACTTACACGCATGCATTGGTAATCCTAGAAGGAATTAAAAAAAATGTCCTGTCTTTCTCCCTATTAAGAAACTTACACGCAAGAGTCAGGCTAAACCTAGATGGAATTATTCTCAAAAAGAAAACTAGATGGAATTATAAAGAGAAAGCCTCTGTCTCTCTCTTAAAAAAGGAAGGCTCACATTGCACGTACGCATTAGCGACCGACGGCCGCCGCCATAAAATGATGGAGTGCTTGCCGGAGACGGAGACATCAGGTAGATCGGATTTTTGGGTTGCTAGGAAGAAGAATTGGGCTAGCGTGGTTCTGAGATACATCATGATGGCCGATGAGCTTGATCCTAAGACTGACCAAATCGTGATGGCAAGCACCACCCACCACGCACCATGCAAGACCTGGTCAGGTAATCAGCCACGGCCGCCTAGTCGTCTTCGACGACTGCTTGGTTGGCCGCATGGAGTGAAATTGGTTGGGCACGTATTTAAGGTGGAAGTGCTTGCCGACGACGGAGACAACAAGCACATCGGAGTTCGGGGTGCTAAGAAGAGAAGCACTATGGAGACAACAAGCACATCGGAGTTCGGGATGCTAAGAAGAGAAGCACATTGGGCTATCGTGATAGTGCGATACATCACGATGATCGTGATCGCAAGCATGACACACAATGGAAAACATGGCCAGGTCGTCAGCCACGGCCACATGGTCGCCGACATAGATTGCACCGGCACACAGAAGACGCACTAGCCGGATAACGGAGTTCTCCACTTGGCAATCGATCAGCCGCTACCTCGGCCTCTACGACTACGGTCAGAACTAACTCCTGATCATCAAATTCATGATCAGGACACGTGCAATTCTTGATCCAGTTCAATCAATTTTCCTCTGTCTATTATAATTGTCAAATTTGTGATATATACCATGTGTAAATTAATAATAATGTGTGGTTATCTTTATAAATTGAACTAATACCATTGGATTTTTAATACTAGATCTTACTCTTCAATCTTTATGTGATTATATTTCTCTTAACCATTAATAACTAAATTTGTACATGAACATTTTTAGTGAAGTTTAATATTAAAAAATGTGCGCCTTATAAGTTCTTTTTTGTCATGCTAAACTCATAAGTTGTATGTAAACAACATGGTCCCTGTCATAGAGAGTAAGCTATGATCGACGTAATCTTGGCCTACTTTGTCACTGATAATAATATTGTCATAGATAGGCAAGTGAAACAAGCAAAAGAACATGGGCATGAACTGCAAAAAGAAATTATGATCAAAGTGGCCAAGGGAGAATGTATAAGCAAGATATCATGTCAAGTATGTAATACAATTATTTGAATTGTGCTAAAAAATACAACTCAGTCCAAATAATATAGACATGATTGAATAGAATAATCATGTGCATGCCCATGAAAAAAAGTCATGTGCATGAAAATAGATAAGAATAATTAACAAATGGACGGGAGATAAGAATAATCAGATATGAAGAAATAGAAATAATTTTTCTTCTGTATTTGTAAAGGTTTGAAATGGAAGTTCATGTAAAGTACACAATAAATTATTTTAGATGTGCTAAATAACATATTTTGGAGCAAAAGTTGTCGCCACCATTAGACAAAGGTAAGTTATGACACAATAGCATGGACACAGTTAGATAAATTACAAAGACAAGGCATGCAAGACTTAGTACAGAGATAATGTTTTATGAATTTTTAGTGAGACATATACATTACATTGATACGCACCCCATAAATGAAGTTGGAGTAAGGATCGCATGTGTGGAAGCTCTACATGGCATTTCCCAGACAAAACCACACTGCAATAGTGCTAAAGCTCACAAAGGGAAGAAAAGGCTCCAAGCATTTCATCAGCCATCAAAATTGCGATGAACTATTATTTGAAATTTCTCTATTGTGATGTTATTTTTTGGTGTCCAATTTCTTAAGGTCAATGACCAAATTGACCTAAAAATAATCCCATAAGTCAAATCTAATATAGAAAATATGCTAAAACTCACATATAAAAATGTGTGAAAAATCTAGCCGCACAAATGCGCGGGCACCCCGCTAGTTTCTATTAAAGAAACCACCATGAAACCAACATGATCAATTAAATCCTAAGCATGATCAATTAAACCGTATTATGACTGTGCCATGACAAATTTGAAGCTGCAAACCGAAGAAATGATATTTAGCATCCATTGTTTGCTTCGAACTAAGAACTAAATTCTAAGAGCTGAAAAGAAAGTAGAGTAACCAAGTTACGATCTATTTTCTGGTTGAGATCAAAAAGTTGAGGAGATATGAAGTACCACCTCTCTTGCGGCATCGTGTAGGCATCGGGGGTGCGATTGCTGTCGATGGCGTTGAAGCAGATTTGCAACGGTAGACGGGTGCATTGGAGGATAAGTCCCGTTGCGGTGGAAGAGAAGGTCTCGTGAGCGGCCCCGACAAAGAGGACGACAACGCCGATTAAGCGAGAGGACGTGATGCAACGCTCTTGGTCCGTCGCCGTGGATGATAAACGCCCATCTCTAGCAGTGGATGATGCGGTCTTGGTAGGCGCTCCGGCATGGTGGAAGACAGTGGCGCTGGATTGGGTGGAGGACGGCAGCGATGGATGGGGTGGCGGACGGAGGAGGCTGGTGTGGGGATGGTGTTCTAGTGCAGGCGGTGTATGAATGGGAAAATGGAGGGAGAGGTACGGGTAACCATGATTTTGGGACGCGCCTGTCTGAAATATGGAAAAGTTATGAACTTAGCCCCCATTTAAAATTTGGACGTCTTGTCGGTTGGGGATAGGACAGTAATCTCACATCTCGCCAATATTTACCCAGAGCGATTTCGGGCGAGGAGAGGTTGGTTTGCGCCCATGGTTGGTGACCATGGTGTATGAACGGGGCTGACAGGTAGGGCGGTTGTGTCACGTCTGAGTGAAGTTACAAACCTGCCCCTATTGAAAATATTTGCCTACATCAATTTCGGACGAGTCGAGTTTGTTTTGCCGCCCACCGTGTATGAAAGGGGAAATGGAGGGAGAAAAAGAGGTCGTTCGGACGAGCTTGAATCAAATGTGTTTTGCCGCCCATGTTTGGCGCCCACCATGTCGAAATGGGCTCAGAGGCGGTCGTGTCACGTCTAATTGAAGTTACTAACCTACCCCTATTAAGAGCAGTGGAAATCAGGACGATGGATTGTCTATGTAATGGGTAGACAGTAATTTCCATCTCCCAAACACTTGGCTTCGGGCAGTCGACGTGGGAGTGGACATTTTGCCGCTTATTTCGAATTTTGGGACAATAAGCATCCACGTTTACCCTGACAACTAAATTCGTATCAATTTTGTATTTCTATATGAATCTTTATAAATCATCCTATGTGTTTTTATATATCTTCAAAAGCACGACAAAGATGTATTCCACTGTCATATATGAATATGATTTACAAATGCCGATACTCAAATTCAGAAGCTAGAATCCAGTTTAAGGTGAATTCGAATATTTGGAACACTTTATATCCAACTCAAATGTCACACGCAACATAATGTGTACTCCCATTTAGATATGTACACAAGCGATGTATCAAGATTCAAATACCGAGTCAATCAACCAAGAATGTACAGAACTAACAGACATATAAACACTTATAGAGTATATGGATCAATAATATCAACTAACATACATAAACTATACTTTTTTTTGCTAGAACAACATCCTTTTTTTAGCCAAGCTACTACATCATCTTGGCCCTTTCCGATGCGTGCCACTTATGGTCCATTTATACTACTATTATTGCTGAATGCACATTCAGCCTGATTGGCATATTTGTAGGTCTGGCACATCAATCAAAATGAAATGTCTCTGAGTCTTATCAACTAATACAAACTTGTGCTCAAATAAAATTACAAACCAAAAACTAAAAACAATTATTACATGATCTCTAAAACAAATGGTATGATTGATTAGATGAACAACACACAAAGGTTATTCAACGATGGAAAGAACATTTCACCTATGATTTACCAAGTGGGAATTTAATATCCTTTTTTCCTTCAGGACCTTAACAATGCGGTCAGTCTTAGCTTGCTTCATTTTGAAATCCACCAAATATTTAATGGTTGTCTTGAGTACTGCTTGTGATTGTGCTGTTTGCTTCCTCAACATGTCAACTCCATCACTAAGTGCAGAAGCAGAATCTCTTACTACCACTAGTTTAGCCTCTAGAGCATCAGCAGTTGGCAATTCATAATGCACGATTGGGCCGGTGCCACTGCTGTGGGATGATACAACGTCCATGGGGACCTCGCTCTTTGATCTTGGGCTAACCTGTTTTGCCATTAAAGTTCTGATTGGATTCAGAAAAGTTGAAGTTAGCAAAACATCTCAACTGGGAGTTATAACAACAAACCAATTAAAAAAACAAGGAATTAAAGAGTTTCAATTGGATGCTAAAAAGTAGTTATTAACATCATTGTAACCCGTTGTTGCAGCAGCAAAGCAGTTAAACAAACAAGTAGCTATTTAAGTTCAGGCAAACAGGAAATTCTTAACAGTAAGTATCAGACAGATAGATATGCGCAGTCTATAATACGATTACAAGATGTGGCATTATGTAATTAGTAGCAAACTAAATTAAGCCAAGCAACGTAATTGAACAATTTTGCAATAAGTGGCTAACTAAAATTCCGAGAAGTAGGTAACTGAACTTACCATTACTAGGAAAACCCTTACCAGTAGCGCGGGGTTTCTTGTTTAGTAGCGCAGGCAGGCGCGCTACTGCTACGGTGGTACAACTATTTTTTTAGCAGTAGCGCTTGTTTGGCCTAGCGCTACTAGTATCTAAAGCTAGCTGTAGTGCGCTTTCACCCAGCGCTACTGATAATTATCTATAGCGCGTTGAACTAGCCAGCACTACTGTTACTTGAGTGCTACTGGTAATCTTTACCCCCACGCCACTGCTAACTTTTGTATTTTTTTTGCGTTTTGGCTCTATACACAATTAAAAAGATCCACCATTTATACAATAACATGCATATTCATTGAAAAGCAAGTGAGTCATCAATGAGCCAAAGTTATTAGAAGTCTCGACATGTCTCAAATATCTCATCATCATCAATCATGGTCGAATACATGTCTCGAAATAGCGTTACAAGTCATTACAAGTTCTCAATACATGCAACTAGATAGTCACATACTCATGTTTCATCACCAATGAAGACTAAGACATGACCGCATAGAAGATAAGAGCGATCACGATGATCAAAAGCGGTATTATGTAGTAGTTTTTGCAGGGGCGCTGGTTCTGAATCCCCTGTTGTGCTATGAATCTCAAGTAACTAGCTTCGGCTTCCGCTCTGCTATCAAACCCTTTCTGGCTTTCGCGGCGAAGCCAGAGACTTGGGCCTGACACTCTGGCCACTCATCATACACACCCGGAACATGCCCTACATACACGGCATACCACTTCCTCGCCATCGTTGATCTATATACCTGTCAGAGATGCACATATATATACCATGAAGCGAATTCAACAAAACAGTTATGAAATAGAAGCAACATATATAGTAAACATAGTTAACAAATTTTATCGTACCGAAAGTAATTAACTAGAGCGTGACACCATACATCTAATAGTTTCGTCGTACTGAGAGATTCGAAGTTTCGTCGTACAGAAAGTAACAAGTAACTAAACAGACACATTGTTATTAAGCAGTGCACTCTTCCCATCTGTCCATATCCGGGAGGACAGACCCAAGCTTAGTGAAAGGCGTCATGTCCTGACGCTGTAGGGCAACGCGGGTTCGGACGTCAGCTCGCGATATTGGGCCGGCGTAGAGCATCCCATTCTCTTCGAGGACATCTTTGATGATGATGGACGCAATTTCCTGTTGGATCCGGTAGAAATCATTTTGAAGTCTATTATCCGGCATGGCTCCAAAGGCTTCGGCCCGTCTCTGGATATGGGTATCGGATGAAGATTTCATGCAAAGTGATTGCACATCCCTTCTGTACTCCATCATTAGATGGATGACGTAGAATCCATCATTCTCACTTCTTGCCGGTTGCTGGATGCAACAGAAGTCAGTCTTGTGGCTGAAACAAAGCTCGGCCTTATTTGTTTTTTTGTGTTGGATGTAGCCACCCTGCATGCTGAAGCCCAGCATAGCTCTGTCCAGAACATACTTTATGTGTGTGTAATCTTTCTTCTGTATGTTCTTTGACGGGTCCAAATATAGAGCGCAGGAGTAAGGCGGGTAAAGAACAATGAGAACGGCACGACACCCCCCGCTGGGCAAAATACACGATCAAGTTTAGCCTCCATGCGTGCAAAGTAACTATTGAAATGCACGAAAGGATGTATGTGTTATAGTGCTATCCGCGGATGACTTACCTGGGATGATAAGGTAGGAGAATCGTTTCTTTGTCCTTATTGCTGACCAAGAATTCTTCGATGTACTGACTCACATATTGACGGTTGGCGTTGTTGACTGACAAGAAGCCCTCATGCATGTAGTATGGGTCCGCGACCGCAAGACCGGCGACTTGCTCTCTCCCGACGATGTAGTTCATGTGCAGCGCATACAGGCGGATAAACATCTGGAAGATGTAATCAAACCTCAGGAAGAAGAGGTCCGCAGGGCATGTGTGGACATACATCTTGCAAGTGCTCGACACATGAACCATATAAAGTGGGTATCCTGGATCATCTGAGGCGAGGAGGCTTCTCTCTGTCGAAAGCACATGGTCATGGAGTCTCATGAGACCCCCTTCTATGGCAGATAGTGCATTCGCTGATACCATTGGCTCTTCCGCGACATGGATTAATGGCGCATGTTTCATCGGTACATGGTCTACCTTGGTCGAAGGCTGCTGGCTTCTAGAACCAACATTGCCAGCTTTATTGGATTTTCTCGCCGCCAGTCTCTTCCTCTGCTTCTTCTTGGTGGGCTGAGGTGCTGGTGGGTCTGTCAGACCCTCCCTGAGCACCACCCCTAGTGTTACCGGGCTCAGCATTGGACGACTCTAGCTAAGTAGTTGAGCTTGGGTTGAGCCAGCATCTGGTGGCGTGTCCTGTGAGGATTAAATGAACAAAGACTTCTTGCACTCCCGAGGATGTTCCGGCTCTGGTACATGCATCTCATATTCATATGGTTGATTCATTGTTACTTCGTTGTCAAAGGCAGTATTGAAATACTGGTTAGGGTCATCGTCGGCCTCCTCCAAGTCATGATCCCTATCCTCTTCCATGGGGCAGATGGCATCATCTGCCGGCGGAACGGTTGGCCCTCCTTCCTCATGTCTCTCGATCCCAGCAAGCAGCACAGACGATGGTTGTACTTGTGTAGGTGGTGTTGTTGTCATACCTTCCCGAGGTCCCGTTGGTGTGCTCCCGGCCACCTCGACACGAAGAAGATTTTTTGGCCATAGGATCGGCCAATTTTTGCATTGACCAAGCTGCGTGGGGGTCTCATCATCCTCTCCATCGGTTTGTATCGGACGAGGGAGACCCTCGTAGCCCGCTTTCACACTCGCCACGGAGACCCTTAAGGCGTTATCAGGCATCTTCTGGCGGTGAAACAATCGATCCTTAGGCTTCACTATAGTACCCTTCCCCACATCCACCAACCCTCCATTCATGTTGTAAAGGAGGGTGCATGGAGTGGAGTCGGCCTACAAAGACATATACGTGCGGCGTCAGAGATCCAAAAAGAACGGCAACTGAAGATTAATTAATTAGTTGAGTTGATGAAGGTGCGACGACGCGTATTTACCGTGAGGGCGTCGAGCTCAGCCAATGTTGACGGCCCAACATTCAAGCCAGAGACGGAGCTAGGGCTACTGTGAGAGCTGGGCAGAGGAGCAGGTGCTGGAGGAGGTGCGGGTGCGGTTTCCATACTAGGTACGAGTATGTGTGCGATGTTCATTGAGTTGCTCCTCGTGAAGCTGGGCATGGGAAATTCACTTGGTGGCACATTTGGATTTTGTTGCACCCATGTGACCACTGTTGGAATCAAGGTTGTAAAGGCATCCACGAAATTAGATCTACAGGCAGCGAGTATCTCAGCTTTGGTCTCAGCTTTTGCTTTCTCCATCGCCCATGCCACCTTCTCATCGATAATCACTTGACTGAACTTCTTTCTCTGTCTTTTGGCCTCGGGGTCCTCGCTATAATAGTACTTCCAAGTGGCCCCATCCCCGGCGCCATGCACACGTCCATATTGCGGCCCCTGGCCGGGCGGGTGTCCCATCATTATGTTCATGGCCCGGTTGAAAGGAGTGTCCCACTTGTACTTCGCCGACGACTGAGTCGACGAGTCGCTCTCGGTCGCAAGCTTGTGTTGCTCTCTCTGCAAAATGGGCCGTGAATCATTTACAAATGTGACTAGAATGTAGTAGACTTCGTTGATCAGAACCTAATATTTAAGGTGGTAAAAGGATAATTACCAGTAATCTCATGAATTTCCTAGTCGGCCCGTTGGTGAAAACAAATCTTTTTCTTGGGGTCCCACGAGAATCGGGCCCTGATGAAGTCGTGCTCCTGCTGGTTGGTGAACTCAGCCAATGGGTTTGGGATCCCCAGACGTTCACGTTCTGCGTCCTTCTTAGCCCACATGGGCCTCTTTCCCGTGTAACCACGACTTCCAAGGCGGCGGTTCCCCATGTTCTTTGCCTGCAGCTGCTTGCCTCTCTCCGACCTGGCCTTGGCAGCTTCTTCATTGCAAGTCTCCTTGAACTTTTCAAAGTCCTCTATCGTAATTTTCGGATTGTCTGCAACAATCTCGGTGTAGGTTTCATGGTCTACTTGAATCGCCTTTTTCACCCTAGTTTTCCAAGCGCTCAGTGCGTTGCTGAACTTCCCTAGGGCTTTTTTTGTTGATTTTTTTCATGGCATCATCATCCCATGGGTCGACTTCGTCATTACGACCGGGGAACAGGAATCTTGCATGCAACCTAGTTAGAAGCAGCTTCATCAACTGTTCATCCTTCCGTATTTTTGTGGTGTTGATGTTAGCGGTATCCCGTAGGATGCCTGCTAGTTGGTTGCCGTAACACGCTGCCACTTCTCGTGGCTCTATTGGCTCGAACTCGCCAGGGTGCACCGCCGTGACCACTAGTCTTCCGGTGCTGAGCTCATTTGGGCGTCGTGTCCTCTTTTCCTTCTTTCCCTCACTGGCTTGGGAGGTCCCACCTTCCGCGCTATAGTTAGGAACATCATCAGCGCCAGTGCCAGTGCCAGTGTCATTGGTGGCATCAGTGTCGGCGCCGGCGCCACCACCGTCATCATCCATCATGACAAGGCGGTCTGGACACCCAACTTCCTGTCTCTCCCGATCCACCAGAAAGTTGAGGTAGGCGTGTGCTCGACCTAATTGGGAGTGAGAACCTCCGGCCTCATCGGTGTCGGTCATGTTTCCTAGGGTTCAATGTCGTAGTCGTTTAATTATCGAGCTTTATATTATAAAGTGAATAATGACAAAAAAAGTGACCTTTGTTTTGCCAGAAATGTCGTTTCATTCCCGTCGCGACAAATGTCAAGCACTCGATATGTCCAACTTTCTAGCACAAGTCATGTCGAAATTCACGGAAAATTTTGGCATGACCTTTGCTAGAAAGTGCACATATAGAGCGCCTGAAATTTGCTGGAATGGAAATGAATCAACATTTCTGGCAAGACATAGGTCACTTAGCAATCGTTTTCTGGCAAAACAAGGACATGCATAGTAGCAGCAACATAAGCTGCAAAACTAATAACTAGCAATTCTACAGTGCTGCAAAAGTGATAATCAACGGCTCTGATAATCAACAGTACAACAACATAGATTGGCAACTCTGAAACTTAGAGGCCACTCCAGCAACATAATACAGCAACATAAAATTATCTAACTAAAATGTGCACGGTCGTGATCACCAACAACATAACTCACCTGTGCTTTGAAGGCAGGCCTCCCGTCGAGGAAACAAAGAGGAGCAACAGATCCTAGTAGCAGGAAGAAGAAGCCTAGCATTGCGAGAAGATCTCAATACATGTTCATAGGAGAGCTATCTATTCTCTTAACTACATAATTTACTGAATCATAGGAGAGCTATCTATCTCACTACATAGAAGATCTCAATAGCAGCCAAATCATCACACACACACTGAATTTACTGAATCATGCATGATTCAATTAACTGAATTTACTATCAATAGCTATCAATTGCATGATTCAGTTAATTGAATTTACCGAACACTAACAGCAGCAGCACACATGCATCAATAGCAGTAGCACACATGCATCAATATTAACACTAACTGAATTTCAAAAATTAAGCTAACCGAATTAACTAACTAGCACTAACTGAATTAACTAACTAGCACTAACTGAATTAACTAAGCAGCAGCACACAAAATATTTAACTGAACAGTGTGCTCTAACTGAATTTCAAAAACGGCAGCAACACACATGCATCAATATTAACACTAACTATCACTGGGCTAACACTAACACTAACAACAATTAACTAACTAGCACTAACAGCAAATTAAGCTAACTAACACTAACTAACACTAACATCAATTAAATTAAGCTAACTAAAACTTGGGAGGGGAGGGAAAGGCACCTGTCTAGTGCTCGCTGGCGTTGCTGGGCGTCGCCGTCTGCTTCACGGAGGGAGGCGCTGAAGGGGTCGGGGTCGGTGGCCGGCGTCGGGGTCGCCGGGGTCGCTGATCTGCAAAGAGCGGGAGGGTGTCAGGGAGAGAGAGAGAGAGCCAGGGCTGAGGGGTCAGAGAGGAAGGAAGAGGGGGCGGGGAGGGGGGCATACCGGAGCGGGTGGGGGTCGGGGCATGGCGGGGCAGGGCTGGCGTGGGTGGGGCGGGGCGGGGCTGGGGTCGGCGGCGGGGCGGGGCAGGGCTGGCGTCGGCGGTGGCGTGGGCGGGGTGGCGTCGGCGGTCGAGTGAGAGGGGATCGACGAGCGGAGCGAGTGAGAGAGACAGGAAAGAGGGGGCTAGCGGACCGGTGGTATCGCTAACTTAGCTATAGCGCGTGTTGGCAAAACGCGCTATAGCTAAGTTAGCTATAGTGCTGGTCCAGCAAAAACACGCTACTGCTAGTTTTTTTCTTTATTTATTTTTTATTTTCCTTTTTCTTAGCTATAGCGCTTCCCTGGATAAAACGCGCTATTGCTAAATTTTTTTTTCTTTTTTTTCTTTTCCTTTTTTATTTTTATTTTTCTTTTTTTATTTTTCTTGCATTTCATTTTCCACAACTTATTAGTTCATTTTTCTTTTTGTTTTCATTTCATTTTGCAAAACTTCCTTTCTTTTTCTTTTTATTTTTCTTTCATTTGCACTTTCCTTTTTCTTTTTCTTTCATTTTGTAATATACCATTGTTACCCTTCGGATAATAATTAGTATAATATATATATCTTACATCATTTGACCGCTATCGGCGGTATACAAAATAGCTATACACACACAAAGTTTGGGATTAGTTTGTGAGCTGAGGCGACAACGACGCTTCAGACTGATCTTCTTCCCTCTTTTGTTCGTTGTAGAAGAGCCCATGGTCGTGACTTTTCCTTCTCCAGGGATTATGATCTTTCGTAGGTAATGTAGTCTTCATTCTTATTTTGACATATGTTTCGTCGTCATCAGCATCATCTTCCCTCATCGGATCACCGTACTGGTCATAGTCTTCCTCGTTGGCGACTCCATCCATTCCGGCGATGCTCCTTTTGCTTCTCCTCACGACAACACGGCTGGGATTGATCGGATCAGTTATGTAGAAACATTGTGTCACATGTTTAGCTTGTACCCATGGCTCATTTTTGGCGATGGCGTTGACGGTACCGCTATCATCGGAGTCGGGTATACACATGGTAGTGAAATGTCGGTTTTCTCTGTGTACATTTTTAGCCCATCTGACACGGAACATCGTCGCGCTATGCAATCCAGAGTAGTTAAGCTCCCATATCTCTTCGACACTTCCGTAATATCTTTCAATTACATTCTCGGTCATGGCTTCCATCGTCACCCCTGAGTTTTGGTCATCAGTGTTTATATCTTTCTCCTCTGTGTAGAACGTGTATCCGTTGATATCGTATGCTTGATAAGTCACGAGGTTGGTCGAGGGGCCATGTGCTAAGGCGTATATGAGTGTTCTGTTCGGACAACCATCGACATTTCCGAGGCCGTCTTCCTCTTCGGGCACATAATCGGTCATCTCTTCGTCTGGTGGCCCCATGTCGTTATTTCCACCCCCATCGACGTCCTCCTCCTCCTCCTCCTCCTCATCATCATCTTCACTTATCCACCGAGTATAACCATGCATGAAACCATGCATGAGCAGGGGCGCCTTGAATTTACCACCCTTAAAGGGGTCGAGCCTGACTCTTCCTTTGCATTTTCGACACGGACATAAAACATCCCTCGGTCTTTTTTCATACATGTCATCCACAGCGGATTGCCAGTATCTTTCCACCATCCTTCCATTGACCTTCATGATCGCCTGTGGGCGGAGCAAATGTTATAACCACGTATATATGCATGCATGGATCAAATTCATACAAAAATTTGGCATGACCTTCCCTAAACATAGGACATATTAAGTTTGCATGCCCAAAATTCGCCAAAACGGAATTGAATCAACAATTCGGCAAAACATAGGCAACTCATGTCACCCACATGCCACACACAATTCAGTATATTCATATTGCACATAGTTTCGGTCATAATCGCAAACACACATATTTCCATTCTTGCACAGCTCTTTTTTTGCTCACCTATTTGTCGAGAGGGATATCGAGCACCTTCTTATAATTAGCTAGTAGCTCTAGATAGTGAGGTACCTACATAAATATAACTCCAACTAGCTAGGGGAGAGAGAGAGAGAGCTATGAGAGGGAGGAGGGAGAGCATTAATGGAGGGGGTGGTGGAGGGGCAAAGAAGAGAAGGGGAGAAGGGGTAAAAGAAAGGAAGAGGAAGGAGGGAGGGCATTGATGGAGGGGGTGGTGGAGGGGCAAAGAAGAGAAGGGGAGGAGGGGCAAAAACAAGGAAGAGAAAGGAGGGAGGGCATTAATGGAGGGGGGGAGGAGGGGCAAAGAAGAGGGGAAGCATTGAAGAACAAGCAGGTGCAAGAGGGAGGGGGAGAAAGAAAGGGGGAGGAAGAAGAGGGGGGGGAGGTGGTAGATATTTTGGCTGGCGACCATAGCAGTAGCGCGAGCTACCAAAGCGCGCTACTGCTATGTGTGCCAACCAAAATATCTACTGGTACATAAAACTAGCTATAGCGCTGGCAAAAAAACACGCTATTGGTAAAGATTACACATAGAAGAAGTAGCAGTAGCGCGTTTTTGTGGACACGCGCTACTGCTATTTTCTTAACAGTAGCGCGTGTTAGGGTGCCAACGCTGCTACTATCTTTTGGCGGGGGGGGGGGGGGTGGTGGTGGTGGTGTGGCTCACTTACCAGTAGCGTGCCTCCAAGAAACTAACGCTACTGCTAAGTTGTACCAGTAGCACTGTTTGTAACACACGCTACTGGTACTTATCAGTAGCGTGGTGTCCAAAACACATGCTACTGGTAAACTTCTATGTATAAGCCTTTTCCTAGTAGTGTACGCTAGCTCTTTGTACAGGCACACTGCAACTTCTTTTTCGCTTATAAGGTTCTACGAAGGAGTCCATGGCATCAATTGCTTGGATACGTAGTCCCAATACTTCTTTCTTCCCACACTGCATTGGTAAGTCGAAGGGTTAATCTGGTAAGATGGTGCGTCCTTGATATGTTATATGAGGATGTGTAGTCAGACTAGTTCTAGCCACACACATCACACTGGCTTTTACTGTATATTTCATGCGATTACATTTGGCATATCGAGATCTAAGCAATCTACAATTGGCATACTGGCATCCTTCACATTATTGGCGAACTAAGTTCATAGAAACAAGCAATTCAACCATTATGTTGGTAAATAAAAAGCACCACTGGAATATTTTTCACTACCCCAATCATACACGCAAAAGGGACGATGCCACCATAGGGGCTAGTATGGACGGCCGCCTCGGGTGGCTGAAAAGTGTGCACCTAGTTTGAGTCGTCCAGGTTGGCCCAGACTAGTTTTTTTTGTCCCAACGCACGAGCAGGCGATGTAAAAAATTGAAGAAAAATGTTTCAATTTGGATGGGCCAATAAGATAAGTGCAAGGCAGGCCCTATAGCAGGCTCACGGCCCAAACGAGCGCCTCCCATATCGATCGACAGCAGGAAAAATCCCAATTCGTTCACTCCAGCCTCCAGCCTGGTTCGCTCCTAACCTAGCTCCCGCTGGACAGACCAACACAACACTTCCTCGCGCCCTCGTTGGAGGGCGGTCCCCGGGCTTCAAGTGAACGGAAGGACAAGAAGATGAAGATCCAACCCTGGGTGTAGCCTGCGTGGGAGGTAGCGGTGGCAGCACGGGCATGGCATCGAGCTTGCGCAAACGGACAGTCGCAGCTTGCAAGAGTAGCATGCGGAACGGGCAGGTACATCTCATCCCTGATTATATCTAATTCAACTATTCAATTTCTGGCCAATAGTTAAATCTGACAGTGTTGTAAAACTGCTTGTATGTGGGGAATCTATGAGAAAATGAAACCAATTTCTGCTTATTTTATAACTCCCCCAATAAATACTGAACTGACTGAATCTGATGTATCTAATCAATTTTCGGGTGCAAACATACAAGCTCATGTTGTTCTTGAGCCTGAAGGGTCTAATGAATAGACTGCTAATGAAGGATTTGATGCAAACATTTTACATGCTCCTGGTGATGAACATATAGTGTCTAATGAGGGATCTAATGCAAGCATTTTGCAAGCTCCCATTGAAGGATTTATTATCTAATGATGATCTGCTATGTTGAGAGAGACATAAAGATTTACAGGAATTGATGACAAGCAAGTTATAGTGCATTTTCATGGCTTGAGCAAACATCGAGGCCATCTACCAAAAAGTCTCCGTATCATGACAACGTAGCATAAATATTTTCTAATCTGTTGTTTGAAACTATTGGCATACTTGCGTAGGATAGATATATTGATATGCAGTTTGCGCACTGGTTATAGGTGCAATTACACTTCGATATTTTCATCCAGAGAACGAATAATTCAAGCAGGTACAGACCATGTTTGTAGTCCTTGTACACCATGTTGCATTTTGTGTTTTTGGTGCTTGCATCATTTAGTGTTTATAGTCTGAAGTACTTTGGATCATTAGCTGGTTTTCAAAGTGCATGTAGCTTCACATTTCTCAAGTTATGTTGATTTCCGTAGTGCAAGTGCCTTCGTATTTTTGAAGTTAAATGTTCACCCCTGGTAACTTGAATTCATGGATCCACCACTGCACACAAATCATACACGCATGCCAGTATGAATTAAATGAAATGCATGGACTTACACCAGCTTGTTGTACAGGCTCACTGCAGCTCTGCTTGCGCTTGGGATGTCCCATGTACAAGTCTATGTTACCACTTGCTTGGATGTGCAGGCCTTGTGCTCCTTGCATCCTCCTCTGAATTTTTGACACAGCGAATGGTTGATCATATAAGAGGAATGGACCTGGCTATTGTACCGGAGGACAGATACTTACCAGGTTATACGGGTGTGTAGGATGTGTACTAGATCCCGTAGCGCGGTCATGCTTCGCTAAAAAATGGTTTTGCTTGTTTCAGATGATATCTCCAGAAGAAATAAGAGTTACGTCAGAGTTGCATAGGCGTGAAAGCTAAGAGATCAGTGAAAGGATATCCAAACATCATCGGAACAGTGCACAAGGGAGTGATGTGTGGATACCTAGTTTGGGCCAGCGTTTGGG
Organism: Triticum aestivum; assembly: GCF_018294505.1. Lineage (NCBI taxonomy): Eukaryota > Viridiplantae > Streptophyta > Magnoliopsida > Poales > Poaceae > Triticum > Triticum aestivum. The sequence continues at coordinate 633,601,027 of NC_057813.1, forward strand.
CATGCTCGCCTAGCTAGAGTGTGGGTCACTTCAGAGCCATTGAGGGTGATGTGCTGGCGTTGGCTGGCCACGCACAGATGCAGATCTTGAGTGGCAGCGGAGTGCTACGATGCGGTGGACGAGACCGTTGGTGAAGCCCCAACGGCCTCGGGGGGCAGAGGTGTGATGATGTGCTCGATGAAGTAGCCCCGATGAGGTGGGAGACGGTGTCGGTGAAGCGCACCTGATGCGGTGGAAGTCGGTGTCTGTGAGGCCCGTCGATTGCAGCGGCCGACCTTGTCGGTGGACCAGCCGATGCAGTGGACGAGGGTGTAGATGCGGTAGCTCCGGTGCGGTGGTGAAGCGCGACCTTCGTCTTCGTCATCGTCGTCCGACATAGAGGTGGGGAAAGAGACGAGACGAGGGGCGATTCGAACTTTGCTTGGGTTGGCGACGAATTAGGGATTTTGAGCAATCTGGGCGCGGAAGGGGACGATGGAGAAGGGAGGTTTTGCAAGGCTGGAATTGGGGCCGCCAGATATTTCAATCCGAAATATGGAAGCGCAAACTTATTTTGTCATCATCCTTTTTTTGGGAGGGGGGGAGGGGGAGGGACGGAGGGGGTGGGTGGCTCTGTGCTAAGCGTCCGTACGACACACGTGACCACCATGACACGACCCTGGTCTTCCTGGTGCGCCTACATTTGAGAATGAAAACGGATCTTCTTTCATTTGCAAACGAATTTGTATGTATTACCATGCCCGTGTTTTCCTTGCAAATAATTACTCATCCGAAATGAGATACTATAAATTAATTAATGAGGAGTTATTTGAAAAAAAATCGAAACGGTATCCACGCTAACGTGGATTAGAGAGTGTGTGTCACATAATTAGTTATTTGAATTAGAGTGTGTGTCACATAGCGATCTCCAATTCTAACGTGGATTTCGCATTTCACTATATCCACGCTACTTTTTTAATACAGATTCATATGTATATGATGAACACCATGGTAGTGAGAAAACTTTTGGATGGATTCAAACATATGACCTACAAAGTAGCACACCAAATTGAGTCAATGTCAACTTTTTGAAACCTAGTATGGCACGAATTTGAAATAATTGCCCATATTCATGGTCCTCAGTTCAAATCTTACAATGTACACCGAATTGAAATATCGATATTAAGTCTCGTAGTATCTACATTCAAATGTTGTTTTTAGCCCCACCCCCTCGACACACACTCTACATACTTCCTGTATCGGCCAATCTATTTCTCCTAACCACCTTAGGAAGCTATCGGTTTCCGACACGCGTTCATTCTTTCTCTCCATGTTTCGATCTCTAACTCTCTCAACTACACAACCCCCCTTTTCCACTCTGTTACAAAATGTATTTACCTCACAAACTTGCCATTGCACCCCAATGCCGAGCTCTCTCTCTCTCCTTCCCACCCTCTCACGCTAGATACATGCATTGACTATCTAGCCCCCGAACCTCTCGTGTGCATGCACGAACGTTGTCTATCTAGGTCACTCCCTCGAGACTGTCTCACTCTTTCTTCCACACGGCGGGCCACACTCGCTCAATCTCGCTCTCTTTATCTGAGTTTCGATTAACCTTGTTTTCTTTCACACACAAATGATATATCTCCCTGTTCGGGCCTCGATCAACACACTCTATACTCTCTCACGCAGATTGTCTATCTAGGTCAGTCCATCCAAGCCGCCCCACTCTTTCGACCTCATGGCGGGCTAAGCTCAATCTCTCTCTCTCTATCTCTCTCTCCCTCTCTCCCTCTCTTTCTATGTCTCGATTGACCTCACTCTTTCTCGGACACAAAAGATATATCTCCATGTTTGAGCCCAATTCGACATATTCCTATTGTATACTCACTCACACACATTGTCTATCTAGGTCACTCTCTCCAACCCGTCTCACTCTTTCGATCGCACAATGACCCACACTCGCTCAATCTCTCTCCCTTTATATATGTAATCGATTGACCTTGCTTCCTCCCATGCACAAAAAATATCTACATGTCTATGACTGGATCATCTCTCAAGCTCTATCTTACAACCCTCACCTTGCCAAAAGCCCAACTGAACAATAGCTCTCCAGAGCATATATATCTGTTCGATGAATGTTGGACCACACTCACTTTGTCTCTCTATCTATATGTCTCTCGATTGACCTCACTTTCTCACGCCGTATCTTCCACACATTGAAGCTACCTCTCCATCCCTCGCAAAGCTGGAGCTATTTACATTGCGAGGGGACTCCAACCTTGGATTAATTTGTGTAGGCATTTATTCTGGTGGGTTTAGATTATATTTTCGTAGCATTCGGCCCACAACTACTCCAAACACCATTGCAACCCCCACACCTCCCCCAGTTTATTTCCCTCTGGCTCAGTCATCGCTCTCTCACACGTCCTTTCTCGCCTTCAACGTCGCACCATGGTATTATTGCAAAAACTCTATTGTTCTCTTTAATTATTATAAATAAGCTATGAAACTACACACCAATAGTCCACTTGGAATGGAACAAATTTCGACCCACAAATTAAAGTGCTACAAACTACACACCGAGGGGCCCACCTATCATGAAACAAATTTGGACCCATATACAAATTAAAAAATAATGTTTGTTGTACCCCCCTTTGTTCATATAATGTTTTTATATTACCAAAACCTATTTAATGGATAACATGTAATATTATTTTTAGTACATTAGTGAGACCGACTCGTTAGCACATACTATTCGCCTTCACTTACTGGATGGTTCCATGTGTGCTCTCTCTCTCTCCTCCCCTTCCGTGTTTAGACACACGGGCAAACACGAAGAACTCACGGGGGATGTTGCTGTTGACCATATTTGGACGTGTTCACAAGTTACGGCACCAGTTTCACGTACTAGTAGCACTAGTCAATGTGTAGGTGCAATGCACGTTAATTTGGAAGTATATTAAGTGCATGCGGATATTAAGTAGGATATTATTTTGCATGTTATTATATGATGCACTATTTTTGACATTGAAGCAGTCTAGGTCGTTGGATGAGAAGGAATACATGTGGCTTGATGGCATTTTATATTTAATTTGATACGGCTCTAGCAGAACATTCAATCGATCAAACCATAGATTTCATTCAGTCTGACTCCGACTTTACATTCATACGACGATCGATGTAAAATAAATGGAAATGATAAACGTTTGGATTTTAAGCATGGCAATCCGAACATTTTTCATGGCAAATTTAGATTACGCAGCGGCGGCGGGGGTGTCATTCGGTGGGAAGCGGCTCATCTGCCGTGCTCTGTGTGTCGTTGGGTCACTGACCGACGGCGACAATGGCGTCTTCCGCCATTGTTGGCATACTCCTGGATCTTGGCCCTAGCTTCAAGGAAGGCCACAATGTTCTGGACTTCGGTCTCCAGGAGCGAGTCAACTGGCAGGAGGAGGCGACTGGCGTTGGTGCAAGGAAGCGGTCGACGGCGGACATCCATGCCGTTGAGGGGGGCACTGGCACGCGTGCGGGGACAGGTGCTGGCAATGGCGCATCGGAGACATTCGTGTGCACGGGCACCAGCACTGGCACGCATGTCAGTGCACGCGCAGGCGCATGCAGTGGCGAGATTCTGAAAGACAACACATGGGGGTCCCACTTGTCATTAATCAAATTTGGACCTAAAACAACAAATCTAAAAGACGAGATTCGAACTGGCAACCTGGACTACAAAGCGTAAGTCGATAGCCTGAAACAACAATGGTTGTTGGCTTTGTCCCATAACTTGATTTTATACAGTATTACGTTGAGTAGAGTAGAGGGAGTGCCTCATCAACACGTGCATGAATGTTGACTCACTCACTGGTGGATCCCAGGTCTACGACTCTCTCTCCTCTCCATCGTCTAACCTTTGCACGGGCACACACGAAGAGCGGCCCTAGCTTGCCATGGTGTTAATATAACTAAAAAAAGCTTGGAAAATAGAAGAATCACCTACAACAAGAGATGTTGAGGCTGGTCGAGATGGAGCTAACCACACCTATCCTCCGAGCCACGTTTACATGATGAAGCTATGTGGCCAGTGGGGTGTTTTTTACCGACTGGCTGGATCCCAAGGTCGAACCATACGTACTACGTCTAATACAATATATTTTTAAACGCATATTTTTCCTCCATGCCGAGAGGTGGCACACCCTACCACGCGGTTTCGGGGTCCTCCCGGGTGGTGCACGCATATATTCTTCCTTGCCAAGACGTGGACACCCTACCGCGTGTTTTCTGGGTCCTCCTCAGTCGTAGCGCCGAAGCAATTAAATAGTCATCACATCACAAAAGACCGCTGAGGGAGTCCCGGACTAGGGGGTGTCCAGATAGCCGAACTATCATCATCGGCCGGACTCCAAGACTATGAAGATACAAGATTGAAGACTTCGTCCCGTGTCCGGATGGGACTTTCCTTGGCGTGGAAGGCAAGCTTGGCGATATGGATATGTAGATCTCCTACCATTGTAACTGAGTCTGTGTAACCCTAGCCCTCTCGGGTGTCTATATAAACCGGATGGCCTTAGTCCATAGGACGAACAACAATCATACCATAGGCTAGCTTCTAGGGTTTAGCCTCCTTGATCTCGTGGTAGATCTACTCTTGTAACCCACATCATCAATATTAATCAAGCAGGACGTAGGGTTTTACCTCCATCAAGAGGGCCCGAACCTGGGTAAAAACATCGTGTCCCTCGTCTCCTGTTACCATCCGCCTAGACGCATAGTTCGGGACCCCCTGCCCGAGATCCGCCGGTTTTGACACCGACATTGGTGCTTTCATTGAGAGTTCCTCTGTGTCGTCACTAATAGGCTCGATGGCTCCTTCGATCATCATCAACGACGCCGTCCAGGGTGAGACCTTCCTCCCCGGACAGATCTTCGTATTCGGCGGCTTCGCACTGCGGGCCAATTCGCTTGGCCAGCTGGAGCAGATCGAAAGCTACCCCCCTGGCCATCAGGTCAGATTTGGAAGTTTGAACTTCACGGCTGACATCCGCGGGGACTTGATCCTCGACGGACTCGAGCCACAGCCGAGTGTGCCGTACTGTCACGATGGGCATGATTTAGCTCTGCAGCTGGACAGTACCGTGGAGGCCGCACTCGAGCCCGCTCCGATCTTCGACTCGGAGCCGGCTGCGCAGACCAAGGATGGATGGCTAGACACCGCCTCGGGGGCTGCAACCTCTACGGTGATAGAGCCGAACACCGATCTTGTCCCCATGAAGCTCATGACTCCAAGGTGCCAGACTCCTTGCCGGACTCCGGACCTCCCGCGCCCCCTCCAGTCGAATCCGATTGGGCGCCGATCGTGGAGTTCACCGCGGCGGACATCTTTCAACACTCACCTTTTGGCGACATCCTGAGTTTGCTAAAGTACCTCTCGTTATCAGGAGAGGCCTGGCTGGACTGCGGCCAGGACGGTTGGGATGCGGACGACGAAGAAATTCAGAGCCCACCCACCACCCACTTGGTAGCCACTGTCGACGATCTAACCGACATGCTAGATTACGACTCTGAGGACATCGACGGTATGGACGACGATGCCGGAGACGACCAAGAACCAGCGCCCACCGGGCACTGGAAAGCCACCTCTTCATACGACATATACATGGTGGATATCCCAAAGGATGGGAATGGCGAAGGAATAGCGGAGGATGACCCCTCCAAGAAACAGCCCAAGCGCCGGCGTCAGCGGCGCCGCTCTAAATCCCGTCATGGCAAGAATGAGGATTCCGGCACCGGAGACAATAATACACCGGATAGCGCCAAAGACAACCCACTCCAGCAAGATCCAGCGCAGGAGGAGGGGGACGCCAACCCTCATGAGAGAGCGGCCGAAGAAGAGGTAGAGGACTATATGCCTCCCTCCGGAGACGAGGCAAGCCTCGACGACGACGAAGAATTCGTGCCTGAGGATCCCGTCGAACAGGAGCGTTTCAAACGCAGGCTTATGGCCACCGCAAACAGCCTCAAGAAAAAGCAGCAGCAGCTTAGAGCTGATCAAGATCTGCTAGCCGACAGATGGACCGAAGTCCTCGCGGCCGAAGAGCATGAACTCGAACGCCCCTCCAAAGGCTACCCCAAACGTACGCTGCTCCCCCGATTAGAGGTGGAGGCATATGATCCTGCTTCACCAGGAGACAATACGGCCGATCGACCACCCCGTGGTCGCGACAGAGAGGCCTCAAGGCCCTTCACTAGACCCGTACCCCGGCATCGCTCGAAAAGCACAAGGCCACAGGGGAACACTCCGGACCTGCGAGACATATTGGAGGATAAGGCAAGACAATTAAGATCGATCTATGGATCACGTGGGCGCCCCACGATACGTGACGATCACCATCACCCCGGACACAGTAAGTCTGGCCGGGCCGAACACAACAGACAAAGCTCTTTTGAGCTCCGTCGCGATATCGCCCAGTACAGAGGCGCCGCACACCCACTGTGTTTCACAGATGAGGTAATGGATCATCAAATCCTAGAAGGGTTTAAACCTGTCAATATTGAATCCTATGATGGCGCAACAGACCGCGTGGTATGGATTGAAGACTATCTCCTTCACATCCACATGGCCCACGGTGACGATCTCCACGCCATCAAATACCTCCCCCTCAAGCTTAAAGGACCAGCCCGGCATTGGCTCAACAGCTTGCCAGCAGAGTCAATTGGGAGTTGGGAGGACCTGGAAGCCGCATTCCTCGATAACTTCCAGGGCACTTATGTGCGACCACCAGACGCTGATAACCTAAGCCACATAATTCAGCAGCCAGACGAATCGGCCAGACAATTCTGGACACGGTTCTTAACCAAGAAAAACCAAATCATCGACTGTCCGGATGCGGAGGCCCTCGCGGCCTTCAAGCATAACATCCGCGACGAGTGGCTTGCCCGGCACCTGGGACAGGAAAAGCCGAAATCCATGGCAGCACTTACATCACTCATGACCCGCTTCTATGCGGGTGAGGACAGCTGGCTAGCACGCAGCAACAACCTCAACAAAAATTCTGGCAGTCCGGATATCAAGGACCGTAGTGGCAGGTCGCGTCGCAACAAAAACAAACGCCGCATTAACGGCGATAACAGTGAGGATACGGCAGTCAATGCCGGATTCAGAGGCTCTAAACCCGGTCAACGGAAAAAGCCATTCAAAAGAACAACTCAGGGTCCGTCCAATTTGGACCGAATTCTCGACCGCTTGTGCCAGATACATGGCACCCCTGAAAAGCCAGCTAACCACACCAATAGGGACTGTTGGGTGTTCAAGCAGGCAGGCAAGTTAATTGCCGAAAACAGCGACAAGGGGCTACATAGCGACGACGAGGAAGAGACCCGACCGCCGAACAATAGAGGACAGAAGGGTTTCCCCCACAGGTGCGGACGGTGAACATGATATATGCCACGCACATACCCAAAAGGGAGCGGAAGCGTGCACTCAGGGATGTATACGCGATGGAGCCAGTTGCCCCGAAGTTCAATCCATGGTCCTCTTGCCCGATCACCTTTGACCGAAGGGACCACCCCACCAGCATTCGCCATGGTGGGTTCGCCGCATTGGTTCTAGACCCAATCGTCGATGGATTTCATCTCACCAGAGTCCTGATGGACGGCGGCAGCAGCCTAAACCTGCTTTATCAGGACACGGTGCGCAAAAATGGGCATAGACCCCTCAAGGATTAAACCTACCAAGACGACCTTTAAAGGCGTCATACCAGGTGTAGAAGCCAATTGTACAGGCTCAGTTACACTGGAAGTGGTCTTCGGATCCCCGGATAACTTCCGAAGCGAGGAGTTAATCTTTGACATAGTCCCGTTCCGCAGCGGCTATCATGCCTTGCTCGGACGTACCGCGTTCGCAAAGTTCAACGCGGTGCCGCACTACGCATACCTCAAGCTCAAGATGCCAGGCCCTAGAGGAGTCATCACGGTCAACGGAAACACTGAACGCTCTCCTCCGAACGGAGGAACATACAGCGGCTCTCGCGGCAGAAGTACAAAGCAGCCTTTCAAGGCAATTCTCGAGTCCGGCTGCCAAGCGGCCGGACACAGCTAAGCGTGCCCGGAGTAACCTACAACACGACCACCTGGCACGTTCCGAGCACGCGTAGCAGTGCGGCCCCAACCCCAGCCCCTGTAAAACATTAAGACAGACCCTTCGCGTACTCCATTACGCTCTGAAGATACCATGGGCATGGGGCAAGGGGCTCGACCACGATAAGCCCAGACTGCGGCTCAACCGCACCAGGGGCTCTTAAGTGTGTCGTTTCTTTTTCTTTTCCTTTTATTTTTTACCTACAGGACTCCGTTCGTCAGAGGCCCTGTCCGGCAGCAGACATGCCGAACCCACGATGCAACAGCCAGGGAAGGAGAAAGGCTACAACGAAAATCCAGGTGGTCTCCATTATGAGCATTAAATCTGTTTTATGCATTATACCGTAGCCTACCCCTGGAGGGGGACATGTTAAACAGTCCCATCCCTTGCTTACCGCACCACTTGTATCGTCCTGCACTTACAGCAGTTTTTATTGAATAAAGCAATGCAGCACATTTTTGCTTCCAATTGCATTTCTTTCTTACACATATGTTCATCTATGACATGTTGCATCCGTACATTTTGGTACGGCTAAATACACCAGGGGCTTATGTTTCCCGCGTTATGGTGTGATAAGTCCGAACACTTTCACAAGTGCGGCACCCCGAACTTATAGCATTATATGCATCGGCTCCGAATCATGTTCTTGGGTCAATAGTTGGGTTTGCCCGGCTCCCATGTTTTGGTACCTTACGTTCCGTTTTATCGGGTAAGGTAGCACTGGGAGAACCACTGCGATTGCGCCCCAGTTGAGGTGGGTTAACGCCTCAGTGGAAAAAGCTAAAACTGACCATCATGATGAGGCGAGAGCTGGTCGCTGTTCGAGAGGTTCTTTGCGAGTCCCTAAAGACTTATGCCGGTTCGAGCGAGGAGCCGGATTCTGTCCGGCCAAGGCGTGGATAGCGCCCCAAATTCGGCCTTCCGAAAACTAGGGGCTTCGCCGAAATTTAAAATTATAGAATTCTATGGCTAAGTGAGAGTGTTCAAGCATTATAAGTCCGGTTGCCTTGTTCGTTGTGTTGAGCGCCTCCCTCGATGGACCCAAATATGGGAACAAGAGTGCCCAAATTTATCCTGAACACCCCAGCACTCATGGCATGGGGGTTGAAGCCGATGACTTGCCATCTCTCAGATTTGATAAACAGCCGCACAGAAGGTAATATTTTAAATTAACAAGTGTTGCTTCGCGCATATGAACTTAGTTTTCAGCGCACAGGATAACAAAACGCGAGTCTACTCAAAAACTTCTTCTTGGGAGCACTCACCCGCAATAATGCGGGCGCCCTTCAGCACACTCCTATAATACATCTCGGGAGTGCGATGCTCCTTGCCCTCTGGTGGGGGGTCCGTCACAAGCTTCTGGGCATCCATCTTGCCCCAGTGCACCTTTGTGCGGGCAAGGGCCCGACGCGCACCCTCGATACAGGCGGAGTGCTTGATAACTTCAACCCACGGGCACGCGTCCACCAGCCGCCGCAACAGGCCGAAGTAGCTCCCAGGCATAGCCTCCTTAGGCCACAGCCGAACTATGAGGCCCTTCATGGCCTGTTCGGCCGCCTTGTGGAGCTCGACCAGCTGCTTCAGCTGGTCGCTAAGGGGCACCGGATGTCCGGCCTCAGCATACTGAGACAAGAAGACCTTCTCCGTTGAGCTCCCCTCATCGGCCTGGTAGAATGCGGTAGCATCAGACATGCTGCGAGGAAGATCTGCGAACGCTCCTGGAGAGCTCCGAATTCGGGTAAGCGACAGGTAATTAACACTCACATGCTTACTTTGCATGAAAAATGCCTTACCCGCTGCTATTTTCTTTATCGCCTCGATCTCCTGGAGGGCCCTGTAGGCTTCTGCCTTAGCGGCTTTGGCACTCTCAAGAGCCGTTGCAAGCTCAGACTCTCGAGTCTACGAGTCACGCTCCAGGCTCTCATGTTTCTGCATGAGATCCTGGAGCTATTGCTGTACCTCCGCCACCCGTGCCTCCTGTTTCTCTCGCTCGGTGCGCTCCGCAGCCGCATTGCGTTCGGCCGCGGCCACCGCCTCTTTCAGGGTCGCCACCTCGTTCGTGGCCCCTGCAATACCCACGTTATCCTCGTTATTCTTTTTGCAACCAAAATCCTTTTCTGTAAGGTGCAATTTTAATATGGTGTTACTCACCTTCCTTGACCTCGAGCTGCTTCTTGGCACGGCCGAGCTCGTTCTCGGACCGCTCGAGGTTTTCCTTCAAAGTATTGACCTCCGCAGTCAGTGCGGCAGAGGTCAGCAGCGCAGCCTACAATCCCATATTGACATATTTTTTATGACTCCTGCGTATATCTTTTTTAAGATCCTCAGTCCGGCTTTTCTTTCCGAACACCGAACCGAGCATCAGGGGCTACTGTCTACGTGGTACCATTTTATACATATTGAAATTCTTACCTCAAAGCCTGTTAGAAGGCTGTTGCAGGCTTCGGTCAGCCCGCTCTTGGCGAGCTACACCTTCTGAATCACCACACTCATAATAGTGCGGTGTTCCTCTTCGATGGAGGCGCCATTGAGCGCCTCCAGCAAATTATTTGGCACCTCCGGTTGGACGGAGGCAGCCGGCATCACGGTCTTGCCCTTCTTGCGAAGGGGTCGCCCGCCGGACTCCGGAGCCACTGTGGGTTCCGGGGCCGAGTCCGGTGCAAAGTCTGGGAGGTTGTCCTGCGACTCCTCTGAGGCCCTCTCCTCCTGGTGGGTCCCTTCCTGGTATCCCACCCCGGCATCGTCCGCGTCACGGGGGTTGGAGGCAGTCGGAAGAGAATCCATATCCGACGTACCTAAGGACCCACTCGATGAACTGGGAAGATCATCCTTAGGCGGACTGCAGGGTTGTATGCGGCATTAGAAAGACATTATGTGGCGGAAAATAAAAAACCTTGAAGTTATTCGGGAGTCCGAATACTTATGATCTCGCCAGAGGCTTGGCCCTTGGAGGCCAGTCCTCGTCGTCGTCACTGGCGTTGGCAGAACAGTCCAGGGGAAGAGTTTTTCCCTTCTTGGACCCTTCGGCCTCCCTTGTTGGGGAGGCCTTCCTTTTCTTCCCTCCCCCCGCTGGGGGAGAGGCTTTCTTCTCCTCCTCCTTGCCTTGGTGGGAGGAGTCGGCCTCGGATTCATCATCCGATAGCACCTGAAAACGGGAACTCTTCCGAGTCCCCGTGGCCTTCTTCTTTGGCACCACATCGGGTGCCGGAGCCAGCAGCCCCGTCAAACGGGCGTCCGCTGGGTCCTCTGGCAATGGGGCCAGACAGATAGCCTGTGCGGCCTTCCTCAGCCAGTCCTGTCAAAGGAAAGGGGAGATTAGATCCCGCATAGAATCAAACTATGGAAAACATGCGTCCCTTAAAGGACAAAATCATTTACCTCGTCAGCCGGGCGCTGCGAGCGGAATCCGCGATCTTCGGTAGCGGATGCGGGAGCTTCGGCGCCCTTGAACAGCACCTTCCAGACATCTTCGTACATAGTGTCGAAGAGCCTGTTCAGGGTCTGGTGCTGCGCCGGATCAAACTCCCACATGTTGAAACCCCGTCGTTGGCACGGGAGAATCCGGCGGATGAGCATGACCTGGACTACGTTGACAAGCTTGAGCTTCTTGTCCACCAGCTTCTGGATACATGCTTGGAGTCTGGTCAGCTCCTCCGAATTCCCCCAGATCAGGCCACTCTCTTTCCAGGAGGTGAGCCGTGTAGGGATGCCGGATCTGAATTCGGGGGCCGCCGCCCAATCGGCGTCACGCGGCTCGGTGATGTAGAACCACCCCGATTGCCACCCCTTGATGGTTTCCACGAAAGTGCCTTCCAGCCACATAACGTGGGACATCCTGCCCACCATGGCGCCTCCGCACTCCGCTTGGCTGCCCTTCACAACCTTCGGCTTGACACTGAAGGTCTTGAGCCACAAGCCGAAGTGGGGCTGGATGCAGAGGAAGGCCTCGCACACGATGATAAACGCCAAGATGTTGAGGATGAAATTCGGGGCCAGATCATGGAAATCCAGGCCGTAGTAGAACATGAGCCCCCGGACGAAGGGATGAAGTGGGAAGCCCAGTCCGCGGAGGAAATGGGGAAGAAACACTACCCTCTCATGGGGCCTGGGGGTGGGGATGAGCTCTCCCTCGTCGGGGAGCCGATGTGCGACATCGCTGGACAAGTATCCGGCGTCGCGCAACTTCTGGATCTGCCCCTCCGTGACGGAGGAGGCCATCCATTTGCCTCCCGCTCCGGACATGATCCGAGAAGGTTGAGGTGGGATGTGCGGGCTTGGGCGCTGGAGCTCGAGTTCACGGAGATGGATAAGCCAAGGAGGAAGAAGGCGCAGGTAAAAAGGTTGGATCTTTATCCCCTTATATGGGCGGACAGAAACACACGTCCCCACCGGCCTGGTAAAACTCGCTTATCTCCCAAGCGTCACGATCAATGGCGCGGTTGGGTTACCCACGTCCGTATTGATGGGAATCCCGGAATAAGGGGAACACGATCTCTGCTTCGACAGACATGCCAAGGAAACCGCCTCGCTAAACGCGCTGAGGTGGAACAATAAAAACAATTCGAGTAAAGGCTTGGAGGTGGTGTGACGTCACGCCGCAGAATACATCAGCAGATTGATCTTGTGTAATATTATTCTCTCTACGGTGGTATGTGGAATTTATTTTTGCAGAGCCGGACACTATCCTGGTGTTCAGAATCTTCTATAAATTATTCGGAGGAGGAACCCGCCTTGCAATGCCGAAGACAATATGCGCGCCGGACTCGTCGTCATTGAAGCCTGGTTCAGGGGCTACTGAGGGAGTCCCGGACTAGGGGGTGTCCGGATAGCCGAACTATCATCATCAGCCGGACTCCAAGACTATGAAGATACAAGATTCAAGACTTTGTCCCGTGTCCGGATGGGACTTTCCTTGGCGTGGAAGGCAAGCTTGGCGATACGGATATGTAGATCTCCTACCATTGTAACCGACTCTGTGTAACCCTAGCCCTCTCCGGTGTCTATATAAATCGGATGGCCTTAGTCCATAGGACGAACAACAATCATACCATAGGCTAGCTTCTAGGGTTTAGCCTCCTTGATCTCGTGGTAGATCTACTCTTGTAACCCACATCATCAATATTAATCAAGCAGGACGTAGGGTTTTACCTCCATCAAGAGGGCCCGAACCTGGGTAAAAACATCGTGTCCCTCGTCTCCTGTTACCATCCGCCTAGACGCACAGTTCGGGACCCCCTACCCGAGATCCGCCGGTTTTGACACCGACAACCGCCTTTCCCGCCGAGTACATCAGTGAAGCACGGTGGCTAGCTAGTTGGGCTAGTTCGACCGATTAGCTAGGCCGGCGCCACATTTGTTTTTTCACCCCTTTTTTTATCTCCTTGCCGGCAGGTAAATTTAAATATCCATCACAGTGTTGCTCTGGTGTTTGGGTGCGACAGGATTTTTAATTTTTTGATTGACAGGAGCATGCGCGGATGGATTTTTAATATTTTGATTCACGGGAGCAGGCGCGACAGCAATTAGTCACGAGATGACTCCGCCTGTAAAACCCACTGCTCCCTGATGTAAGAAGTCGTCGACTGGTGTTTTCCCATGGTGAAAACCAAAATATCCTCCGCTCCTCGACTGGCTCCCTCTGTCTTCCCGTAGATTGCATTGCCTTTCAGCTGTTTCGCCCCCTTTGCTTCCTCTTTGCATTGCTTCTACCTGGTGCCATGGTGGCGCAACAGATCACGGAGTCCGAGGTGAGGCGCCTGACACATGAGCTCCAGGCCAAGGATGCGGAGCTCAGGGCCAAGGACGTGGATCTCCATGAGCTCAAGGAGGAGAGGAGTGCCATGCTCCTTCGTTATGTGCGGAAGTTCATGGAACTTCAAAAGCGGCAGGCATCCCACAAAGATGCTCGAGGCATCGGTGGCGTTGCTGCAGAAAGCGGGAGATACGATAGGCCGTCAGGGGAGCCGGCTGGAGCGCGAGCGGGCCGATCTTGACGAGGTCCAGGATCGCCTCAGCCACTTGGTGGACCAAGTTGCCACAGACGTGTTGCGGCTGCGTGATGCCTACCGTCGTGTCAGGGCGACCATGTCGGCCGTCGGGCTAAACCCGTTCGACCACCTCGCGCGATGGTGGGGGTGGAGCTGGACAAGAAGGGGTTGCGGGCTGCCGTCGCCGTTGTCGGGAAAATCCTTTCAGGGCTCTGTCACCGGAATCCATTCGTGCCATTGGACGTCACCTTTGACAAGCTAGCTCCTGTCGACCGGGAGTGGGCTCTGTGGGCGGTTGCACCCTGCATCACCAACGTCGTGCGTAATACGTCTCCAACGTATCTATAATTTTTGATTGTTCCATGCTATTATATTACTTGTTTTGGATGTTTATGGGCTTTATTTTACACATTTATACCATTTTTTGGACTAACCTACTAACCGGAGGCCCAACCCGTATTGCTATTTTTTTGCCTATTTCAGTATTTTGAAGAAAAGGAATATCAAACGGAGTCCAAACGGAATGAAACATTTGGGAGCGTGATTTTTCGAACGAACATAATCTAGAGAACTTGGAGTGCAAGTCAAGAAGCAACAGAGGTGGCCAGGAGATAGGAGGGCGCGCCCACCCCTCCTGGGCGCGCCCACCTGTCTCTTGGGCCCCTCGAGCGGCCACCGACGTACTTCTTCCTCCTATATATACCTACGTACCTCGAAAACATCCAGGGAGCCACCGAAACACAATTTCCACCGCCGTAACCTTCTGTATCCACAAGATCCCATCTTGGAGCCTTCGCCTGTGCTCCGCCAGAGGGGGAATCGACCATGGAGGGCTTCTACATCAACACCATAGCCCTTCCGATGAGTTGTGAGTAGTTTACCACAGACCTTTGGGTCCATAGTTATTAGCTAGATGGCTTCTCTCTCCTTTTGGATCTCAATACAATGTTCTCCCCCTCTCTTGTGGAGATCTATTCGATGTAAACTCTTTTTGTGGTGTGTTTGTCGAGATCCGATGAATTGTGGGTTTATGATCAAGTTTATCTATGAGAAATATCTGAATCTTCTCTGAATTCTTTTATGCATGATTGAGTTATCTTTGCAAGTCTCTTCGAATTATCAGTTTGGTTTGGCTTACTAGATTGATCTTTCTTGCCATGGGAGAAGTGCTTAGCTTTGGGTTCAATCTTGCAGTGTCCTTACCTAGTGACAGAAAGGGTTGCAAGGCACGTATTGTATTGTTGCCATCGAGGATAAAAAGATGGGGTTTATATCATATTGCTTGAGTTTATCCCTCTACATCATGTCATCTTTCTTAATGCGTTACTCTGTTCTTATGAACTTAATACTCTAGATGCACACTGGATAGAGGTCGATGTGTGGAGTAATAGTAGTAGATGCAGGCAGGAGTCGGTCTACTTGTCACGGACGTGATGCCTATATACATGATCATGCCTAGATAATCTCATAATTATTTGCTTTTCTATCAATTGCTCGACAGTAATTTGTTCACCCACCGTAATACTTATGCTATTTTGATAGAAGCCACTAGTGAAACCTATGGCCTCGGGGTCTATCTTTTATCATATAAGCTTTCAATTTACTTTTATTTGCATCTTTACTTTCTGCATCTATATTATAAAATACCAAAAATATATTTATCTTATCATATTATCTCTATCAGATCTCACTTTCGCAAGTGGCCGTGAAGGGATTGACAACCCCTTTATCGCGTTGGTTACGAGTTCTTTGTTTGTTTGTGTAGGTTCGTGGGACTTGTGAGGAGCCTCCTACTGGATTGATACCTTGGTTCTCAAAAACTAAGGGAAATACTTACGCTACTGTTCTGCATCACCCTTTCCTCTTCAAGGAAAACCAACGCAAGATCAAGACGTAGCAGTGCGCCTCGAGAAGCAGAGGGACTTCGGTGGTGTTTAGGGGCCCTCTGCATGGGCATGTCCATGTCTTGGCGCAACATGACCATTGGATCAAACTCAGATGATGCAGATCGGTCACTGTAGCACAAAGCGTGTGGGTGTGTTTGGTTGCATTCTCATCTCAATATAGTTGTTCCCTCTTCCTGTATTTGTGTTAACCTACTAGTGTGGACTCATGCACCCTTCATGCACTCTGCCAAACACCCAGAAGTGGGTCAAGAAGGGAACTTTTGCTTCCATCCCATGCACCCTTCATACACCCTGCCCAACATTGATTCGTGCTTCATATGGTTTATGTTTCGTGGAGTACTTTAGCACCGTACTCTACGTGCGCTGTAGACATAGTTCTGTTAACATTGATCCCACCGTTCATTCTCGACCGGATAGTCGAAAAAGCGGTACTATGTTACTACATTACTGTTCATATAGTTGACATGCACACAACATCATTTGTTATCGTCATATCTTACTACACTAGCAACAAGATTATGTAGTACTGACGTATGAACCACTGCACATGCCTAGTAGTAGGAGCACTCTGTATGTTCAAGTGGCTGCCGTGTTTCGCACTCCTTCATTGTAAGAGTGGAAACGCTTGTCGTAATCATTTTTTTCTTCAAAAAAATAGTGGACACGCTCTATCGTGCAGATCCTCCTCCAGCTATGCACTAAATTACCCACTTTCGCTAACGTGTGGGACAGCCAGCACCGGGGTCCACAACCATGCACTAAATTACTCCATAGTAGAGTGACGGTAGACTACCCCGATCAAAGTGTCATAGTAATGCCCAATGAGACGTCAAATCCCAAAACCCCCTCCTTTCCAGCAGTAAGTTGGACGGACGAAGCAACCATCATTTCACTCTTCTCTCTTAGCTTCCTCTCTTGAAGAAAACCCCCACTCGCTTCTCTTCTCCCTCATCCCGTTCCTCATTTCACTCTTCTCTCTCAGCTTCCTCTCTCAGCTTCCTCTCTCAGCTTCCTCTCTTGGATGGATGCTGGAGCACCGACCGACGTGATGTCTATGGCTCTGGCCAAAACCGTCGAGGCTCATGGTACGAAGAAGCGCAAGCACCCCGCCGAGACTACCGCAGACAAGCTCAAAGCCATCGCCTTGTCCAAGCCCCCCTCTCCAGGATCCCTCATTAAGCAAGTCCAGGTAATATCTCTTCTTGACAATCTTTTTCTCGATCTTGATCATGTTTTTTCATCTAACATGCAGTACTAGTACTAGTAGTACAACTTTCTGGGTGATCTTGCATGTGATTTTTGTGTGCCAAATGACGGTTCTAAATTCCTCTTTTGACAAAAACATGCGAGAGGTTGACACTGATTTCTTATAGATTACTTTCAACTACTCCCTCCGTCCCAAAATTCTTGTCTTAGATTTATCTAGATACAGATGTATCTAATACTAAAATGTGACTTGATACATATGTATCTAGACAAATCCAAGACAAGAATTTTGTGACGGAGGGAGTACTTTATGAACATCAATGCTACCTTTGAAGAGGGTATATTTGCCTCAGTAACTTGTGTTATGGATATTGCAAGTAATCCCTCTGCTCTTATGCCTTTGAAGACATCTTCTAGTGTCTTTTTTCACTCATTTCTATGCGTATATGTAGTCATATATGGAGTATAATATCAGAAATCATCTTATATTTCTAAACGGAGGTAGTAATAAAATATGGTTTCTATTTGAATTAGAACCAGGTCTGCGGTGGACATGAAGTCCTCAAAGTCATGCCGTGTGAACTGGAAGACCTAAGGATGAGTTCTACTACTAAACTATCCAGCTGATGTGTCCTTGTCGCCACGTGTCCTGAACTAGTGTTTTCCTGTAGCATTGTTGTCAGGCATGTTCTTGAGGCTGTACTTGACCACAACAATTTCCTGGCTGTGTCTTCGATTATGAAGGGTGTGGTTCTTGTAAAGCTTCCCGACAAATCTGATGCATCATGTCTTCATCATCATGTTTATAAGTGGAAAGAGCACTTTGTTAGGTTCTCCAAGGTTGACGAGATGGTGATGGTGTAGGTAGACATCTCTCACGAAGTCCATGGCCTAGTAAATTATGCGGGGTTCATCCAGTAGGTCGGTGGCAAGAAATACTCTGCAGAGTTTAATTAGTGCAACTTTGCTTGTCTGTAGTAAGTACTATTGTTCAGTACTTGATTTGTGTTTGTGAACCCTGTATTGTTTAGTGCTGCCGCTTTTGGTGTGTGTGATACGTCTCCAACGTATCTATAATTTATGAAGCATTCATGCTATTATATTATCTGTTTTGAATGATTATGGGCTTTATTATACACTTTTATATTACTTTTGGGACTAACCTACTAACCGGAGGCCCAACCCATATTGCTGTTTTATTGCCTGTTTCAGTATTTCGAAGAAAGAAATATAAAACAAAGTCCAAACGGAATGAAACCTTCGGCAGCGTGATTTTTGGAAAGATTATGATCCAGGAGACTTGGAGTGCAAGCCGGGGGTCATCGAGGAAGCCATGAGACAGGGGGCGTTCCCTACCCTCTCGTGGGCCCCTCGAGGCTCACCCGACCAACTTCTTTCGCCTATATAAGCCTACGTACCCTAAAAACATCGAATATCAAGATAGATCGGGAGTTCCGCCACTGCAAGCCTCTATAGCCACCAGAAACCTGTCGGGAGCCCTTCCTGGCACCCTGCCAGAGGGGGGATCCTTCACCGGTGGCCATCTTCATCATCCCGGTGCTATCCATGACGAGGAGGGAGTAGTTTACCCTCGATGCTGAGGGTATGTACCAGTAGCTATGTGTTTGATCTCTCTCTCTCTCTCTCTCTCTCTCTCTCTCTCTCTCGTGTTCTCTCTATGTTCCCTCTATGGCACGATCTTGATGTATCCCGAGCTTTGCTATTATAGTTGGATCTTATGATGTTTCTCCCCCTCTACTCTCTTATGATGAATTGAGTTTCCCCTTTGAAGTTATCTTATCGGATTGAGTCTTTTATTTGAGAACACTTGATGTATGTCTTGCCATGCTTATTTGTGGTGACAATGGGATATCATGTGCCACTTGATGTATGTTTTGGTGACCAACTTGCGGGTTCCGCCCATGAACCTATGCATAGGGGTTGGCACACGTTCTTGACTCTCCGGTAGAAACTTTGGGGCACTCTTTGAAGTACTTTGTGTTGGTTAAATAGATGAATCTGAGATTGTGTGATGCATATCGTATAATCATGCCCACGGATACTTGATGTGACAATGGAGTACGTAGGTGACATCAGGGTTTTGGTTGATTTGTGTCTTAAGGTGTTATTCTAGTACGAACTCTTGAATAGATTGATCCGAAAGAATAGCGTTGAGGTGGTTTCGTACCCTACCATAATCTCTTCGTTCCTTCTCCGCTATTAGTGGCATTGGAGTTACTCTTTGTTGCATGCTGAGGGATTGTTATATGATCTATCTATGTTATTATTGTTAAGAGAACTTGCACTAGTGAAAGTATGAACCTTAGGCCTTGTTTCCTACCATTGCAATACCGTTTACGCTCACTTTTATCATTAGTTACCTTGCTGTTTTTATAATTTAAGATTACAAATACCTTTATCTACCATCCATATTGCACTTGTATCACCATCTCTTCGCCGAACTAGTGCACCTATACAATTTACCATTGTATTGGGTGTGTTGGGGACACAAGAGACTCTTTGTTGTTTGGTTGCAGAGTTGCTTGAGAGATACCATCTTCATCCTACGCCTCCTACGGATTGATAAACCTTAGGTCATCCACTTGAGGGAAATTTGCTACTGTCCTACAAACCCGTGCACTTGCAGGCCCAACAACGTCTACAACAAGAAGGTTGTGTAGTAGACATCAAGCTCTTTTCTGGCGCCGTTGCCAGGGAGGTGAGTGCTTGAAGGTATATCTTTAGATCTTGCAATCGAATCTTTTTGTTTCTTGTTTTATCACTAGTTTAGTCTATAAAAGAAAACTTCAAAAAATGGAATTTAGTTTGTCTCATACGCTTCGTCTTTTTAATATCTTTCGTGAGAATGATGGGAAGGAAAATTGTGCTCAAGTGCTAGAAGAAGAAATCTATAAAATGTTTGTCACTAAATCTTTGACTGATGAGCATGTTTGCAATGTTGTTAGTATGAACTCTTTGAATATCCATAGTACTAATGATGATTGCACTAGTCATGATGAAAATATCTCTTATGAGCATGTCAACTTTTGTTGAGTGCATGTTTGCATGAACACACCGAATGGAGAAGATATATATTGCAAGAGGCATAAGCATTTAGAAACTAAATTGTTGCAAGAAAAGTTAAATGGGAGTGCTGAAAATTTACATTTCCTTTGCCATACTTGTGAACTATGCAATGAACATGGTCATCTACATCTCCTATGCAAATTATTTCATGATTGAATCGTGTCCAAAAATTGTGAAGATTTGATTTCCCTTGCACATTATAATGAACTTAGTTTGCTTTTGGGTTATGAAGAATTGAAACGTTTAACTAAGGATCTTCCAGGTTTTGCCCTGAAGAAAGTTCTTGATTTTGATCTAGAGAAGATTTATTTGTATTGTACGGTGAATTGCATTGAAAATCCTTATATTGTCAATTACCTAAAGAAAAGAAAGCAAATAGAAGATGAGGAGAATACTAATTAAAGGGAAGAGACCTCCCATTCTCCTCCTACTATTTCTTATGATAAATCAGGTGACGAGGAGGAACTTTCTATTGAACCAATCTCATCGATAAGGAGCTCAAAGAAGAGGGTTGAATCCACACATAATGTGAAGAAGAAAAGGAAGAAAAGGAGCAGCAAAGGTAAAAAGGTATCTCTCCCAAATGATGTTGCTCCTACTACTCATTGTGATGATGATAATTGCTATACTATTGGTGCTATCCATATTATTGATGATGAGAGTGATTATGCTTATGATATGAAAAGGCCCAAGCTTGGGGAATCTATGTTTGATGAGGATGAAATATTTGAGAATATATTTGCTGAAATTAATGTTTGTCCCAAGCTAGGGGATGCTATGTTTAATGAAGATGATATTTTTAGCCTCCCAAGTTTTGATATGCAAAGTTGTTATGATGATATCATGCCTCTTTACGATGATTATATTGATGAAAGTGGGTTTGGAAGAGTGTCAACTTTAGGTAGTATTGATCCCAATATTTTGGAGGATATTGAATCTTATTGGGATGAATATGAGAGTGGATTTGGAAGAGTGTCAACTTTATTTAGTGATGATTCCACTATTTCGGAAGAGGTTCCAATTGATTATGAGAATAAAGTTGCTATCTATGATGATTATTGTGATGAATTGTATGCTATAAAGAATAAAAATAACCATGAAACTTGTCATCATGATTTTAGTTTTCAATTGGATTATGCCTCACATGATAGTTATTTTGTTGAGTTTGCTCCCACTATTATTCATGAGAAGAACTTTGCTTATGTGGAGAGTAGTAAATTTTCTATGCTTGTAAATCATGAAAAGAATGCTTTAGGTGCTGGTTATATTGTTAAATTCATTCATGATGCTACTGAAAATTATCATGAGGGAGGAATATATGCATGTAGGAATTGCAATAATATCAAGTTTCCTCTCTATGTGCTTAAAGTTTTGAAGTTATGCTTGTTTTGCCTTCCTATGCTAGTTGATTATTGTTCCCATAAGTTGTTTGCTAAAATCCCTAGGCATAGGAAGTGGGTTAGACTTAAATGTGCTAGTCTTATTCTTCATGATGCTCTCTTTATGTTTCAATTCTTATCTTTTATGTGAGCATCATTGTCATCATCATGCCTAGCTAGAAAGGCATTAAAGAAAAGCGCTTGTTTGGAGACAACTCAATAATTATCCTTACTGTTTTTGTGTGTTCGCATGATTATGCTACTGTATTAATTATGTTTTATAGCTTTTGTTTCAATAAAGTGCCAAGTAGAACCTTTGGGAAGACTTGGGTGAAGTCTTTATGATCTTGCTGTGGAAAACAGAAAGTCGAGATTAGCTGCCATTTTTTTTACAGAAGAGTACTTTTAGATTGATTCTTTTTCCAGATGATTAATAGACAAATTCCTCAGGTCCACCAATTTATTTCAGAATTTTTGGAGTTCCAGAAGTATACGTTTGATACAGATTACTACAGACTGTTCTGTTTTTGACAGATTCTGTTTTCTATGTGTTGTTTGCTTATTTTGATGCACCTATCGCTAGTATTAAGTGGTATGAACCATAGAGAAGTTAGAATAGAGTATATATTACACCAATATGAATTTAGAATGAGTTCATTACAGTACCTAAGTGGTGGTTTTATTTTCTTATACTAACGGAGCTTACGAGTTTTGTTTTGAGTTTTGTGTGATTGAAGTTTTCAAGTTTTGGGTAAAGATTCAATGGACTATGGAATAAGGAGTGATAAGAGCCTAATCTTGGGGATTCCAAAGGCACCCCAAGGTAATATTCAAGGACAAAAAAGAGCCTAAGCATGGGGATGCCCTGGAAGGCACCCCCTCTTTCGTCTTCGTTCATCGGTAACTTTACTTGGAGCTATATTTTTATTTACCACATGATATGTGTTTTACTTGGAGCGTCAATTTATTTTGATAGTATTTCTTGCTGTTATTTAGAATAATGTTTTGCATCTATATTTTCAATAAAAATTGTCAAGGATAGCCTTTACCATGCTTATCTTGCTAGTATACATGTTGCTGTTTGAAAACAGAATGTTTACCGCTGTTGCAAAAATTCCCTAGAAAAGTCAGAGAGTAATATAATGTTGAATATTTTTGCATAATGAAATATGATAAGTATTTTATAGCGTAGTAGTTTTCTTATAATTTTTGGAGTTGGGGAAGTATGATGAATCTTGCATTCTTTAAAGACTATACTGTTTTGGCAGATTGCTATTTTGTTTGCCTTGTTTGCATATACTTGCTTGTTTAATGATTCTATTTGAGGATAGGAGTATTAAATATGCAGAGACATTTAGTATTCAATGTTGAATAATAATATTCGTGATTTGGTACAGTAGAAGATGATAAGGTTTTTGCATTGGTTTATACTAACTTATCTCACGAGTTCTTGTTGAGTTTGGTGTGAATGAAGCTTTCGAGATTTAGGAAACCGTGATATAAAAGGAATTAAGGAGACACAAAAGCTCAAGCTTGGGGATGCCCAAGGCACCCCAAGATAATATTTCAAGAAGTCTCAAGCATCTAAGCTTGGGGATGCCCCGATAGGCATCTCACCTTTCTTCTTCAACAACTATCGGTTAGTATCGGTTGACCTAAGTTTTTGCTTCTTCACTTGAGTCGTGCTATCCTTGAAATGTCATTTTATTTTGCTTTGCTTGCTGTTTGAATAAAATACCAAGATCTTAAATTCTTAAATGGGAGAGAGTTTTCACATAGTTGCATAATTATTTAGCTACTCATTGGTCTTCACTTATATCTTTTTGGAGTAGTTTTTCATCTACTCTTGTGCTTCACTTATATCCTATGAGTAAATGGTTGAATGAGTTGAATGTCATAAATCTGAAATTATATATGTTTCATTTTCTTATTTTTTTCGAGAAAACGCAAGGGACTCTTTGCGTTTCATTTCATTGAAAAGATGAGAAGATACAATCCTCCTAGGAGGTGGTGGTTACAAGAGTTGGCACCCTATTAGTGAACATCCCAGTTAGTGGGAAGGACTACCCTGAGACCCAATGTGCTAGCTTGTGCCCAGCAATTGGCTTCGGCCTTGATCCTATCTACGAGGGTGGTAACCGAGGGGCGTGCATTCTCGAAGACGCACTCATTGCGCTGCTTCTAGATCATCCAAGGGACGAGCATGGCGATGGATTGCAGGCCTTTCCTTAGCGCATGTGGGGTCTGCCCTTTCGTTTGTTGCCACCAGTCCGTGAGGGTGGGCTCATTGTTTGGCGGTTGTGAAGGTATCCTCGCCCAAGCCAGCACGTCGTGCCAAGTTTGCCGTGAAAATGGGCATTCTAGGAGCAGGTGCCACATCGACTCTGGGGCCTGATCACAAAGTAGGCATCATGGGTGGTGCTGTAGGCCGCGACGGGCGAGTCTATCCGCCATCCAAAACCGGTCCTGGCTGGCCAACCAGTGAAAGAAGTGGACGCGGCGCGGTGCCCAGCTCTTCCATGTGAGCTTCTAGGAGGGGCATTTCATGGAACAGTGAAAGGTAGCAGCGTAGCATGACCGCGCTGTATAGGTGCCGCTAGCCGTCCATCTCCAGATCATTTGGTCGGGCCTGTTTGATAGGCTGATGTGCTGCACGGCTTGCCAAAGCCTGAGGTATTGTCCAATCTCATGGATCCCTATCACTCCTTGTATGTCACGAGCCCAAGCATTGCCCGCAAGGCCTGCGGCCACCGTTCTTGCTTTGCGTCGCTGTTTTGGAATGCATTGGTAGAGTGCCGGCGCGAGTTCATGCATGGACTAACCGTTAAGACATCGGTCGTCCCAAAACAGTGTCGTCAGTCCATCGCCAAGCTCCATGGTCATCGATGCGAAGAACAACGCGAGAAGTAGTGACTTCACATTGAATAATTAGAGGCTGTAAATTTATTGACGGTTAGCAAGCATTGTATTAGTCATTTGAACAATTCATGAAAGAATATTGAAGTAAGAGAGATTTCACATATAAATATACTATCATAGACATCTTTTATAATTGTGAGCACTCATTAAGTATGACATGCTAAAGAGTTGATGTTGGACAAGGAAGACAACATAATGGGTTATGTTTTCTCGCATCTCAGTTAAAGTATATTGTCATCGATCATTCAAACATGTTGAGCTTGCCTTTCCCCCTCATGCTAGCCAAAAATTCCTAGCACGAAGTAGAGATACTACTTGTGCTTCCAAATATCCTTAAACCCAGTTTTGCCATGAGAGTCCACCATACCTACCTATGGATTGAGTAAGATCCTTCAAGTAAGTTGTCATCGGTGCAAGCAATAAAAATTGCTCTCTAAATATGCATGACTTATTAGTGCGGAGAAAATAAGCTTTGTACGATCTTATTATGGAAGCAATAAAAGCGACGGACTGCATAATAAAGGTCCATATACAAGGGGCAATATAAAGTGACGTTCTTTCGCATTAAGATTTTGTGTATCCAACCCTAAAAGCGCATGACAACCTCTGCTTCCCTCTGTGAAGGGCCTATCTTTTACTTTATGTCTTTTACTTTATGCAAGAGTCCAGGTGATCTTCACCTTTCCCTTTTTCATTTTATCTTTTGGCAAGCAATTTGTGTTAGGGTGATCCTGATATATATAACCAATTGGATGTACGTTAGCATGAACTATTATTGTTGACATCACCCAAAGGTGAATATGTTTGGAGGCAACACTTCAAGCCCCTATCTTTCTTTGTGTTCGATTAAAACTTTGGACCCATTAATATCGCGGGAGTGTTAGCAATTGTGGAAGACTATATGATAGTTGAGTATGTGAAGTTTGCTAAATCAAAGCTCTGACATAGACCCTTCTTGAAAATAGGATGAATTGCAATTATTAGATGACTAAGAATGAAGTTTGCTAGTTTTCAAGAAAGTTTATGGTCTATGCTTTAACATGTGAATAGCTTGTTACTTGATTATGAATAGTTTTATGAGATGAACTACTATTATGACATATAGGCATGCTAGTAAAGGTGATTGAAATTATCATTGAGCAAACTTGTGCACCTCTAGCATTCACACTTCATAAATCCTTTCTTTTATCATTCACCTACTCGAGGACGAGCAGGAATTAAGCTTGGGGATGCTGATACGTCTCCAACGTATATATAATTTATGAAGCATTCATGCTATTATATTATCTGTTTTGAATGATTATGGGCTTTATTATAAACTTTTATATTACTTTTGGGACTAACCTACTAACCGGAGGCCCGGCCCATATTGCCGTTTTAGTGTCTATTTTAGTATTTCGAAGAAAAGGAATATCAAACGGAGTCAAAACGGAATGAAACCTTCGGCAGCGTGATTTTTGGAAAGCTTATGATCCAGGAGACTTGGAGTGCAAGCCAGGGGGTCATCAAGGAAGCCACGAGACAAGGGGCGCGCCCTACCCTCTCGTGGGCCCCTCCAGGTTCCCCCAACCGACTTCTTTCGCTTATATAAGCCTACGTACCCTAAAAACATCGAATATCAAGATAGATCGGGAGTTCCGCTGCCGCAAGCCTCTGTAGCCACCAGAAACCTCTCAGGAGCCCTTCCCGGCACCCTGCCGGAGGGGGGATCCTTCACCGGTGGCCATCTTCATCATCCCGGCGCTATCCATGACGAGGAGGGAGTAGTTCACCCTCGAGGCTGAGGGTATGTACTAGTAGCTATGTTTTTGATCTCTCTCTCTCTCTCGTGTTATCTCTCGTGTTCCCTCTATGGCACGATCTTGATGTATCCCGAGCTTTGCTATTATAGTTGGATCTTATGATGTTTCTCCCCCTCTACTCTCTTGTGATGAATTGAGTTTCCCCGTTGAAGTTATCTTATCGGATTGAGTCTTTTATTTGAGAACACTTGATGTATGTCTTGCCGTGCTTATCTACGGTGACAGTGGGATATCATGTGCCACTTGATGTATGTTTTGGTGACCAACTTGCGGGTTCCGCCCATGAACCTATGCATAGGGGTTTGCACTCGTTCTTGACTCGTCGGTAGAAACTTTGGGGCACTCTTTGAAGTACTTTGTGTTGGTTGACTAGATAAATCTGAGATTGTGTGATGCATACCGTATAATCATGCCCACGGATACTTGAGGTGACAATGGAGTATCTAGGTGACATTGGGGTTTTGGTTGATTTGTGTCTTAAGGTGTTATTCTAGTACGAACTCTTGAATAGATTGATCCGAAAGAATAGCTTTGAGGTGGTTTCGTACCCTACCATAATCTATTCGTTTGTTCTATGCTATTAGTGGCTTTGGAGTGACTCTTTGTTGCATGTTGAGGGATTGTTATATGATCTATCTATGTTATTATTGTCAAGAGAACTTGCACTAGTGAAAGTATGAACCTTAGGCCTTGTTTCCTACCATTGCAATACCGTTTACGCTAACTTTTATCATTAGTTACCTTGCTGTTTTTATAATTTCAGATTACAAATACCTTTATCTATCATCCATATTGCACTTGTATCACCATCTCTTCGCTGAATTAGTGCACCTATACAATCTACCATTGTATTGGGTCTGTTGGGGACACAAGAGACTCTTTGTTATTTGGTTACAGGGTTGCTTGAGAGAGACCATCTTCATCCTACGCCTCCTACGGATTGATAAACCTTAGGTCATCCACTTGAGGAAAATTTGCTACTGTCCTACAAACATGTGCACTTGCAGGCCCAACAACATCTACGAGAAGAAGGTTGTGTAGTAGACATAAGTGTGGTGAGTCCTCAGAACAGTCTATGTTAATGTCTATCCACTCAATTCAGTCTGTATATTTTGAAGTATCCAGATCATCTTTTTTGTGAGGGCGGTTTATCAATTAGGATTAATTGTATTTGTGCCCCTAGTTGGGTCACGCTCGACTGATTTGCCCCTATTTTTTCAACAATTGCAGCTTTGCCCAGCTCACTTCACTCGCCTTGTGTTTTTGCGCTTTCGGCACGGTTCCGACCAATCACCAGTCGCCACATGGCGAACCGTGATTGGTCAGAACCATGCCAGAATGGCAAAACACAAGGCGAGTGAAGTGAGATGGGCAAAACCGCAATTATTTTGCTTATTATAGCACCTCCGCTCTCCGCGTCTTCGTCATCATAGTAACCCCAGCTGCCACTTTGTTTCGTCGTTGTCATAGTAACCCCACGGCAGAAAGTACTCGCGTACATACCGAGATTATGTCAGAGGAACTGCCAGCTTGCTTCTTCGTCGTCATCGTGGCCCCATGCCGGAAAGTACTCGTGTAGGAACAGGGCCAATATGGTGAATCATGATCAGCGAGCTAGGATGACCCATGGGTCAGTATTGATTGGTGTAATCATATCTTTCTGCTAATGTATATTTATATATATCTTTCACTCCGATAGTTATCTTCTATTCTCTTGCCACATGGAAGTGGAGTCCATGTAAAATTGTGTGGGGATGATGATGTTGATTTAAGTCTTCTAGGAGATAGCTGCACACAAAAAAGTCATGTAGGAGATGTATTGTGTCAATGTATGTGCATAGTATACAATGTAGTATAGATGAAAATCTGAATATAAAAGGTACAATGTGCATATCAGCATATGATAAAAATTCACCTTTGGATCTTTGGTCCGATTTTCAAGTATATAATTTACCTCAGGTTATTTATTGTTATCATATTTATTCTTCTCATGTGGAAGGTTTGAACCAACCAGAAGTCTTATGTAGTTTTCCTCTACATTTAACCCATACAAAATAGATTTCCCACCATGGTAATGACCTAACCTGCTTTGACCTTGACATACATGCAGAGAAAGTTGTATTGCAGAGCGTCCTGATATTTGCGCCTCTCGCAGCTTTGACCTATATAGGAATGGAGAAACTGTACTGAGGGGAAAACCTGGCTGCACAGACTAGATCATAAGATGAAAAATAAGTCTAGCGTCAAGCAATAGCAATAACAGTTTAGGCATGATTAATATTGTTCATGCCTACATAGTTTGCCTAGGAGTTTATTCCACTTGAATGATCTGAATGTTGGGAACTAAAGTTAAATCTTATTGCAGACTAGATTCAAGATTATGTGTTGATCCATTTCTGTTTATTCTTTCAACAAAAGCACCAAGGTGATTATTATAACTGTTATAGTTACACTAACAGAACTACGCTACCGGCGGAGCCAATTATTAGTCAGGCAATTAGATATTTAAGGTAGTGAACATTGTTGGTATAGTTCACCATGCCAGATTGTTACTACACGCAGAGTATTATCTATGACAAGATGGAAATTTCTAAGATGAGAAATTAATGCCTGTATCAATGTGAATACTAGAAGAAAGGGCCTTCAGGTTTTCAATCACAATACCGAAATTAAAGTCTTCATCTTTTGACAACATAATTGTGAACATATGAGGTAATCCCAAGTGACAAACATTCGTGGTAAAGCCTACATTTTTTCTGTTATAGTTGCACATGATGTCCGAATATTATGGTTAAATGTAATTGGCCTTATGAGCACAACAAACTAGATGATCTATAGCTCTTTGAAGTGCGACTATTTACAGTTGTGCCACTCTATTATAAAAAATCTTGCATGCAAACTAGCATCTCCTGTTATCTGTATTGCATGCCAGTTCTCTATAATCTCGGTCATTTGTCCTAAAGAAACTTTTATTCTACTCACTGAATCATTCATTTCTTTCCTAACAAGTTGCTACCAATGGATTTCTAGGAAGTTGAGATGAGACATGGTTGAATTAATATATGGTCTTTTAGAGTTAGAAAGGTAACAGTTGTCAGTCATGTAAGTACGCATCATCACATTTTTTGTTGTTTCATACTTCAGTTATATATCCACATTCAGGTCTACTCGCATATAGTTTAACTAGACCAGGGATATAAAAGTTAAAATCTTTCAACTTTCTGAAGCAATGTGTCTTTGAAGGGGAAAGGACTAGATGTTTGGCAAAGCATATTAAATTACAAAGTATTCCAATCTGCCATACTTAATCAGAATGAGCACAAAGAGGAAGTAGCAAGTATGTAAATCCACCTACTCTATATTGCATTTATTTTGTTCAGATTGCACAAACCCTTACATTTTGTATATAGTTCGAATTGTTAGTTTATGTCCTGCCAACATTTTTTGCGTGTGTCAGATGTGAGTGTAATTGGCGAGTATCACTGTAGACAAAACTGAACTAACATACGGAATATCATTTTAATTCAAGATGCCCATCTATCAGAATATCACTTTATGTGCTACTATTGTTGTCTCATTACATTGATTGATACAATGAAAAATTGCTTGAGTGAATAGTTGTACTGACACGGGTCCGTTGTTGGACAAGATGAACCGATAATAGTTGCATTTTATTATAAACGATTGGGAGCTGCTAAAGATAATTCCCTTATGGGATCTAAGACAACCAAGTAACAAAGTAATGTACTCATGTTGTCTTTCCCTATATATATAAGCTCATTTTAAAGTTCAAATTCAGAAATAAAAAATTATCATGCATGCTCGAAACCTATAACTATATCTTAGGCCTTTGGATTAAATTATTCAACAAGTGTATATATTCTCTTAAATTCACCTACTCGCATAGTGTTCAAAACATCAACATACATATGTCAATATATGTAGAACATTGTATCAAAAAGTGTGTGTGTGTGTGTATATATATGCATGTCCATGTAACATCTTAATTTTAGGGCTAAACGATTGAACAATCACTAGCCCGTGCGGATGCACGGGTTGACGACTAGTTTTAGTTAAGTTTCCCATAACAATATTCTGAAAATACCACACTCGGGCAGGGGTGGATAAAGAAGGTGGAGAGGATTAGGTGTTCGACCCCTCTCCCCGAAGAATTAGTGGATCCGGTGTTAACCAGGATGCTAGCTCAGGCACCTTATCAAGTGCCGCTGAGGGAAGACAAGGAGAGGAGTGGGAAGGTCCAGGGTGGCCTCCATGCCAGAGGTGCGTTAGACACCGCATCCGGGGAAATTGGAACTCCCGTGCCAGAGGATGAACAGGAAGGAGAATCTAACATCCCCTCCCACCACGGGAAGAAAATGGCCGCCCCCGAAGACTCGAAAGCAGAGGCTTCCAAGCAAGGGAAGAAATTCCTGTCAGGGGGCCCCTATTTGGGAGGCAATATTGCCGCACAATGCCCACGTGAGAGCCGGCCTCTAGCTGAATCGTAAGTGAACAGAGGTGTTTTATAAGTGTAACCCATTCTTTTCCTGGTTTTGAGGGTAATATTTGAAACGCATGTTTTGCAGTTCGGCCTGTAGCCTCCCTCAACAATCTTTGTCCTCGGGGGATCTTCTTCCGAAAATGATGGAGAGCGAAACGCCTCCCCATACTTCCCCGCCCCATAAGGCGGACGACCCCAAGGTGTCATCCCGGAGGATATCTCCTGATCCGCAAAGGAGGACAAGGCCAGAAGGTGACACTTCAGCCGCCCAGAGTCCGGGGTGTTCGGCTCCGAGAGAGACCAACAATAAAAACCCCGGACTATATGATATACAGCCGGATATATTAACGGGCCTTCTACGGCAAGCGTCTGTCTCATAGGAATATCGTACCTTGATGGGTATGGTGATTGAGAGAATTTCGTCTGCAAAAAGTGGATTGAATGAAGCTTTTATGAGCCTGCACTGTGTATAGATAGTAGTCCCTGAGACTCTGGTTGCCATCTGAACGGAGGCGATCAAAGGATCAAAAAAGATAGATAAGCTCAGGGAATAATTTTTCCATTTGGCACACAAGCTGCTTTAGCCCCGGCAATTGCTCGGGCTACAGAGATTGCGGAACTGAAGCGGCAACTTGATGTGGTGGATGATGACATCACGCTCATGAACAAGCGGCTCGATGAGGCGCAAGGTATGTCTTCGGGGCGGTCAGTAAGTATAAATAGGAGCATTATGCTGAAAATTATAATATGCTTAACTGCAGATGGTGCTGCCGCCGTGGAGACCTTCCGGGATGAGCATGCTCGGGCCAAGGAGCAAGCCAGGATGAGTAACACGGCTGCCGAAAAGGCAGCTGGTGAATTAAAAGCCGAACAGGCTGCTCATCGCTAAAGTGAGGAGAAAATATCCAATATGGCGCTTGAGCTAAAGGATGCTGCTAGCCGGTATGAAGTTCTCGAGGAAGAGAACCAAGTAAAAATGGCTGACCTTGAGAAGGCCTTACAAGCGGCGAAAGAGGCCCGGTCCGAGTCCAGGGTGGCACGGGAGGAGATCCAGCAAGCTGGGGAGATCATGGCTGGGAATCCCTTCCTGTTGCGAACTAAGTTAGGTGATCCTAAGTATGCCCCGCTTGATCGAAGGTGGAGCTCTCCGAACACATATTTGGACTTGTCGAAGACTGCTTCTGATGCAACTTAGTTTTTCCAAGCCCAAGAAGGCCATGAAGCGGAAAAACTTTTCTGGTCATAGTTTAATATGCCAAGGCGTCTGCTGCTGTTAAACGAAGAGATGGCCGAATGGGCCGAGCTCCACAGGATATCTGGACTTGCCACGAAGGTTGTCGTGGACCGGCTGTGGCGTGGGGAACCAAGTCCGAATAGTTATTTTGATCTGGTGCAACGACTTGTTCGTGCGGTGTCACATATCGACGCTGTCATGCGGTCAACGTGCTTAGAAGGTGCGCGGATGGCACTCGCCCGTGTGAAGACGTACTGGGCGAAGATGAAGGCCACCGATATTGCAACAAGGGGTCCACCCGAGGGCCAGGACACGCCAAAGCATTATTTTGAAGAAGTCTTAGAGGGTGCCCGCTTGATAGAGGGTCAGTGCTTGAAAGATATTATGTTGAAGTAAAATGTGTCCGAATTGTAAAAACTATGCTTATGATAATAAAGGCTTTATTTACAATTTTGCCTGTAAAGTATTTTAGTGCCTCCTGTGCGGCCGTTTTTATGTATATATGTATATAACCTGAAAGTTTGCAGTCGTCGGCTTCAGCCCCCTCGCGTATAACGTGGGGGTGTTCGGAAAAGCACTTGATCACACTTGACCCAAAGTCTTGGTCCGTTAAGGAGGTGTTAGTGCGGCGAACTAGGCAATCGGACTATAGAGCTTTAACATTTTCACTTAGCCATAGGAGTTTGACGGTGGGGCTACTATATAGCCCCTGGTATGTCCGCGGTTATCCGAATACGGTGTGTTTACATATGTGACCGGGAAGTCGGTCCTTCGTTAATGCGGAGGAATCGAGAAGATTCCGCTCAGTCATTGATTTGTTGACCATCTCTCGCCTTATCATGACAGTCAATTTTCGGCTTTCTCTACTGAGGTGCTCGTATGGATGAACCAGGGCACAATCGCAGTAGTTCTCCCTTTACTACCTTAGCCAATAGAGCGGAACGTAAGGTAGCAAGGACAGGAGCCGGGCAAATCCAACTATTGACCAAAGACATGATTCCGAGCTGATGCATATAAGGCCAAACTCGCGACGCCGAACACTCCCGAAGGTATTCGGACTTTTCAACATATACCGGCTTAATACAACCCCTGGTAATGAACACTGAATTCAAGGCACGTGTGGCAATCCGGCATGAGGAAAGAGCGCCTGTGGTGAGAGCATAAATCTCAAAACACAATGCTGGCTGCTACTATAACATCCATTTTAGTATAGCGAATCGTAAGTTCGCAAATAATGCTGATATCTTTCTTGGATGTTTTACATGCCAGGAAAGTATGAAACAACAAGAGATAATAAAAAAAGGTTTACACATGGTCTTAATCTAAAAAGAAACCTTAAAATGGGGCCCTGCTGCACGTCTGCGCCTTTGTCTCCATTGTGCAGTGTCCTTGAAGGGTATATCATTATGGCCATCTGTAAAAGAGAAAAAAATCAGGTAAAAGAATCTGGTGTGGCTGTGAGTAAAGTTGGTTTGTTTTAATGAACCGTGAAATGTAGCTTCTTGAGTCCGAATAGGGTCGAGCCGAACTATGGACTTTTTTTGTGCAGTGTGCCCTCGGCACTACCCAAGGAATTTTGAGTGTATATTTATGTATACGTGGCATGTCTGTTGCCTCCTTCTGGGATGGTCGATGGGGGCATGGCTGCTAAACGAGCTTAGGTTTATCTAAGCTGCCACACTGAGGTGTGCACCGAACACGTTTAGCTGTGTCCGCGGTCTTGAAGACTGATGAGCTGCTCGGCTTGAATAGGTCGCTTCGTGCTTCGGCTGCTAGAGCCGCCACGTATTCTTCTGTACGTAGAGAGCGCTCCGTATTTCCGCTGACCGTGATGATGCCACGTGGTCCAGGCATATTGAGTTTGAGATAAGCGTAATGCAGGACTGCATTGAAACGGAGGAAGGCCGTTCTTCCGAGTAGTGCATGATAGCCACTTCAGAAAGGAGCAATGTCGAAGATTAGCTCTTCGCTTCGAAAGTTATCGGGAGAGCCGAATACAACATCCAATGTTAGAGAGCCCGTGCAGCGGGCTTCGACGCCCGGTATAACTCCTTTAAAGGTAGTGCTGCTTGGCTTGATTCTTGACGGGTCTATCCCCTTATTATAGATAGTGTCGTGATATATCAGATTGAGACTACTGCCGCCGTCCATGAGGACTCGGGTGAGGCGGTATCCGTCGATTATTGTGTCAAGCACTAAGGCAGCCGAACCCCCGTGACGGATACTAGTCGGATGATTCCTACGATCAAAGGTGATCAGACAGGCCGACCATGGGTTAAATTTGGGGGAGACCGGCTCGACAACATATACGTCTCGGAGTGTGCGTTTGCGCTCCCTCTTTGGGATATGATTGAGATAAATCATGTTCACTGTTTTGATCTCCGGTGGAAATTTCTTCTGTCCCCCCGTGTTTGGCTGGCGAGAGTCGTCCTCGTCTTCGCTTTGCGGTCCCTTCCCTTTGTGTTCGGCGTTGAGATTGACGGCCTGCTTGAAGACCCAACATTCTCTGTTGGTATGATTAGTTGGTTTATCGGGGGTGCCGTGAATCTGGTAGGGCCTGTCTAGAATTTTGTCTAGGTTGGATGGACCATCTTTGTTGCCTTTAAATGTCTTTTTCTGTTGACCGGGTCTAGAGCCCCTAAATCTGGCGTTTACTGCTAAATTTTCTGGGCTTTCTTCATTATTCCTACGTTTGTTTTTATTGCGTCGTGGTTTTCCATTGCCATCCCTGACTTCGGATGTGATAGGATCGCTGGTGCTACTACGGGCTAACCAGCTATCCTCACCCGCGCAAAAGCGGGTCATGAGTGTAGTTAGGGCTGCCATTGTCCTTGGCTTTTCCTGGCCGAGGTGTCTGGCTAGCCATTCATCCCGGACACTGTGTTTGAAAGCCGCTAAGGCTTTGGCATCCGGACGGTCAATGATTTGGTTCTTCCTAGTGAGAAACCGATTCCAAAGCTTACCGGCTGGCTCTCCGGGTTGTTGGGTTATGTGACTTAGATTGTCTGCATCCGGAGGTCGAACATAGGTCCCTTGAAAATTGGCCCGGAAAGCGTCCTCAAGTTCTTCCCAGCTTCCAATGGAATTTTCGGGGAGGCTTTTCAGCTAGTGCTGAGCTAGTCCTTTTAGCTTGAGGCGTAAGTATTTGATGGCGTGGAGATCATCTCCGTAGGGTCTGTCGTTCCATTGTATGCCTCGATATTTACGGGTTTAAACCCTTCTAGAAATTCGTGATTAAGCACCTCATCGGTGAAGCACAGGGGGTGTGTGGCACACCTGTATTTGGCTATGTCGTGGCGTGGGTCCAACGGTTGTAGTGTTTGGTGTTGGTTCTGGACTGGTAAATGACCGCCATATTTGCTTTGATAACCATGATCCTATGTAGGAACACATTCCCTGGATCCATAGATGGACCTGGTTCTACCAGCCTTTTTGTCTAGGTCTTCACGTAGGTCGTGTTTCTGGTCCGGGGTCGCGACCTCCCTTCCTTTATGGTGATGGGGTGCGGGTTTGTGTGTGGCGTTATTAGGCGCTCTATCTCGACCACGAGGTAGTCAGTCTAGTTTGTCGTCCATATTGTTTTTTGGTGGTATGGGCGCGATAGCTTCTACCTCTTGAGAATGCGTTGGTTTTTCCCTTGAAGAGGAAAGGGTGATGCAGCAAAGTAGCATAAGTATTTCCTCAGTTTTTGAGAAACAAGGTATCAATCCAGTAGGAGGCTACACTTCAAGTCCCTCGTATCTACACAAACAAACAAGAACCTCGCAACCAACGCGATAAAGGGGTTGTCAATCCCTTCATGGCCACTTGCGAAAGTGAGATCTGATAGAGATAATAAGATAAGATAATTTTTTTTGGTATTTTTATGATATAGATTGGAAAGTAAATATTGCAAAATAAAGTAGATCGAATACTTATATGATGGAAATAGACCAGGGGGCCATAGGTTTCACTAGTGGCTTCTCTTAAGATAGCATAAGTATTACGGTGGGTGAATAAATTACTGTCGAGCAATTGATAGAAAAATGCATAGTTATGAGAATATCTAGGCATGATCATGTATATAGGCATCACATCCGTAACAAGGAGATGGACTCCTGCTTGCATCTACTACTATTACTCCACACATCGACCGCTATCCAGCATGTATCTAGAGTATTAAGTTCATAAGAATAGAGTAACACATTAAGCAAGATGACATGATGTAGAAGGATAAACTCAAGCAATATGATATAAACCCCATATTTTTATCCTCGATGGCAACAATACAATGCTTGCCTTGCTGCCCCTACTGTCACTAGGAAAGGACAATGCAAGATTGAACCCAAAGCTAAGCACTTCTCCCGTTGCAAGAAAGATCAATCTAGTAGGCCAAACCAAACTGATAATTCGAAGAGACTTGCAAAGATAACCAATCATAAATAAAAGAATTTAGAGGAGATTCAAATATTTCTCATAGATAAACTTGATCATAAACCCACAATTCATCGGATCTCGACAAACACACCACAAAAAGAGTTACATCGAATAGATCTCCAAGAAGATCGAGGAGAACTTTGTATTGAGATTCAAAGAGAGATAAGAAGCCATCTAGCTAATAACTATGGACCTGAAGGTCTGTGGTAAACTACTCACAACTCATCGGAGAGGCTTTGGCATTGATGTAGAAGCCCTCCGTGATCGATTCCCCTTCCGGAGGGGCGTCGGAAAAGGCTCCAAGATGGGATCTCCCTGGAATAGAAGGTTACGACGGTGGAAATAGGGTTTCATGGTGCTCCTGGATGTTTTCGGGGTACGTAGATATATTTTGGGGAAGGAAGTCGGTCAGGGGAGCTAGAAGGGGCCCACGAGGGTGGGGGCGCACCCATCCCCCTAGGGCGCCCCCTCCTACCTCGTGGCTTCCTCGTCTGCTACTTGACATCCACTCCAAGTCTCCTGGATTGCGTTTGTTCCAAAAATATCGCTCTCAAAGGTTTCATTCCGTTTGGACTCCGTTTGATATTCCTTTTCTGCGAAACACTGAAATAGGCAAAAAAACAGCAATTTGGGCTGGGCCTCCGGTTAATAGGTTAGTCCCTAAAATGACATAGAAGTGTTTAGCAAAGCCCATAAACATCCAAAACAGGTAATATAATAGCATGGAACAATCAAAAATTATAGATACGTTGAAGATGTATCAAGCATCCCCAAGCTTAATTCCTGCTCGTCCTCGAGTAGGTAAATGATAAAAACAGATTTTTTTAATGTGCAATGCTACCTAGCATATTTCTCAATGTAATTTTGTTTATTGTGGCATGAATGTTCAGATCCAAATCATTCAAAATAAAAGTTCATATGGACATAAACATAGTAATACTTCAAGCATACTAACAAGTAATCATTTCTTATCAAAATAACATAGCCAAAGAAAGCTTATCCCTACAAAATCATATAGTTAGGCTATGCTTCATTTTTGTCACACAAAATACTCCCATCATGCACAACCCCGGTTTCAGCCAAGCAATTGGTTCATCCTTTTTAACGCGCTTCAACTTTTTTTAACTCTCACGCAATACATGAGTGTAAGCCATGGATATAGCACTAGTTTACTTTCTATGCATGTCTAGTTGTAGAATTAAAAAAAACAAAAAGATTTCTTGTTCTTCTTTTGCTTGTTGGGAGATTTCCCGTGTAAATAGTTTTTCTCGTTCTTGTTTCTCTATCTTCAAAAAAACAAAAACTCAAAAAATATTTCAGTATGTTTCTTTGAATTTCTTTTCTTTTCTTTGGGGGTCGAGAGGAGAAGACCACGATGAAAATGTTGAATGGCTCTCATATGCATTATTGTTGATCTAACAAAGAGCCCATATTACCTTGTCTTCCCCACTGAATAAATGTTTGCAGATTCCAACTTAGTCCAATGCAAGTGCAATATTACTATTATCCACACCATTCGGTCGTGCAAGTGAAAGGCAATATTGACGATATATGATGAAATGTTGAGATGAGGAAAAGCTGGTATGAACTCGACCTATCTTGTTTTTGTAAATATGATTAATTCATCGTTCCTAATTCAGCCTATTATGAGTGAAACATGTTTACAATGACAATTAGAGATTATAGTTACTCATGTCATGCTTAATTAGCTAGGAGTTTATAATAGTTTATCTTGTGTCCGAACATGAAAATTTAAAATGGTTGTGATCGTAGGCTAGGATGGTATCCTCCTTTAAATGATTCGAGTGGCTTGACTTGGCACATGTTCACACATGTAGTTGAAACAAAATCAACCTAGCTTCCATGATATTTATGTTCATGGTGATTTATACCCTACTCATGCTTGCATTCAATGTTGGTTAATCTCAATGCATGTTTATGGTTGTTGTTGCTCTCTAGTTGGTCGCTTCCCAATCTTTTTCTAGCCTTCACTTGTACTAAGAGGGAATACTGCTTGTGCACCCACTTCCATAAACCCCAAATTTGTTCCATAAGAGTCCACCATACCTTCCTATATGCGGTATTTACCTGCCGTTCCAAGTAAATTTGCAAGTGCCAAACTCTAAACCTTCAAATGATAATCTGTTTTGTATGCTTGAATCACTCACGTATCAACTAGGGCTATCAATATCTTCCATGCTAGGTGGGTTATTCTCACGATGAGTGGACTCCGCTCATCATTCACAAGAAAATGGCTGGTAATCGGGATGCCCAGTCCCATGCTCAAAGCAAATCAAATCAAAATAATTGCAAACAAAACTCCCCCAGGATTCTTGTTAGTTGGACAGTACCTATTGTTTCGGACCAGTCATGGAGTATGCTTGTTGGTGGTGGGGGAGTATTAACTTTACCATTCTGTTTGGGAACTGCCTATAATGTATGTAGCATGGAAGATACCGAGATCTCTTAGTTGTTATGTTGACAACGAAAGCATGCTGCTCAAAATATTATTTACCTCAATTTCAAAACTTTAGCTTCGGCACCTCTGCAAATCCCTGCTTCCCTCTGTGAAGGGCCTATCTATTTACTTTTATTGTTGAGTCATCATTCTCTTATAAAAATCTATAGTTAGAGAGCACCAAAGTAATTTGTATGCATTGCTATTAATTTTTATTGAGTATGACTATGAATGGATCTCTTTTACCATGAATTACAATGTCTAGTCGGTCCTTGATCTTCAGGGGTGCTCTTCATTTATGTTTTGCGGTCTCAGAAAGGGCTAGCGAGATACCATCTTGTTATATCATATCATGATTGTTTTGAGAACGTGTTGTCATCTGAGATTTATTATTACTCGCTAGTTGATTATGTCATTGATATGAGTAAATGTGAGACCTAAATGTTATTGTGAATAAGATTAGTTCATGATCTTTGCTGAAAACATGAATGCTGGCTTTACATATTTGCAACAACAAGATCAAACAAAGTTTGTAAAAGTTTTTCTTTATCACTTTCAGTTTGTTAACTGAATTTCTCGAGGACAAGCAATGGGTTAAGCTTGGTGGAGTTGATACGTCTCCATCGTATCTACTTTTCCAAACTCTTTTGCCCTTGTTTTTGACTCCAACTTGCATGATCTGAATGGAACTGACCCGGACTGACACTGTTTTCAGCAGAATTGCATTGGTGTTATTTTTGTGCAGAATAAAAAGTTCTTGGAATGACCTGAAACTTCATGGAGCTTATTTTTGGAATTAATAATAAATATTGGCGAAAGAATCAAGTGAAGAGGCCCCACATCCTAGCCAGAAGGGTGGGGGCGCTCCACCCGACCTTGTGCCCCCCTGGACCTCCACCGACCTCAACTCCAACTCCATATATTCATGGCCGGGGGGAAAATCAGAGAGAAGGATTCATCGTGTTTTAATTTACGGAGCCGCCGCCAAGCCCTATTCTTCCTCGGGAGGGTAGATTTGGAATCCGTTCGGGGCTCCGGAGAGGGGAATATGTTGCCATCGTCATCATCAACCATCCTCCATCACCAATTTCATGATGCTCACCGCCATGCGTGAGTAATCCCATCGTAGGCTTGCTGGACGGTGATGGGTTGGATGAGATTTACTATATAATCGAGTTAGTTTTGTTAGGGTTTGATCCCTAGTATCCAATATGTTCTAAGATGGATGTTGCTATGACTTTGCTATGCCTAATGCTTGTCTATAGGGCCTGAGTGCCATTATTTCATGTTTGAACCTATTATGTTTTCATGAATATATTTGTGTTCTTGATCCGATATTACAAGTTATAGTCACCCACTATGTGTTATGATCCGGCAACCCTCAGAGTGATAATAGTCGGGACCACTCCCGGTGATGAACGTAGTTTGAGGAGTTCATGTATTCACTAAGTGCTAATGCTTTGGTCTGGTACTCTATTAAAAGGAGGCCTTAATATCCCTTAGTTTCCATTAGGACCCCGCTTCCACGGGAGGGTAGGGCAAAAGATGTCATGCAAGTTCTTTTCCATAAGCACGTATGAATATATTT
Organism: Triticum aestivum; assembly: GCF_018294505.1. NCBI lineage: Eukaryota > Viridiplantae > Streptophyta > Magnoliopsida > Poales > Poaceae > Triticum > Triticum aestivum. The sequence goes on from NC_057813.1 coordinate 633,641,630, forward strand.
CGAATACATGCCTACATTATATTTATGAACTGGATCTAGTTCTATGTCATCCTATGTTATAACTGTTGCATGATGAATGCCATTCGACATTGTCGGTGTCAAAACCGGTGGATCTCGGGTAGGGGGTCCCGAACTGTGTGTCTAGGCGGATGGTAATAGGAGACAAGGGACACGATGTTTTTACCCAGGTTCGGGCCCTCTCGATGGACCTACTCCTGCTTGATTAATATTGATGGTATGGGTAGTACAAGAGTAGATCTACCACGAGATCAGAGAGGCTAAACCCTAGAAGCTAGCCTATGGTATGATTGTTGTATATCTCTATCAAATAGCCTGGCCTCGGTTTATATAATGCACCAGAGGCCTAGGATAATAAGGGTCCTAGACGAATACGCCGGTGGGGGAGGAGTCCTTGTCTTGATCGCCAAGTCTTGCGGAATCTTCCTTGTATGCGACAGCTGTCCGGACTAGCCCATGAGTATACGGCCATGGGGGTCCTCGGCCCAATCTAACAGATCGGGAGATGACGTGGTGAGTACCCCCTAGTCCAGGACACCGTCAGTAGCCCCCTGAACCGGTCTTCAAGTTCAGGGACGCTCCTCGATTCTTCCGAACCGTTCTTCATCCTCAGTCGTCGGTCTTGAAAACTGGTTCAACAAATCTTCTCATCTTCAATCTTGAGGATCTCCGAAATGCATTCGACGAGTTTACACGTTGGGTATCCGAGGAGCCCCTTTAAGTTTCCGGCCTTTATCAATGCCTTGTTATTTTTATGCCACACCTCGGGTTTGAAGTTGTTCCCAGGCGGCAGCGTCCTCTTGCGTCCGAGCTCTAACGCTGGACTGCATTCGAGGTATCTTTTGCAGCTGAGCACCAATGCCGGACCGCTTCCCAGCTCTAATGTCGGAATGTATCCGAGCTCCAACGCCGGACTATGTATCTGAGCGCCAACGCCGGACGGTATCCGAGCTCCAACGCCGGGCTATGTGTCCGAGCTCCAACGCCGGACTGTATCCGAGGTGTCGTAAATCACCTTGGTTCAAAGAAGTTTGAAGGAGTTTAGCCAAGCTTAATGCCGGAAATGTCCTCTATGGATCCAACCACTAGTGCCCGAGCTTTATGCCGGACTGCTTCCGAGGTGGTGCACCACCCCGAATGTGGGCCGATTTTTGTCAATATTTTTCATTGGTGCAATTTATTCTCTGCCGAGATACATAGCCAGTAGCCCTCATGGTGGGTATCGGTCTAAAACCCGAGATGCACATGAAGGATGACATAAGACCGCTGATCCCCATAGCCGCTGAGACTCAGGTTGATTTGCAAAATCGGTCTGAGGATCAAGTCCTAGCTCAGCAGAATACTACGGGACACAAAAATCGGCGTGCTCAGTCCTCAAGACTCAGGTTGGGTGCGGTCGACCAACCTGAGGATCAAAATCTCCTCGGAGACTGTATTACACTTAAAATTTTCTGCATTAGACAGGCAATGCAGTAGCCCCCGAGACACTGGTCGGGTGGCAACACCAGATCAGGGGATCAATGTGCCCCTTTATTATTTGTAAATAATAAGCCCGAAGCCCAGTAGCCCCCGATCCTTAATGCGGGCACGGGTGGCCGAATTAAGGATTGATATCCATAGTAAAATCACAAATTATGTGTAATGACTCTATGTATCCAAGTACTTTACGTCATTAATGCTCGGATCCGCATTGTACAAAACTTTGTTGACCGACCATCGGCTTCCACCTCCTCGGCCAATAGCCGAGGAGTGTTTGTCCTACTTTATAAAGCCTTTATGAGGGCAAAGATTTAGAACAAACAAGGCAATCTGGCCATACGGTTTTATAAACAAAGGTACACAGAGAGATATGTTATATTACTGTTTAACAGAAGAAATGTCTTCCAAAGAAAATAGTCCCGCTATCGGTTCCTTTCTTTGGGTTGTCATGCTAGCATGATCATGAAATCTCAGCTCCAATGTAAGAGCAAAATATCGAGGATTTAGTTTGGGAGGCCAGTTAATAGCCCCCGGTAGTGTTCGGCGACAGTCCAGGTCAAGCCGTAAACACTTCGGCCATTGTTATGAATGGCCCGTCGTTTAACACCGTCATCGGATCGCTGACCAGTTTACGCTTATTGTGACGGTCAGTTTTCGGCTTTCTCCACTGAGGTGCTTAACCATGTGAGCTGAAAGCACAATCATAGTGGTTCTCCCTTTGCACACCTAGCCGAACAAAGCGGAACATAGGAGGGAAGCACAGGAGCCGGGAAACCCAACTATTGACCGAAGACACAATTCGAAACTGATGCATATATAGCAATATCCGAGAATGTTTTTGCCGAATCTCTAAAGGTGTCCGGCGTTGCACTGCGAGACTTGTGCTGAAAACACACAAATAGTTTAAAAAGTGCCATAAGCTTGGAAAACCAAAAAACATCAGTAAAAACTTGACGTCCGAACGAGATCAAGTGTTCGGTGCCAATCCGAAAATTGGCCTTAGCAAAAGAAGTGCTTCCGTCGTGCTTTAACATGATACATCCTATCTCAAGACTTCAAGCGGGTCAGCCTACGACTTCAACCTCCTATCTCGAGGGCGGAGTACTTCTCATTAGGCTAGTTTAGCAAACTAAACTCTAGCGGCTTTGAGAGAGAAATTAGGCTCCCCGGCTAGTGACCACACGCTCGTGTCGAAAAAAGGAGTGATAGATAATAATAATAATAATAATAAAACTTTGCAACGACTAAGAAGAAGAACACTTATCATAAAACGGCTCATATAAATTTAAGAGCCCCCAAGTGACTTGGGTAAAAGAATGATTGCATGTAACGAAGTACTTATATCATATCTATGTTCAACCGAACTTTAAACGCGTCTTAACCGACCGTCGGCTTCTCCCTCTTGGGTCAAGGACGGAAAAGTGTTATGTACTCCATCTGTCGAGAATATCAATGGTGTTTCCAATAACCAGGCAATTAGGCCATAAGGCTGTAATAGACAAAGCGCGCTCATTGAACTTATGCTATATTACTGCAAAGTGTAAGAAGCATCTTCGAAGAAAATAGTACCCCCACCGATACCTTTCTTCGGTGCTCATTGTTATTATGAGACTTGTGCAATAGATTTTTTGTACTCATGAGTTCCGTTGTGTGCCGACCATCATTGAAAACTATAAGAGCGCTAGCCTTCGGCTTCACCCAGTCTGAGGTCCGGCTCGGATGACCCGATTGTGACAATCACAGAGGTGCTCCCTTTACTCCCTAGCCGAACAATCGCGAACGTAGGGGTAAACACAGGAGCGAGGCAACGCAGCTTGCAAATCGCTTAAGTCAATATGGTGCATATTGTGGCGTAATACATGAACAAGGAACGAAGCCGTACAAGTATAATCATATGCAAGAGGAAAAGCTTCATGAAGGAAGCCCCCAAATGAATTGGGTATTTGAATTTATGCGTCACAAACAAAGTTTGGACAAAAAAAATTTTACAAGCAACATTTTTCCAAAAAAGTATAATTCTTGGTCGAACCGAACACAAGTTAGAAATTAAGGCTTTGAGCATGAAAGCGATTTAGCTGGTTAATGTGTTCGGTATTGATGATGCGATCCGAGCTTGATACGGGACAAGGTTCCATCCCCCAAGCCGGTCCCCAGGTGGCGGAGCGGAGACCTCGACACGCCGAAGTGGTGACATAGCACGGTCAATGCAGACCGACAGAGTGACGCCGAAGTCCCCGGATCATTTTCCTGTGCATAAAAAATGGTGCAAACCGGAGATAATAGTAATAATGATAATTAAAAAAAATCGTTGCATAATAAATAATTTATGCAAAGTGAGTAATAAAAGACATATGGCCTGGCGCCGAATTCAATGTCGATGCAGGGCGTCGGCGTGATGTGGTAAAGGCGTGGCAAAGCCTGAATTCACAGGTCGGTCCAAGCTCCGGATGCGGCGTTCGCCGGACTATGTACGGAAACTGACCGAACCACCATGCGACTGTCGTTAATGTGGCCACCATTTGATAGAGCTCTGTACATATGATAGACAAACCAGAGTAATAATTCCTTGGAAAAAATGAACCCAAACAAGCAAAAAATATTGGGATTAATAGCACCTGGTTTATTTGTTGTAGCAATCCGAAGGAAGGTGATTCCCAAAATTGGGACTCGATCCGCGCACCCATTGCCTGATGGGCGATAAAACAACGACATGGCAATGCTGGCAAAGGTTGGCTCGCCGAGGCAAAGCCCTCGGTCCAGCTAACGTGACGGAGCTGGTCGGCTATTGACCCCGAAGTGTCCGGAGTAGGTTGATGAAGAGATAGCGAAGCCCCCGATCCAGCCGAGATGTCGAAGTAGGTCGGCGTGATGGACACCAGCTTGAAGAAGCAACAGTGCGGCCCTGCCGATGCAGGTCGTGACGTGGTCGATGCCGGCTTGATGAAGCGACCGTGCGGCGATGCCAGTATGCCCGTTCCGTGTAATCCATGGGGCGGCGATGTTGGTGATGATTTATCCTTCGCGATGCCGGACTCTTGTTCGGCTTGCCGAGATGATGATCCGAAGAAGTTGAGCTCGGCTCAACAAAGTGACGACGTGTCTAGCACAGGTCAGCAGCCGTGGAGCAATATTGCCGGACTGGTTTGACACCAGCATGATGTTGAAGATCATGTTCAAAAGATTTTAAAGTTAGTGGGATGTGTTCGGGAACAAAACACAATATCCCATACAAAACTTCCTTCAAAAAGGATGTCCGAAATCCCGTTCGTAAAAAGGACGAACTCGGGTAGGATTTGTTTTCACGCAAAAAACACATCCGAAAAGTGATGCACTAATCGGAAGGTTCCCGGAGTTTGGACGGTCGGATCGAGCTGAAATTTTGAGGGGTGGTAGATATAGGAATTCCGCAGTCGATCAACGGTTGGATCTTCCAAAGAAAGTCCGAGCTAGAAGCTGGACACCACGCCCTAAACTCGTCTAGATTCTCATCCAGATTTGACAGGGCTCTGGTATATCGTAGATTGTCGGATATTCCTCCATCGGAACTCGACGAAATTTAGCGTGGCTGCTGTAGATGTAATTCTGCACTATTCCACCGAAGCAATCATCAAACCTTCGCTCGAGGAGGCATTGACGGCGGATACAAGTTCGTTGTCCAGAAGAACAGCACGGTTGCCCGAGGGAAATGTTCACGTTGAGCCCCCGGGCTCCGTGGATGATTCCTCCATGATCTTGATAGAGATCGGAGCTGATGTTGATGAAGGTCCTCATCCGAACAAGACGATCGGAGGTAGGGCGCAGTCCTTGGTCGAACCAAGGTGACCAGTCAAGCTGGTGACGAAGATGCCGAAGTCGCAATTAATCTGCAGGCGAGCCATCGACCTTTTGTCGAACACACAACGGAACTCTCAATGAAAGCACCAATGTCGGTGTCAAAACCGGCGGATCTCGGGTAGGGGGTCCCGAACTGTGCGTCTAGGCAGATGGTAACAGGAGACAAGGGACACGATGTTTTTACCCAGGTTCGGGCCCTCTCGATGGAGGTAAAATCCTACTCCTGCTTGATTAATATTGATGGTATAGGTAGTACAAGAGTAGATCTACCACGAGATCAGAGAGGCTAAACCCTAGAAGCTAGCCTACGGTATGATTGTTGTATATCTCTATCGACTAGCCTGGCCTCGATTTATATAATGCACCAGAGGCCTAGGATAACAAGGGTCCTAGCCGAATACGCCGGTGGGGGAGGAGTCCTTGTCTTGATCGCCAAGTTTTGCGGAATCTTCCTTGTATGCGGCAGCTGTCCGGACTGGCCCATGAGTATACAGCCATGGGTTCCTCGGCCCAATCTAACAGATTGGGAGATGGCGTGGTGAGTACCCCCTAGTCTAGGACACCGTCAGACATGATTATCCATCATTGATCCATTGCCTACGAGCTTTTCACACATTGATCTTTGCTTCATTACTTTTCTGTTGCCACTGTTACGATTGCTACAAAACTGCTACTGTTACTTTTGCCTCCGTTACCGCTACTTCCATGCTACTTTGCTACTAAATACTTTGCTCTAGATATTAAATCTTTCAGGTGTGGTTGAATTGACAACTCAGCTACTAATACTTGAGAATATTCTTTTGGCTCCCCTTGTGTTGAATCAATAAATTTGGGTTGAATAATCTACCCTCAAAAACTGTTGCGATCCCCTATACTCGTGGGTTATCAAGACCTTTTTCTGGCGCTGTTGCCGGGGAGCATAGCTCTATTCTCTAAGTCACTTGGGATTTATATCTGTTAATCACTATGAGGAATCTGAAAGATCCAAAAACCAAGATTTATCCCTCTACTACGAGGGGAGGTAAGAAATTGCAATCTAGCTCTACACTAGATTCACCTCCTGTCTTGAGTAAGTTTGCGACACCACCACCAGCTAGTAATTTTAATATGTCGTAACTAATTGATGATGTTACTTCTGCTATGAATGATGCTTATGATGAAACTACTTCTATGCTTGATAATACTGTGCCACTAGGTGAATTTCTTGATGAACAGCTTGCTAGGGTAAGAAAGAATGAAATTACTAAAACTGATGATATTATTGAAGATAATGATTATGATTCTCCCCTTAGATATGAATTGCCTGTTGTTCCGGAGGGTTGTGTTATGGATGAAGAAACTGCTAGAGACTTCTTTGCTTGCAATGATAGAGATGATCTTAAGAAATTGTTAGCTAAGCTGAAAGAAAAATCCTTGAATGCTAGAATGAAATATGATCCCGCTTTTGCTACTTCACCTATTTTTGTTATTGATAAGGATTATGAATTATTTGTCGATCCTGTGTTAATTACTTTGGTTGAATCCTATCCTTTTCATGGTTATGAATCTAAAACTGTTGTGGAACATCTTACTAAATTGAATGATATAGCCACCCTATTTACTCATGAGGAAAAATTTTGCTACTAGTATATTCTTAAGTTGTTTCCTTTCTCATTAAAGGGTGATGCTAAGATATGGTTTATTTCTCTTGCTCCTGGTTGTGTGCGAAGTCCCCAGGATATGATTTACTATTTCTCTGCAAAATATTTTCCTGCTCATAAGAAACAAGCTGCCTTTAGGGAAATATTTAACTTTGTGCAAATTGAAGAAGAGAGTCTCCCACAAGCTTGGGGAAGTCTTCTCTAATTACTTAATGCTTTGCCTGATCATCCTCTCAAGAAAAATGAAATACTTGATATATTTTATAATGCACTAATCGAGGCTTCGAGAGACAACCTGGATAGTTGTGCTGGTTATTTTTTCAGGGAAAGAACTGTTGAGCAAGTTGAATTGCTATTGAATAATATATTGAGTAATGATAATGATTGGAAACTTCCTGAACCAACTCCAAAGCCAACTCTGAAGAAAAGGGGTATTCTATTTCTCAGTCCTGAAGATATGCAAGAGGCAAAGAAATGTATAAAATAAAAAGGTATTAAAGCTGAAGATGTTAAGAATCTACCGCCTATTGAAGAAACACATGGTCTTGATAACCCGACACAATTAGTAGAGGTAAACTCTCTCCGTAGATTTGATGAAGGTGACATTCCTCATAATAAGTCTGCTAGACAATGCTTGGATGAGTTTGATAGTTTTATTGTTAAATAGGAGAACTTTAATGCTTATGCTAGTAGACAATTGAAACATAATGCTTACATGCTTGACCACTTGGGTGATTATATGAGTAGAAATGTTAATGATCTTAAACGTATTAGTGAAATGCTTCCATGGTTACAACTCAAGTAGAACAAGTACTTAAAGCTCAAGATGATTTGCTTAATGAGTTGAATAGTAAGAACAATGATAATGTTGTTAGGGTTATGATTAGAGGTGGTAAAATGACCCAGGAACCTTTGTATCCTTAGGGCCATCCTAAGAGAGTTGAGCAGGATTCTTAGAGAATTAATACTGATACACATAGTCCTAGTACTGAAAAGAAAAAGAAAACTGATAGGACTTTCCATGCTAGTGAACCTCCTATAGATACAACTGAGAATCCAAATGATATTTCTATTTCTGATGCCGAGACACAATCTGGTGAACAACATGAACCTAGCGATAACATTAATAATGATGTTTATGTTGATGCTCAACCTAGTGATGATAATGATGTAGAGATTGAACCTGTTGTTATGATAAGAGAGACTTCATTGCTAGAAAAAGTGGTAGAGAAAGAGAACCATGGGTTCAGAAACCCATGCCCTTTCCTCCTAAGCCATACAAGAAAAAGGATGATGAGGATTTTGAGCATTTTGCTGAGATGTTTAGACCTGTCTTTTTGCGTATGTGTTTGACTGATATGCTTAAAATGCCTCCTTATGCTAACTATATGAAAGATATTGTTACTAATAAAAGAAAGATACTGGAAGCTGAAATTGCCACCATGCTTGCTAATTATAATTTTAAGGGTGGGATACCTAAGAAACATGGAGATCCAGGAGTACCAACTATACCATGCTCCATTAAAAAAACTGTTAAAACTGCTTTATGTAATCTTGGAGTCGGTGTTAGTGTTATGACTTTCTCTTTTTATCGTAGAATTGAATTGAATAAGTTGACACCTACTGAAATTTCTTTGCAAATGGCTGATAAATCAACTGCTATACCCATTGGTATTTGTGAGGATGTACCTGTTGTGGTTGCAAACGTTACAATCTTAACGGACTTTGTTATTCTTGATATTCCTGAGGACGATAGTATGTCGATCTTCCTTGGTAGACCTTTTTTGAATAATGTAGGGGCTGTTATTGATTGCAACAAAGGCAATGCCACTTTTCATGTTAATGGTAATGAGCATATGGTACACTTTCCGAAGAAACGACCTCAACTTCATAGTATCAATTCTATTGGAAAATTTTCAACTATTACTAGCAGAAGTTTTGAATTTCCTCTTACTACTATCAAAAATAAATATGACATTGTTATTATTGGGGACATGCATATTCCTGTTGAGGTAACCTAGTGTTGTTCTAGAATTCTCCGGTTTCATGTCATTCAGAAGAAGTTTGTTAATAAGACTTGATCAATCTTGTCAATGAATTCCTTTTGATGAGCGTGAGATGGATGAATTTAGAAAGCACAACTCTTTGTACCCACCTTTTACTTTATTTTATTTAGATTAAATAAATCAAAACTAGTATTTTCCGTCTATGTTCCAAATTATCCTTGCAATAAAAATTGTCCTGAAAATAAAAGTTCTCCAAATGCCCTGCAATTTTAGTATGATTATTTTTAGAATATTTTAGAATTTCTCATGCAAAGAACACACCAGGGGACCTCACCAGCTAGCCACAAGGGTGGGGCGCGCCCACCCCCTGGGCCGTGCCACCCGACCTTGTGGGCCCCACGTGGCCCCCCTCCACTTATTCCAGCACCCATCCACTCCTTCTTCCTCCACAAAAAATCACTTCATAGCTTAAACTCGTTTTCTTGCTCATCATACTCCCATTTTTGATCTTCTTGCTCAAAGCTCCATTCACAAAACGGCTTTGGGGGATTGTTCTTCGGTATGTGACTCCTCCAATGGTCCAATTAGTTTTTGTTCTAGTGCTTTATTCGTTGCAAATTCTTGTTGTTGTGGTGACCCTGTTCTTGAGCTTGCATGTCAAATTTATATGGTCCAGAGTAGTTTTCATGCATGATATACCTCTAGGCACTTGTAGGAGTAGTTGCTATCAATTTTGTTGAGTTTGATTCACTTTTATTTCGAGTTACTAAGGAAAAGCCCAAGTATAATCTTCCTCGCACCACAGAGATTTGGCCGTGTGAATGGCCATGTGATGCATTCTTACAAGCAGCTGAGATTTATGATGATTTCTATTATTTGGCTGAGAATGGAGGCATCATCGACTCCCTCCGTGTCGGTAAACAAAAGTAGGGCTCTCTTTTGTACCCCTTTACTTGCGCACGGGTAGTCAGAGCCGCGCCCGCGGCCACACTTAGCAGGGCAGAGGAGAGAAGCCGAAGGCACAAGACAATCAAAGCAACGCCAAGACCAAAGACACAAAAGCAAGAGGGCGAGGTAGACTCCCCCGGCAAGACCCTTGCCAGGGCAGCCTCTGTAGCCCCGGCAAGAGCCTTGCCAGGGCAACTTGCCCAGCGCCAGCAAACACTACAAAAAAAATACACTTCCGTGATGATACGTGTTTGTCACAGTAGGTCGTGTTTTTTGTCATCCATGTACATCCATGACGATTTTATGACAGAATCAAGATAGTCATACTTGTGCTGTCGTATAAGTGTTCCATGACATTACCAAAATTATCATCATGGAAGTGTCCACTTCCGTGACGATAAATCACGCGTCAAAGAAGTTCTTTTGTCAAGGGTGACCGACATGTGGCATCCACTGTAACGGAACGTTGTTAAGCTATCGGGTCGGGTTTTGGATCCGATAACCCGTTAACAGCCCCGACCAATGGGGATTTTCCACGCGTAAAATCATCATTGGCTAGAGGAAACACGTGTCGGCTCATCGTTGGGACAGATGTCATCCACTCATTGGACAGAAGGCGCCTATGATACGTCGACACGTGGCACGGCCCATCAAGTTTAAATAGGCCGGCGCAACTAAAGGCCCAAAAGATTTTGCAGACCATAATGGTCCGGCCCAGCTAAAGGCCCACGAGAATTTGCGTACCATAATGGGCTGGCCCAGCAAAAGGCCCACAAGATTTTGCGGGCCATAATGGGCTGGCCCAGGTAAAGGCCCACAAGATTTTTGTGTGCCATAATGGGCCGGCCCAGGTAAAGGCCCACAAAATTCTTGCGGATCATAATGGGCCGGCCCAGCTAAAGGCCCACGAGATTTCACCGACACTAATGGGCCGGCCCAGCTGTAGGCCCACTAGATTTTGAGGACCCTAGTAGGTCGGCCCATTAACTGGCTACCATGTTTTGGGCCAAATGTCGGCCCATATTTGATCTGGTCCATTAATGGCCTGCCACGTTCCGGGCCTAATAATGGCCCATATGAGATCCGGCCCGTTAAAAGCCTCCCACGTTCTGGGCCAAATCATGGCCCAGATCAGGTCCAGCCCTTTAAGACGCTTCGGCCTCAATTATGGTCCATATCAGATTCGGCCCGTTAACTGGACGCTATGCTTTTGGGCCCACTCACTACTAGGGAAAACCCTATACAAAGAATCTTAGCAGCAGCGCGTCTCAAAAAGGAGCGCTGCTGCTAATTAGCAATAGCGCGGGTGTGGAAAACCCGCTACTGACAAGTGTTTAGCAGTAGCGCGGTCTGTGTAACCCGCGATACTACAAATATCGACCGATAGTGCCCCCCCAACTCCATTTAGCAGGAGCGCGGTTCAGTTAGGCGCGCTACTGCTAAAGCAGTAGCAGTAGTGCGGTTTTTCTGAGGTCTCTGCTGCTAATTTTCAAATTGGACACACTTTTTATCCCACTTAGCAGTAGCACTTCTGACAAAAGCGCACTGCTGCTACTTTCTTATCAGCAGCGAGTTTTACGCCCCGCGCTACTGCTAATCCGCACCAACCCACCACCTTTTCCCCACCGTCCCCCCTCCCCCTCCTCTCTTCCCTTTCCCCTACCTCCCACTCTCACTCTTCTTCTTCCTCAATACTTCTCCCCCATTACTCTCTCTCTTCTATCTACCTTTCTCTCTCTTCATTACTCCTACCTAACTACACCACCTCCATGAATGCATCTCCTTTCTCTTTTTCCTTCCCCTCCACTAGTTGAAGTTGTCTCCTCCCAAATTAGATAGCTAGGTAGATGTAGGATTTAGTTAAGTGACCTATTTGCCCCCTAACTAGATCTATCTTTGTCAAGAAGAGCTTTTTGCACTTTTGATCTCCCTACAACATCATCTCCACCGTGTGCTCGATCTCGAGATAGAGGTGATGAAAATTTCATCCTTTTGCAAAATGGAAATATGTTTATGTGTGTGTGATATGTTTGTGGAAATTGTGTGTGTGTGGCATGAGTTGACGCCAAATTGTGCTTTTGAGTTGCCTATGTTCTGCCGAAATGTCGATTTATTTCCGTTTCGGCGAATCCTGGGCAAACTCTAGATCCATATATGTCCTATTTTTAGGGAAGGTCATGCCGAATTTTTGTATGACTTTGATGCATGCACACATTTTTATAATCAATTTGTTTTATTATTACCGTGCAGACGTTCATGACGGTCAGTGGAACGATGGTGAACAGGTGGTTGCGGTCGGCGGTGCAGGACATGAAAGAAAATAACCTAACAGAGGTTTTATGTCCGTGTCGAAAATGCAAAGGAATAGTTTGGCTCGACCCCTATGACGATGCTCGTGTCTAAGCGCACCTGCTCATGACTGGTTTCATGGATGGCTATACTCGATGGATAACTAAAGATGAGGATGACGATGTTGAGGATGCCGACGGGGCAGGCAATGATGACACGGGGCAAGACGAAGAGATGATCGATAATGGCGGCGGGGAAGAGGCCGGACATGGCAGCGAAGAAGGGGCCAGACATGGCGGAGGAGAAGGGGCCGAACATGGCGGCGGAGAGAATGACATGGACTCCATGCAGCAGAGTTCATCGGTACTAAGTTCAATCGTGCGGGACCCTCATGTTCAAGCATTTCTTCGCAAGGAGACGAGTACTGAGAGAGCTGCTTCTAGAGAGGAGGCTAAGCTGGAGCAACTGGTGGTAGACTCGAACACTCCATTGTATGATGGTTGAAATCCTGAGGTGACCCGCTTGAGTTTCACGCTCCAACTCCTGAAGACGAAGGCTAAAAACAAATGGACCGACACTAGCCTCGATGAGCATCTCAAGTACCTAAAGGATGTTCTTCCCGCGGGTAATCTATGTCCTACTAGTGTTGATGAGGCCAAGAAGATCGTGTGCCCTCTTGATCTGCCACACGTTAGATACCATGCATGCATCAACGATTGCATAATTTATCGGAAGGAGCACGCGGAAAAAACAAGCTGTTCAATGTGCAATGCTTCTCGATACAAGAAGGCCGGGAAGAAATGTCCCCAGAAAGTTGTATGGTACTTAACGATCACTCCCCGTCTCCAGAGGTATTTTGTAGATCCCAAGGAAGCAAAGCTAATGCGCTGGCACGCGGAGAGGAAGAAGCCCGACGATGGAGATGATCCGAAGCTGAGACACGTGAAGGATGGAAGCTAGTGGAGAGCGTTGAACAGCTTCTATCGGTATTTTGAATGTGATGCAAGGAACATCGTGCTCGGCGTGTGTACCGATGGCATGAATCCGTTTGGCAACCAGAATACCAACCATAGCACATGGCCCGTGTTTGTATGGATGTACAACCTACCCCCTGGTTGTGCATGAAATCGAAGTACATTCACATGAGCATGCTTATTCAAGGGCCAAAACAACCAGGAAATAATATTAATTTGTATCTGGAGCTACTTCAAGAGGAGTTAGACACGTTATGGAAAACACCGGCCAAGACATGGGACGCCAGCAAAGGCGAGTATTTCAACATGAGAGCCGTGCTGATCACGACAGTGCAGGACTATCTCGGTTATGGATATGTGGCAGGCGAGGTGTGCCGTGGATATTGCGGATGCACGCGGTGCATGGATGATACGACGTCTCAGCAGCTAACGTCACTGAAAGATGGCGGGTCTGGGCAAATTGTGTACATGGGGCATCGAAGATGGCTTGAACAGTATGACCCATGGAGAAACCGTGGAGATCTATTCAATGGTCACGCTGAGCATCGAGGACCTCCACGTAAGCGGAGTGGAGCCGAAATCGATGAGCTATTGAAAAACTGGAAGGAGTGCCCTGCGCCGGGAAAGACGATGAGAAAGGTGCTGAAGCCGCTGCTGAAGGTATGGAAGACGAGGTCTGTGTTCTGGGACTTGGAGTACTGGCACAAACTCGATACACCTCATTGCCTTGATCAAATGCATTTCTATAAGAATGTCCTTGAGAGCTTACTCGCAAAACTGATGAACATGCCGGATAAGACCAAGGATGGGCCGAAGGCAAGAAAAGACTTGCAAGATTTGAAAATCAGGGAAGATCTGCACATGCCACCCGTAAAATGTCAGACGAGACGGAGACGGAGACAGAGGCACGGGAGAAGAAGGGTAAGAAAATAAAGAAAGAGGATTATTGCCCCCCTTCTTGCTTCACTTTAAGTCAGGCTGAGATCAATGCCTTCTTTAAGTGCCTTACCGGAGTCAAAGTTAGTTCCGGTTACTATGGCAAGATAAGTAGATATCTAGACATGGACAAGAAAAGGTTCAGCGGGATGAAGTCTCATGACTGTCATGTGATGATGACGCAGATACTACCTGTTGCCCTTAGAGGGATAATGGACAAGCACGTCCGTGACATGCTTATTGGTCTCTGCAACTTTTTTGACGTCATCTCTCGAAAGTCGATCAGTGTGAAGCAGCTCCGAAGGCTACAGGAAGAGATCGTTGTGATACTGAATGAGCTTGAGATGTACTTCCTGCCCGCATTCTTTGACGTGATGGTTCATCTGTGTGTCCATATTGTGGATGACATAATAGACTTGGGGCCGTCATTCCTGCACAACATGATGTCGTTTGAGAGGATGAATGAGATCATCAAAGGATTCTTTCGTAACATGTCCCGTCCGGATGGAAGCATCGTCCAGGGCTATTTGACACAAGAGTGCATCTCTTTCTGTGAGAATTTTCTATATGGTGCAGACCAGCCGCCTGGTGTTAGTGTTTGTTTGCCCATTAACAAGCACGATGGGAGGCTCGAAGGATATGGTCACTACAACGGTCGCAGGGAACTGCACGTGGCATACTCAGATCGATGCAGCGACTTTGACAGAGCAAACTTGGTAGTGCTACAACACCTAGACGAGGTAGATCCTTTCGTGGCACTACACAAAGAAATGATCGCAAAGAAGTATCGTGACCGAGGGGTATGCAAGACAAACGCCGAAGTTACTAGAGAGCACAATTCCACTTTCCTGCATTGGTTCAAAGAGCATATTATTGCTAATCCCCCGGAGGAGGGCTCTATGGACGGATTGCTCATATATGCCTTAGCACATGGCCCCTCGCCCAACCGCGTAACCTATCATGCATATGATATCAACGGATACACGTTCTACACGGAGGCCAAAGATATGGACAGTGATGGTCAGAACTCAGGGGTGACGATGGAATGCATGACCGGCAGCGACAACGGCGCAACTGAACGATTTTATGGAAGGGTCGAGGAGATCTAGGAGCTTGACTACTCTGGACTGCACAACACGACAATGTTCCGTGTCAGATGGGCAAAGAATGTCGAAAGAGAAAACCGGATTTTCACTACCATGAGTATACCCGACGCCAAGAGCGCTACCGTGAACGCTATCGCAAAAAACGAGCCATGGGTACACGCTAAGCACGTGACACAATGCTTATTCATAACCGACCCATGCAATCCCTGTCGTGTTGTCGTGAGGAGAGGCAAAAGGAACATCATTGGAATGGATGGAGTCGCCAACGAGGAAGACTATGATCAGTACGGCAACCCAATGAGGGAAGATGACGATGATGATGAAGTATACGTCAAAAGAAGAATCAATACTACATTACCTAAGAAAAATCGTACTCCATGGAAAAGGCAAAGTCACAATGAGGGGCTCAATTATTCTTCAACGAACAAGAAGGGAAAGAAGCTGACTCAAAATCGAAAACGTGAGCGCTGAGGAACCATATGTTATCGGTCAAATGATGTAATATATATATATATATATATATATATATTCCTATTTTCTATACACACTTAGCCATTATTATGCATGGGTCCAATGATGTAATATATATGTTCCTATTTTGCATACATATTTAACCGTCAAATGATGCAATATATATCGCCCTCCCTTCATTCACTGCTCTCGGGAAATAAAAGTGGGAGAAAATAAAGGAAAAGAAAAAGGAAAACTGGCAGTAGTAGTAGCGCATTTCGTATAAACCGCTTCAGCTACTGAAGGTAGTAGTAGTGCATTTCGTATAAACTGCTACAGCTACTGAAGGTAGTAGCAGCGTGTTTTGTCCAAACGCGTTGCTGCTACGTCCACTTAACCCAAAATTCTCACTATCCCTGCTTCATCCCGCCTTTTCCCCCCAAATCCCCACTCTCTCTTCCCCTGCCGCTCGCCCTCGACCTCGGCGCCGGCGCTCGCCCCCGACCCCAGCGATCGCCCCTGACCCGGCCCTCGTCCCCGACCCCGACCCCGGCGCTTGCCGCCGACCCGGCCCTCGGCCCCGACCCCGGCGCCGGCGCTCACACCCGACCTAGGCTTGCCCCCGACCCCGGCGCGCTCGCCCCCGACCCGTCGGCCCTCGCCTCCCTCCTCTGCTTCCTCCCCTCCCAACCTCGGCCATCGTCGGGCCTGCCTCCTCGCCCCTGCACCCTCTATAACCCCCCCCCTCTCTCTGCTAGGGTTATTCGGTTAATTTACTTAGGTTTTAGTTAGGGCAGTATGTTAATTAGGTTATCTATTTAGTTATGAATTTAGCTAGGTTTCAAAATTAGCTGAATTTATATGCAAATTTGAACTGGATATGTGATATGTGGATATGTCATGTTTTGGACATGTCATGTTTGGAAAATGATCCGAGTGGCCTATGTTACGCCGGAATGTTGATTCATTTCCGTTCCGGTGAATTTCAGGCGCTCGATATGTCCATTTTTTAAGAAAGGTCATGATTTGTGCTACATAGTTGGCATATCGAGTGCTGGCACATAGATTTCTTTTTATGTCATTTCTCATTTATTCATACTTTTAGAAATAAATGAGGACACTTAATCATAGGAAACATGTCGAACAACGAAGAAACTGGGCCTTCTGACCAAGATGCAGACGAGATGGATTATGAGGGTGAACAAGAGTACCTCGACTATTTGACTGCTAAGCAAGGTTTGCAGGTCGGCCTCGATGATGGTACTGATGCCGACATCGACACCGACGGCGCCGGCACCGATGGCGGCGCCGAGACCGGTGGGGAAGGTACCGGTGGGGAAGATACCGGTGGGGAAGGTACCGGCCCCGATGCCGCTACCGAAAAGAGGAAGCATAAGAAGCAGAGGATACGAAAACCTAACAAACTAGGGATTCGACGACTTGTGATCACAAAGATGGCACCTGGCAAGTTTGAGCCATTAGAGCCGGAAGAACCTCGCAAGTGCTATGGGAACCAAGTAGGATGCATCCTACGGGAATGCACGAGCATCAACGACAATGACTTAAGGAGTAAAGAACATTTGACACAATTGCTCCTAACGAAGTTGCACAAGAGATTAAAGTTTCCCGACCGGGATGATAAGATAGAACAACCGTGGGATGATCCGAAGATGAAAAAGATTAACAATCACGCCATGGGCATGTTCAACAATGATTTGGCCTCCTCAAAAGGGAGGGTGAAACGAGCTATAGAGGCTGATGAACCCCTGTCCAAGATTCTAGAGGAAAATCCGACACTTACGGAAGAGGAGCTCGAAAAGTTTAAGGACACTTGTCCTACTAAGACAGCCAAGGCTAAGGCTGCGAAATTCAAGAGCCTTCAGCAAAGGAACACGGGGAAGCATCACCTCGGAAGCCGTGGCTACCTCGGTAAAAGGCCCATATGGGATAAGGAGGACGCGGAACGTGAAGCCGCGGGTCTCCCAGACCCCTTCGTGAAGTTCACCAACCCCTTAGAGCGTGACTTCATCAGGGCCCGCTACAAGTGGGACAAGGAGAAAAGGTTTTTTATGTGGACAAGATCACGAGGAAATTGCTTAGACTACTGGAGAAGCAACACCAGCTTGCAGCCGAAAGCCCTACTTCTCTGATGAGGCCCAAGTGGGACACCCCTCTCAACCGGGCCTTGAACGAACTTAAGGGACTCCCTTTGGGCCAGCGGCCGCAATATGGTCGTGTGCACGGCGCTGGAGACGGCGCCACATGGAAGGTGTTTTACAAAGAGGGCCCGGAGGCCAAGAAGCAGAAAAAGAAGTTTAGTCAGGCGGACATCAACGCGAAGGTGAAGCTTGTGGCCGAGAAAAAAGCAGCTGAGGACGCGGAAAAAACATCCGAGGAGAAAAATGAGTTGCTACAGCAGGCAGTCAATGCAGCTGTAACTGCCTGTAGAAATGATTTCGCTACTAACTTGGTTCTAGCTATCATCAACTGGACGAAGAAAAATCCAGACAAGACGGTACATGATTTCCCGATGCCCAGTTTCGTCGGGAGCAACTCCATGAACAACAACACCATCGCACCATCACTTGCTCACGCAACCGGGCCTCCTCTCGCAGCCGCTCCCGCTCATAGCAGCCCGTCCTCAGTCTCAGGTGCGCTAGGTGGGCCTTCGTCTTTGGCTGAGCTCGACGTCGTCACGGTAATTACATGTCGCACCAACATATATATATATATATAATATTCCATTTTTGTTGCCTTTCGGTTGTTTTACGCCACAAACATATCTGTTTGCAGGCGAAAGAAACCCCGTGCACCATACTCTACTTGATCAAAGGCTAGAAGGTGGACGTGGGAAAGGGGATGATAATGGACCCCTCGCAACCCACGTTCCACAACCAGCTAATCCCCGCTGGGCACTTCAGGGTTAGCTTGACTAGTGTGAAATCGGGGCACGAGGATTTGCCTCCTCCAGTACAACATGTGGGAGTGAACGACGAGACCCCGCCGCGGATTGGAAGCTGCAAGGGTTGGGTGCTGCTATGGATGAAGAATCTTATTCGTCTAGAGCCGGCCGAGAGCACACCAATAACCACACATCAACCAGCATGTGCGTAGACCACCACCCCGCCTACGCAATTACCAGCTCATGTAGTGCCGGGTGAGAGCGGCAGACGACATGATGAAGGGGGTGCAATAGTACTGGCTGATGTAATTTCTCCTGTAGAACAGAGAATGGATGATGAGACGGAGGCCAACCCTATGGATTTCCTCAATACAAACGCGTATGACTGTGACATAGATATGATGAGTCAAACATATGACGAATTGGGCTATCAACTTGCTAATGAGGATATGGATGATATGCCCGGGCAGGATCATAGCCTGGGTTGCAGAAAGTATCTCTTCATGAAATCCTCACAGGACACGCCTGAATATGCCCCCTCAACACATGCTCAACTAGCCGGGCGCGAGGGTCATACAGTACTTATCCCGGGAACACTGGGGCAGGGGTTAAGGAAGGGTCTGGAAGGTGTGCCCAAGAAAAAGGAGAAGAAGAGATCGGGGAAGATAACTGCCTCCAGACAAGCCAGAGCACATAGCAGCCAGACGATGCATTCACAAGAGCGTGTACCCGTGAAACGTGCGGTCTTGTTCCATCTCACGGGCGAGCCGATGCTACCGCCGAAACCGCTGGAGGCACTATCAGGGGATCTCAGGAGACTGCACGACCATGTGATGTCGACTGAGAAAAGCCTACTAGCCTCAAAGGATCCAGGATATCCGACATACGCGGCTCGTGTGCCTGAGGGGAAGTGCTACGTCGAGACACGGCCCGCGGAGGTGTTCTTCCTGCGGTTTGACCATATCTTTGAGATGTTTCTAACAAGGCGGCTCGATTTTACAATCGTCCGCCTTTTTGCGCTACATATGAGCTCTGTCATGAAGAGTGAAGAAGTCTCGCAAATCTGTGTGGCGGATCCATACTACATGCACGAGTCTTTCTTGAGTCTCGGCGACTTTGAGCGTGAAACTGCTAGGGAGTACCTCCAAAACTTCATGGTACAGAATAAGGACAGGGAAATTGTCCTCGTGCCTTATCATCCAAAGTAAGTCAGTTTCGGACAACCCTTTCGTACATTTGAATCATTCCTTCTCTCTCATATGGGGAATAATTTGAGGTGTCTTTTCCCCGCAGCAACGGGCGCACCATCGTTATCGTTCTTTACCCGCAAGTCTCCCACGCCGTGTATTTTGACCCTTCCAGAGACTACGAGAAAAAAGACTACACCCACATAATGAATATTCTAGATGATGCTCTCCAACGCTTCAGCTTTAGAGGTGGCCGCGTGCAGATCAGGAAACAAAGGAACAAGAAGATGGGTTTCGCGCATAAAACTAACTTCTCCTACATCCATGTCCCAAAACCAAGCAAGAAGGATGGATTCTACATCGTCCATCTCATGATTCAGTTCAACACGGATCACCAAAAGCTTCGCATGAAAAGCAGAAATGATGATCATATCCACAAGTGGCTAGAATCTCATGGAGAAGCGGATTATAAACTTAGAGATGACTTCTTTCGCATCCAAAGCGACATTGCGACGATCATCATGAAAGAAGTCGTCGATGAGAAGGGGATGTTCCACCACGGCCCTATATCGTGAGCTGACGTCCGAACTCGCATAGGCATGCAACGTCTAGACCGCACGCCGTTCAAGAAGCTAGGGTTCATCCTCGATGATATGGAAGGATGGAACTTCTAGTGATTTATGATGCCGCTGATGATGATATGTGTCGGTTGAACTTGTATAGTTTTTGTAGCGATGAAACTTTGTGATGTCCACGGTCCCTGCCGAACTTGCGTAACGCTACTTTGTTAGTTTGCGTACGATGACCTGCATACCTCTAGTTAATTAATTTGCATACTGTATGTTGCATCTAGTTGCTAACCCTTTCTTTTTCGGTGTTGCTCTAGTATATTTTGTTGCATATATATGATTGTACATCCTCTTCATGAACATGCATCTCTAATAGGTACCTAGTTTCTTGATGGCGAGATGGAGTTGCTATGTCGTGTACAAAGGGAAGGTTCTGGGGGTGTACAACGAGTGACATGAGTGTCAGTCGCAAGTGAATGGGTTCACGGGCGCCAGCCATAAAGGCTTCAAAAGCAGACAAGAAGGAGAAGCTAGTTACTTGAGGTTCACGCTAGCGCGAGAGAGGACTCGTAACCACCACCTCATGTACTGCATAGTTCCGCTCTCACTCATAGTGATAGCTCTTCTTGCGTATACCTTTGTTTAGATGGATGACGTTGTTGTAGTTGCAAGTATTCGAGACTTGCATGTATCGCTATTTTCGAGATGATGACAAGATACCACTTTGTGTTGGATGATGATTATGATGAGACTATTTGTATGTATATGCTATGATTACATTTGTGGTCTTGCAGGCATTTGTATGCGTATCATGATGACATTTCTATATGCTAAAGATTCTTCTATAAAGCCTATTCAAATACAAAACAAATATGCCGGAAAAAACAAAAAACTACTTAAATTAGCAGTAGCGAGTGTATAAAAGTTAGCAGCAGCGCCGCGATAGCAGTAGCGCATCCAGGCAAAGCGCGCTAGAGCTACTAGCAGTAACAAGCTTCCACTAACCGCGCTGCTGCTACACTTGTGTAGCAGTAGCGCCGGTGAGCACGCGCTACTGCTATGTGTTAGTTGTAGCGCCTTATTAGTAGCGCCACTCCCCGCGCTACTGATTCACCTAAAACCCGCGCTGCTGCTAGCCTTTTCCCTAGTAGTGACTTGCAAAAGGCCCATTTAGTAAATCAGCATGATATTAGTTTCGGCCTGTTAAGGGCCCGTTTAACATTTCGACCCTATATTAATTTCGGCATGTTAAAAGCCCATCATATAGTTGGGCGTAACTACGACCCGGTTTGCATCCAGCTTGCTCGCAGCCGATATCTGATTGTGCCAAACAAGGACTGAGACAATTTTGGCATGTTAAAAGCCCGCGATTTGATTCGCACAATCATGGGCCGGGGTCCATTTCGGGCTGCTGCCGGCCCGTGAGCTATTCGGCACATTTCAGGCCCAACCTACTTCTCAGCCTCCTAAAAGCCCATTGAGTTTTCTTGCAAAAAGAGGGCCGGGGGTTACTCGGACTATTAAAGGCCCGAATCTACTAGTGGGCCAGTTTGACGGGGCCCGTGATGCGGATCATACATCGTGATTGCATGACGGCCCAATTATGTACCATAATTTTACGGTTTGGCCGCTTTACTGCGAAGACAGGATATATATATAGTAAAATAACTGCAGCATCATGAATAATAAAAAACCTAGACTATATAATTAAGAAATTACGGCATATTACATCCACTGGGCATCAAAGTTCACCACTATGATAACAAAGCACAAGCAGACAGCAGATTACATACACTGGGCATCAAAGATCGCCACCAGTGCAAATAAACACGCCGACAAAATAATATACAAAACCGATAGCACTTCAATAGAGTTCAAGAAAGGTTAGCCCTGCTGGCGACCTGCAACGCAAGCACCTGAGCAAGATGATGAGACTGCGCTTGTTCAACACTTATATCTTCCTCACTCTGAAAGATAAACAAGCAGACATATGACAGGTTTTGCACATAAAAGTATCACTGCTGACAATTCATCATATTTCTTACTAACGAATAAAGTGACACAGTTTAAAAATGGATTAACACAATATGGTATTGTTCAGGTCAAGACATGGCAGGAAATGACATTTTGAAGGAGTTGGCAGCTTCACGACACCACTGGATTACAGATCAAGAACTCATAAGTATCAATGCTTAGTGTGCTTTCAATTTATCCCATTTCAGATTGGCAAATAAAGAGACGATTTAAATAATAGTATAATGATATGACATTGTTCATAGTTAAGACATTGCAGAGTATGACACTGTACTGTAGTGGGTAGGTTCACCACACCACTGGATTACGGATGAAGAACAGAAGCATACATGTAGTGCAAAAGAATATTACTTGATCTGTATAGTTTAATTTATATGGTATGAAGAAGGAACTTGGTTGTACAACTGAAAACTTAAATTGAGAACGACAAACTTTTGTATATGAACTACATAATAAACTTTGAACATGCAATTTGATGCAAACACCAAAAATAAACAGCTGTTGCATTCATGCCTAACCAAATATACACAACAAAGTTTGAAGGCTTGAGAAGGACAAACTTACATTACTGGTGAAGAAAGGCTCTATAAAGCCCTTGTCCATGCTGATGGCGGGGGGGGGGGGGGGGGGCAATTCAAGAAGTTTACCACAGAATCTTCTTCATAAGCATTGCCTTTATTCTACATTTTGTTAAGAGTATATATAGATGTGATAATATACGAAAAAATGGAGAATATTTAAGATAAGATGAAGAGTGATGCTACATAACCAAGTAGCTATAAATGTATGTGCAGTGATACAGGCAAAAGGCACAGCCAAGAGCAATGCACAGCTAAACTTCTTCGGTGCCAACCTTACGGTAAGAGTAAATATAGATCTGATGTGTAGAAAATGGAGGGCAAAGGAAAATAAGCTGCAGAGTGATGGTACATGAACAACTACCTGTCAATATAAGTACACTGATAAATGACAGCATGTACTTACAAGAACAATGAAGAGCTAAAAAATTTCATTGGCATTAGATATATTCTACACTAATGTAACCATTCATACAGATCAGATAATTTGGAGCGAACAATTGATAAGCAAGCTATCATGCATACTCCTGTCACATAATGAACCAGGTATGTATGTAAGTACAGTGATACAGGACAACAGGTACTAATAAGAGCAAAGCAGCGATAGCATATTTGTGATATCCTGTCGTTCTTTTCAAACCAGAATTCTTCTTCGAGCAGGTTTCCTGCAAAAAAGATCCGCAAAGCACATGCGGAAAAGTAGAAGTTCAAAGTGTCATGTGATTTCATAGACAGTACCTCATCCTGGGAACGAGACCAGTGCATAACAAGGTTTTTCCATTCAATGTCTTCTAAATTTAGCACAGGAGACTTCACCGGAAATTCGTTTATAGACTTGCCATCAAAGTGTGATTTCCTCAGGTAACACCGATACTGCTGCAATGCTTCCTTGAAAAGCACAAGCAAGCTTTGCTCGTCATGACTATCCAGATTGACCCTCGCCTAGTTACAACAATGTAACGTAAATCATTGATGTGTTCGATCAACAGAAAACAGGAAAATAATAACCATGAATAATAACACTTACACGTAAGTTGGACAGGAAGATGTGAAAATGGTGTTTGTCTTCACTATAATCTTCCCATGATTGGAATATATGCACGTAGTCCCTAACAACATTGAAAGCATTGTCTTTTAAACTGGGAATAAATGGAATGGGGTTCCAATCTGCAGGAATTGGTCGTCTCTGCAGTTGAGATAGGTCTTCGGTCGGTGGACTTGCTGTACTTTTTGCTGGAGTGGGATTTTTCTGTGGTACTGCTGGTGCTATGGCAAATGAAATTGGTATACCTTTTGCTGGAGTGCAGGTCCAGTGTGGTGGGGCTAGTGGTGTGGCCAGTGAAGTATGGGTACAGTCTGCTGGAGTCGGTCCTACATTTTGTGTCACTGGTTGTACAGCCAATATAAGCGGGGCGTTGTCTGATTTCTCCGGCACCACCATGTTTTTCAAGGACTTTGCTGGTGCTCTTCGGGTTCGGCAATCACCCTCTTCCTTTTTGATGTCTGATGCACAAGAACATCATTTGAGTGAAAAAACATGGTATGATGACAGATGGAATATGTATTGATAATTGATGGGCATGGAATCTCGAGTTATATGATGAGTAAACTAAGCAGACGGTGGTGCAACAAAGTAGAAGAAATGCAAGACAACATATGCAAGATACGCGATCAATAAAACCTTGCCAAATTAGAACAGGCACCTTGATGGGTGAACATGACAGGCCATCTGCCTTTGACTCCTCGAGGTTAGAATAGTCATTAGGATGATATTCTGAACAAGAATCAACAGGTGGGGAGCGTATGAGTTTCATTGCTTCCAAAATGGCACTCAATGCCTTGGTGCCAATTTTGTAAGTCATTGCAGTGTTCCACAATATTCTTCTGATGCGCGGATTCTGATATTCACTGTAATTGCGTATAATATCTGAGAACCATGAAAACATAAATAGTTGTGAGATTATCTTTGTAATGCATATGATATTCTAATATAGGGGCACCCCTGTAAACACTTGTGTTCTATCACTAGATTCTGATGAGAGAGCTCATGTGTGCTGTAATATGGTGCGTGCATTTATATAATCTGGCACAAGTACATAAAAAATAGGCTCCAGAAGTAAGGATAGCTGGCAGATAACAGGTTCATAATATACTGTATAGAGAGTTTATTGCCAAACCATGATAACAAGAGCACACAGCAACTAGGCAGATCATAGTGTACATAACAGGGGTACACCATAACCACAATATATAAATCTGGAAAGTGGAACTGGCTTGAAAATACGGTGTTGTCTTGCCGCTAGTAATTGAAAGCCTATCGATCACGTACAAGCCAGCTCTATTAGCTGTTGACTGCAGATGTCCCTGCGCCCCTTCCTGACAAGGAATACGTACTAAATATAGAATAAACAAAGAGGAACATGTTAAAGAACAGAAGAGGAAGCATATTCTTGAGGTTCCTCTTAATTGCATACAATGTTGGTTGCCCACTCATGATGAATCACAGTGCCCAAAGAAATACAATTCCATGCTGTCTCTCTATATGTGGCAATTTTGAACAAGAGTCATTAGGATCATATTCTGAACAAGAGTCAAGAAGTGGGGAGCGTATGAGTTTCATTGCATCCATAATGGCACTCAATGCCTTGGTGCCAATTTTGTAAGTGATTGCTGCTAGTGTGACATGAAGCAGCTACACAGGTAGATATAATGGGAAAACCTTAAGCATCAGGGTAAAATCAGCAAAGTGGAGCTTGCTGGAATATATGTGCTAGTTTGCCGGTACGGCTAGAAAGGCTTCAGATACCAGCTCTCTTCAAGTGAAGGTGTGGTACTGTTAATATCAGGGTAACTCTCAAAGGCGACACAGCTCCCCACATTTCCTTGCTATTCTTATAGGATTCAAGTGGGCAGGCCACTACAAATCATATTCCTATGTTTACAAGATCCTACGAATCAAAGAGGCTCAAAGTGTCCATCACAACCGACCGTATAGACCTCTACACTGCAAATGTCCCTGCTCATCTTCAGTACAAGGAACATACTATACTACTACCAAACACCCTCCGTTCCAAAATATAAGTCTTGGTAGAGATTTCCACTATGGATGTAACGCCCCGGATTCGATGCGCGAGGTGTCTGCCAGTTATTCGCCTTCGTTGCCATGTCATTTGCTTGCATGTTGTATTTTGCCATGTCATCATTCACATTGTGTCATCATGTGCATTGCATTGCATCGCATACGTGTTCGTCTCATGCATCCGAGCATTTTCCCCGTTGTCCGTTTTGCAATCCGGCACTCCTATGCCCTCCGGCGTTCCCCTTTCGTCTCTCGTTGTGAGCGGGTGTTAAACGTTCTCGGAATAGACTGAGGCTTGCCAAGCAGCCTTGGTATAGCACCGGTAGACCGCCTGTCAAGTTTCTGCCATTTGGAGTTCGTTTGATACTCCAACGGTTAACCGCGTAGCCCGAAATCCCCTTCTCTTTGCAGCCCAACACCCCTTCCAAACTGTCCCAAAACCCATCCAAACCCCCTCCATGCTCTTGGTCGTTCGACCACGATCGCGTCGCCGAAAACCGTGCCTCATTTGGATTCTCCTAGCTCCCAGAAACTATAAATATGCCCTCCCCCGTCCAAATCGCAGTCCAAACCCTAGCAAACTTCCTCTCCGTGCCGCCGGACAAAAACCCCGCCGCCCGGACATGTCCACCGCCCTCAGCCACATCGTCCGAGCCAATGAGCATCCGCCACGTCATCGCTGCCGCGCCCGTAGCCAACCACCACGCGCCACGTGGCGTCCCCGCGCCCACCTCACCGCCGGCCCGCGGAGCCCATCGCGGGCCCGCGCGGCCCCACGCGCCGCCGCCCGGCCCGGCTTCCGCCGCCTCGCCGGAGCGCCTCGCCGCCTCGCCGCCGCCGCGAGCCCCTCGCCGGCGCGCCGCCGCGCCTCGCCCCCGCGCGCCCCTCCGCCCCGCCGCCCCGTGCCGCTTCCCGGCCGTCCGGCGAGCTGCGCCGCTGCCCCGCGCCGGCCCTCCTCGCCGGCCCCACCGCCTCCGGTCGCCGGAGCTCGCCGCAGGAGCTCCGCGCCGCGCCTCTCCGCCCTCGCTGCCTCCCCGCGCCCCTCCGCTCCGGTCCCGCCGCCCCTCGTCGACCGTGCCTTGCCGGAGAGCTCGCCGGAGCTCTCCTACGGCCAGATCCGCCCCGGGCTGGACCAGATCCACCAACGCAGCGAACCAAACGGGCTGCGGCACCGCTTCGTCCCGCGGGATTCCCTCGTCCACTTTTCCCCGAGGTCCATTTTTCTTCAAGTCCCCGAGTCTGTGATATTTTCATGCCATGTTCATCACATCATATCTCTGTATCCGTAGCTCCGTTTTGTGAGTGTATCATATCAAATTGTTCGTCTCGACGAGTACTTCATTTCGTTCCATTGCATCATGTTAATTTGAGGCCATCTTGATGCCTGAATCATTGTTGCAAGAGTGTTTCATAATGTTAGTTCTTGTTTCTTAACAGAACATGCTCTTTTGTCATTTTTGCCATGTCTGATGTGTGCATCCTATGAGGTTGATGTCTACATGTGTTTTGAACTATGCCATGTCTTATTTACAGGGGTGTATGCCATGTATTTTTGCGATCTCTGTGGTGACTAGCACAGGCATGTAAACTAGGCTTCGTGATGTTGCTGATTTTAGTCCCTGTTCTGCTATTATTTTGATGTCATGTAAACATGATGCTACAGAGAGATCCATGCTTATTTTGAGATACTTCAGTAAGGATGTTTTGAACATATGGTTGTTATCTATCCATTCATGCCCCTGTTTGCAATTATGGAGTAGTCTAGCATATCATTTTCGTGCTCTACTTTTGCTTCAAAATGTTACCTAGCAGATTGTTTACATGTTATTCAATTTTGCCAAGGTTGTTGTAGTTGATCCTTGCATGCTATGAACTTGTTCTTGCCTTGGTTTGTTTCATAAACATGTCTTCTAGCTGATGCTATGCTTATCTTGTCATGCAATGCTTTGTGGTGAGTGAATCGAGCTTGTTAAGTAGGGTACTTGCTGTTACTATTTTGCTAGGCTGAATCTATTATTTCGTTATGCTATGTAAACCTGCTTCTACAAGTCATTCTATGCATAATCTGGAGATGTTCACTAAGGGTGTTTTGTTCTACATGTCATTATCTATCTATCCATCCCCCTGGTTGCATTTATAGCCTACTGTAGATTGTTGTTATCTTGCTCCAAAGTTGCTATATAATGTTGCTGTCAGCCTGTTAACATTATGTTCAGTTGTTGCCATGTGTTTTGCTAGTGATCCATGCACCCTATGAACTTGATCTTGCCATGCTTAGCTTCATAATCATGTCTTCTTACTGTTGATTGCCTTTCCATGCCATGTATTGCTCTGTGGTGAGTGGTACAAGCTCATCTACATGCCTAGTTATCGTTGTTCCTGCCATGTATGAATCTGTATTATAACTTGCTATGTTTACATGGGTGCCATCATTTCTTCTGATCCTCTTTGGCTCATGGTCAGTAAGGGACTTTTGTTCTATCCATTTAGTAGATTCATGCCATGCCTTTGTTTGCCATGATAAGTTCCTGTAACATGTTGTTTGATAGCTCTGAACATTGCAACCTGATGTTATTTTCAACAAAGTCTGAATTGTTATTATTTGCAATCTTGCCATGAGTGTTTGAGCATGTTCTAGTGATTTCTGGAGATAGCTCAGTGTTCATGTTTTGTTATGCATTACCTGTACTAAATGAACTTTATATGTAAATTGACTAGAATCTCATGTAGATCATCTTTGTGCATCTTAACTTGCTGTTTAACAACTTGAACATAAGGTTTATTCAGATCTGTACCAACTTCGAAATTTGCATATGAGGACTTACCGGAATTGTTATATGTTGTTCATGGCCTCATTTAAACTTGCTTCGATGTGTTGCTCTTGTTTGCATCATCCCTTGCCATGAGTAGCTTCATGTAGCTTTGTCATGCGTCATGCTTGGTTGTGCATCATGTCTTTTATATGTGTGGTGTGTTTACTATGTTGTGTGCTTCTTCTCGATAGTTCCCGTTTCGTTGCGATCGTGAGGATTCGTTCGTCTACGCTTGGTTCGTCTTCATGGCTTCATCTTCTTCATGGACTCGTTCTTCTTCCTTGCGGGATTTCAGGCAAGATGACCGTCACCTTGGATCTCATTACTATCATTGCTATGCTAGTTGCTTCGTTCTACCGCTTTGCTGCGCTACCTATCTTTTGCTCATCAAGCCTCCCAAATTGCCATGAACCTCTAACCTTTGACACTATTCCTAGCAAACCATTGCTTGGCTATGTTACCGCTTTGCTCAGCCCCTCTTATAGCATTGTTAGTTGCAGGTGAAGTTGAAGATTGCTCCATGATGGACAGGATTATGTTGGGATATCACAATATCTCTTATATTATTAATGCATCTATATACTTGGTAAAGGGTGGAAGGCTCGGCCTTATGCCTGGTGTTTTGTTCCACTCTTGCCGCCCTAGTTTCTATCATACTGGTGTTATGTTCCCGGATTTTGCGTTCCTTACGCGGTCGGGTGATTTATGGGACCCCCTTGACAGTTCGCTTTGAATAAAACTCCTCCAGCAAGGCCCAACCTTGGTTTTTACCATTTGCCTCACCACCACCTATATTTTCCCTTGGGAGTAATTAACCCAAGGGTCATCTTTATTTTAGCCCCCCCCCCCCCGGGCCAGTGCTTGTCTAAGTGTTGGTCCGAACCCGGCAGACTACGGGGCCACCTCGGGGCAACTCGAGGTCTGGTTTTACTCATAGGCTGACCTATCCGGTGTTGCCCTGAGAACGAGATATGTGCAGCTCCTATCGGGATTGTCGGCGCATCGGGCGGTCTTGCTCGTCTTGTTTTACCATTGTCGAAATGTCTTGTAAACCAGGATTCCGAGTCTGATCGGGTCTTCCTGGGAGAAGGTACATCCTTTGTTGATCGCGAGAGCTTATCATGGGCTAAGTTGGGACAGCCCTGCAGGGTATAATCTTTCGAAAGCCGTGCCTGCGGTTATAGGCAGATGGGAATTTGTTAATGTTCGGTTGTAGATAACTTGACACCAGATCCGAACTAAAACGCATCAACCGTGTGTGTAGCCGTGATGGTCTCTTTTCGGCGGAGTCCGGGAAGTGAACACGGTTTCTGGGTTATGTTTGACGTAAGTAGGAGTTCAGGATCACTTCTTGATCATTGCTATCTTCACGACCGTCCTGCTTGCTCTCTTCTCGCTCTTATTTGCGTACGTTAGCCACCGTATATGCTTAGTCGCTGCTGCAACCTCACCACTTTACCCCTTCCTTTCCCATTAAGCTTTGCTAGTCTTGATACCCATGGTAATGGGATTGCTGAGTCCTCATGGCTCACAGATTACTACAACAACAGTTGCAGGTACAGGTTATGCAATGATCATGACGCGAGAGCGATGCTTGCTTGTTTTGGAGTTCTTCTTCTGCTTCTTCTTCGATCAGGGGATAGGTTCCAGGTCGGCAGGCTGGGCTAGCAGGGTGGATGTCGTTTGACTTTCTGTTTGTGTTTCATCCGTAGACGGATGGTGCTCTTGTGTAAGATGTTGTTGTATTAGTGTGGCATTGTATGCCTTTTGTATGTATCCCTACCTGTTATGTAATGTTGATGTAATGATATCCACCTTCCAAAAGTGTTTCAATATGCGGGTCTATCCTTGGTGGGACCTTCGAGTTCCTTTTGGATAGGGTCGCATATTGGGCGTGACAAGTTGGTATTAGAGCCTCGACCGACCCTAGGAGCCCCCTTGATTGATCGTGTAGTTTGGCCGTTGTTGAGTCTAGAAAAAAACTGTTTTTGGAGTCTAGTTATATCGGAGAGTAGGAATTCTTTTTACTCCTCAGCCCCTTCGTCGCTCTGGTGAGAAATCTTGACGTAGGTGTTTTGAATTACCCCTCTTCCCCTTCAAAAATTTCTCTAGGTTCACGCAGTTGGTTTTCCGATCATTGTTCCTCAGATCTTTTCATCCGGTGAATTTCTCGTCAAGTTGACTCGAGCCTCTTCATCTTTGAGTTCAATCCGGAGTTGTTTTCTTTTCCCGCCCGCCCACCCTTCTTCTTCTCGGAACCGTAGTCCGTAATCGAGTATCCATCCTACTCGTGCGAAGTTTTTGCTCTCTCTCCTCAATGATTTCAAACAGTGTTTTCTCTTCAAGAAATTCGTCGATTTCCCCTTCCAAGTTACCTTTGTTTTCCCGCCCTCCCACCCTCTTCTTCCCGGAGTCTGACTCTCTCTCGACCATCTATTTCATTCGTGCGGAGCCTCTTCAGTCTGTCGTAATTTATCTCAATTGGTGAATTCTAGTCTCGTTCGTCATTCTTCATTCCTTTCTTTTTCCGGTGGGTTCAATTCAAGTTTTTCGGTAGCGATTATATTCTTTTCCTCGGCTCAAGTGTTTTTCCTTGCTCGTTCTTCTCTCGCCAGTTTATCCTTCCGGAGTGCTCAATGTTGGGGAACGTAGTAATTTCAAAAAAATTCCTACGCACATGCAAGATCATGGTGATGGCATAGCAACAAGAGGGGAGAGTGTTGTCCATGTACCCTCGTAGACCGTAAGCGGAAGCGTTAGCACAACGCGGTTGATGTAGTCATATGTCTTCACGATCCGACCGATCCAAGCACCGAACGTACGACACCTCCGAGTTCAGCACATGTTCAGCTCGATGACGATCCCCGGGCTCCGATCCAGCAAAGCTTCGAGGATGAGTTCCGTCAGCACGACGGCGTGGTGACGATGATGATGTTCTACCGGCGCAGGAAATTCGCCTAAACTCCGCGACGATATGACCGAGGTGGAATATGGTGGAGGGGGGCATCGCACACGGCTAAGGAACGATCCGTAGATCAACTTGTGTGTTATTGGGTGCCCCCCTGCCCCTGTATATAAAGGAGGGAGGGGGAGGTGCGGCCGGCCCCCTTGGGGTGCGCCTGGAGGAGTCCTACTCCCACCGGGAGTAGGACTCCCCCCTCTTGCCTTGGTGGAGAAGGAAAGGGGGGAGGGGAAAGAGGAAAGGGCGGCGCCGCCCCCCCCCCTTCCTTGTCCTATTCGGACTAGGGGGGGAGGGGGGGCGCGGCCTGCCCTGGCCGGCCCTCCTCTTCTCCCTCATGGCCCACTAAGGCCCATTAACCCCCGGGAGGGTTCCGGTAACACCCCGGTGTTCCGGTAAAATCCCGATTTCACCCGGAACCTTTCCGATGTCCAAACATAGGCTTCCAATATATCAATCTTTATGTCTCGACCATTTCAAGACTCCTCGTCAAGTCCATGATCACATCCGGAACTCCGAACAAACTTTGATACATCAAAACTTATAAACTCATAATAAAATTGTCATCGTAACGTTAAGCGTATGGACCCTACGGGTTCGAGAACTATGTAGACATGACCTAGAACTATTCTCGTTCAATAACCAATAGCGGAACCTGGATGCCCATATTGGTTCCTACATATTCTACGAAGATCTTTATCGGTCAAACCGCATAACAACATACATCGTTCCCTTTGTCATCGGTATGTTACTTGCCCGAGATTTGATCGTCGGTATCCAATACCTAGTTCAATCTCATTACCGGCAAGTCTCTTTACTCGTTCCGTAATGCATCATCCCGTAACCAACTCATTTGGTCACATTGCTTGCAAGGCTTATAATGATGTGCATTACCGAGAGGGCCCAGAGATACCTCTCTGACAATCGGAGTGACAAAACCTAATCTCGAAATACGCCAACTCAACATGTACCTTCGGAGACACCTGTAGTACTCCTTTATAATCACCCAGTTACGTTGTGACGTTTGGTAGTACCCAAAGTGTTCCTCCGGTAAACGGGAGTTGCATAATTCTCATAGTTACAGGAACATGTATAAGTCATGAAGAAAGCAATAGCAACATACTAAACGATCAAGTGCTAGGCTAACAGAATGGGTCATGTCAATCACATCATTCTCCTAATGATGTGATCTCATTAATCAAATGACAACACATGTCTATGGTTAGGAAACATAACCATCTTTGATTAACGAGCTAGTCAAGTAGAGGCATACTAGTGACTATATGTTTGTCTATGTATTCACACATGTATCATGTTTCAAGTTAATACAATTCTAGCATGAATAATAAACATTTATCATGATATGAGGAAATAAATAATAACTTTATTATTGCCTCTAGGGCATATTTCCTTCAGTCTCCCACTTGCACTAGAGTCAATAATCTAGATTACATAGTAATGATTCTAACATCCATGGAGTCTTGGTGCTGATCATGTTTTGCTCGTGAGAGTGGCTTAGTCAACGGGTCTGCAACATTCAGATCCGTATGTATCTTGCAAATCTCTATGTCTCCCACTTGGACTTGGTCCCGAATGGA
Source organism: Triticum aestivum (assembly GCF_018294505.1). Classification (NCBI taxonomy): domain Eukaryota; kingdom Viridiplantae; phylum Streptophyta; class Magnoliopsida; order Poales; family Poaceae; genus Triticum; species Triticum aestivum. The sequence continues at coordinate 633,675,029 of NC_057813.1, forward strand.
ATTGAAGCATCTCTTGATGTGCTTGGTCCTCTTGTGAAATCTGGATTCCTTTGCCAAGGCAATTGCACCAGTATTGTCATAGAAGATTTTCATTGGTCCCGATGCACTAGGTATGACACCTAGATCGGAAATGAACTCCGTCATCTAGACTCCTTCATTTGCTGCTTCCAAAGCAGCTATGTACTCCACTTCACATGTAGATCCTACCACGACGCTTTGGTTAGAACTGCACCAACTTACAGCTCCACCGTTTAATAAAAACACGTATCCGGTTTGCGATTTAGAATCGTCCGGATCAGTGTCAAAGCTTGCATCGATGTAACCATTTACGACTAGCTCTTTGTCACCTCCATATACGAGAAACATATCCTTAGTCCTTTTCAGGTATTTCAGGATGTTCTTGACCGCTGTCCAGTGATCCACTCCTGGATTAATTTGGTACCTTCCTGCCAAGCTTATTGCTAAGCATACGTAAGGTCTGGTACACAGCATTGCATACATGATAGAGCCTATGGCTGAAGCACAGGGAACATCTTTCATTTTCTCTCTATCTTCTGCTGTGGTCGGGCATTGAGTTTGACTCAACTTCACACCTTGTAGTACGGGAAAGAACCCTTTCTTTGCCTGATCCATTTTGAACTTTTTCAAAATTTTATCAAGGTATGTGCTTTGTGAAAGTCCTATTAAGCGTCTTGATCTATCTCTATAGATCTTGATGCCCAATATGTAAGCAGCTTCACCGAGGTCTTTCATTGAAAAACTTTTATTCAAGTATCCCTTTATGCTATCCAGAAATTCTATATCATTTCTAATTAATAATATGTCATCTACATATAATATCAGAAATGCTACAGAGCTCCCACTCACTTTCTTGTAAATACAGGCTTCTCCAAAAGTCTGTATAAAACCATATGCTTTGATCACACTATCAAAGCGTTTATTCCAACTCCGAGATGCTTGCACCAGTCCATAAATGGAACGATGGAGCTTGCACACTTTGTCAGCACCTTTTTGATATAAAAAACCTTCTGGCTGCATCATATACAACTCTTCTTCCAAAAATCCATTCAAGAATGCAGTTTTGACATCCATTTGCCAAATTTCATAATTATGAAATGCAGCAATAGCTAACATGATTCGGACAGACTTAAGCATCGCTACGGGTGAGAAAGTCTCATCGTAGTCAACCCCTTGAACTTGTCGAAAACCTTTCGCAACAAGTCGAGATTTATAGACAGTTATATTACCATCAGCGTCAGTCTTCTTCTTAAAAATCCATTTATTCTCAATGGCTTGCTGATCATCGGGCAAGTCAACCAAAGTCCATACTTTGTTTTCATACATGGATCCCATCTTAGATTTCATGGCCTCTAGCCATTTTGCGGAATCTGGGCTCATCATCGCTTCCTCATAGTTCGTAGGTTCATCATGGTCAAGCAACATGACTTCCAGAATTGGATTACCGTACCACTCTAGTGCGGATCTTATTCTGGTAGACCTACGAGGTTCAGTAGAAACTTGATCTGAAGTTTCATGATCAATATCATTAGCTTCCTCACTAATTGGTGTAGTTGTCACAGGAACCGGTTCTTGTGATGAACTACTTTCCAATAAGGGAGTAGATACAGTTATCTCATCAAGTTCTACTTTCCTCCCACTCACTTCTTTCGAGAGAAATTCCTTCTCTAGAAAGGATCCGATTTTAGCAACGAAAATCTTGCCCTCGGATCTGTGATAGAAGGTGTACCCAATAGTCTCTTTTGGGTATCCTATGAAGACACATTTCTCCAATTTGGGTTCGAGCTTATCTGGTTGAAGTTTCTTCACATAAGCATCACAGCCCCAAACTTTAAGAAACGACAACTTTGGTTTCTTGCCAAACCACAGTTCATAAGGTGTCGTCTTAATGGCTTTTGATGGTGCCCTATTTAACGTGAATGCGTTCGTCTCTAAAGCATAACCCCAAAACGATAGTGGTACATCAGTAAGAGACATCATAGATCGCACCATATCTAGTAAAGTATGATTACGACGTTCGGACACACCATTTCGTTGTGGTGTTCCGGGTGGCGTGAGTTGCGAAACTATTCCGTGTTGTTTCAAGTGTAGACCAAACTCATAACTCAAATATTCTCCTCCACGATCAGATCGTAGAAATTTTATTTTCCTGTTACGATGATTTTCTACTTCACTCTGAAATTCTTTGAACTTTTCAAATGTTTCAGACTTGTGTTTCATCAAGTAGATATACCCATATCTGCTCAAATCATCTGTGAAGGTGAGAAAATAACGATATCCGCCGCGAGCCTCAACATTCATTGGACCACAAACATCAGTATGTATGATTTCCAACAAATCAGTTGCTCGCTCCATAGTTCCGGAGAATGGTGTTTTAGTCATCTTGCCCATGAGGCACGGTTCGCAAGTACCAAGTGATTCATAATCAAGTGATTCCAAAATTCCATCAGTATGGAGTTTCTTCATGCGCTTTACACCGATATGACCTAAACGGCAGTGCCACAAATAAGTTGCACTATCATTATTAACTCTGCATCTTTTGGTTTCAACACTATGAATATGTGTATCACTACTATCAAGATTTAACAAAAATATACCACTCTTCAAGGGTGCATGACCATAAAAGATATTACTCATATAAATAGAACAATCATTATTCTCTGATTTAAATGAATAACCGTCTCGCATCAAACAAGATCCAGATATAATGTTCATGCTTAACGCTGGCACCAAATAACAATTATTTAGATCTAAAACTAATCCCGATGGTAGATGTAGAGGTAGCGTGCCGACCGCGATCACATCGACTTTGGAACCATTTCCCACGCGCATCGTCACCTCGTCCTTAGCCAATCTTTGCTTAATCCGTAGTCCCTGTTTCGAGTTGCAAATATTAGCAACAGAACCAGTATCAAATACCCAGGTGCTACTACGAGCTCTAGTTAGGTACACATCAATAACATGTATATCACATATACCTTTGTTCACTTTGCCATCCTTCTTATCCGCCAAATACTTGGGGCAGTTCCGCTTCCAGTGTCCAGTCTGCTTGCAGTAGAAGCACTCAGTTTCAGGCTTAGGTCCAGACTTGGGTTTCTTCTCTTGAGCAGCAACTTGCTTGATGTTCTTTTTGAAGTTCCCCTTCTTCTTCCCTTTGCCCTTTTTCTTGAAACTGGTGGTCTTGTTAACCATCAACACTTGATGCTCCTTCTTGATTTCTACCTCCGCGGCTTTTAGCATCGCGAAGAGCTCGGGAATAGTCTTGTTCATCCCTTGCATATTATAGTTCATCACGAAGCTCTTGTAGCTTGGTGGCAGTGATTGAAGAATTCTGTCAATGACACTATCATCAGGAAGATTAACTCCCAGTTGAATCAAGTGATTATTATACCCAGACATTTTGAGTATGTGTTCACTGACAGAACTATTCTCCTCCATCTTGCAGCTGTAGAACTTATTGGAGACTTCATATCTCTCAATCCGGGCATTTGCTTGAAATATTAACTTCAACTCCTGGAACATCTCATATGCCCCATGACGTTCAAAACGTCGTTGAAGACCCGGTTCTAAGCCGTAAAGCATGGCACACTGAACTATCGAGTAGTCATCAGCTTTGCTCTGCCAGAGGTTCTTAACGTCGTCAGTTGCATCTGCAGTAGGCCTGGCACCCAGCGGTGCTTCCAGGATGTAACTTTTCTGTGCAGCAATGAGGATAATCCTCAGGTTACGGACCCAGTCCGTGTAATTGCTACCATCATCTTTCAACTTTGCTTTCTCAAGGAACGCATTAAAATTCAACAGAACAACAGCACGAGCCATCTTTCTACAAACAAACATAGACAAGCAAAATACTATCAGGTACTAAGTTTCATGATAAATTTAAGTTCAATTAATCATATTACTTAAGAACTCCCACTTAGACAGACATCTCTCTAGTCATCTAAGTGATCACGTGATCCAAATCAACTAAACCATGTCCGATCATCACGTGAGATGGAGTAGTTTCAATGGTGAACATCACTATGTTGATCATATCTACTATATGATTCACGCTCGACCTTTCAGTCTTCCTGTTCCGAGGCCATATCTGTATATGCTAGGCTCGTCAAGTATGACCTGAGTATTCCGCGTGTGCAACTGTTTTTGCACCCGTTGTATTTGAACGTAGAGCCTATCACACCCGATCATCACGTGGTGTCTCGGCACGAAGAACTTTCGCAATGGTGCATACTCAGGGAGAACACTTCTTGATTATTAGTGAGAGATCATCTTAAAATGCTACCGTCAATCAAAGCAATATAAGATGCATAAAGGATAAACATCACATGCAATCAATATAAGTGATATGATATTGCCATCATCATCTTGTGCTTGTGATCTCCATCTTCGAAGCACCGTCATGATCACCATCGTCACCGGTGCGACACCTTGATCTCCATCGTAGCATCATTGTCATTACGCCATCTATTGCTTCTACGACTATCGCTACCGCTTAGAGATAAAGTAAAGCAATTACAGGGCGTTTGCATTTCATACAATAAAGCGACAACCATATGGCTCCTGCCAGTTGCCGATAACTTCGGTTACAAAACATGATCATCTCATACAATATAATATAGCATCACGTCTTGACCATATCACATCACAACATGCCCTGCAGAAACAAGTTAGACGTCCTCTACTTTGTTGTTGCAAATTTTACGTGGCTGCTACGGGCTTTAGCAAGAACCGTTCTTACCTACGCATAAAAACCACAACGATAGTTCGTCAAGTTGGTGCTGTTTTAACCTTCGCAAGGACCGGGCATAGCCACACTCGATTCAGCTAAAGTGAGAGAGACAGACACCCGCCAGCCACCTTTAAGCACGAGTGCTCGTAACAGTGAAACCAGTCTCGCGTAAGCGTACGCGTAATGTCGGTCCGGGCCGCTTCATCTCACAATACCGCCGAACCAAAGTATGACATGCTGGTAAGCAGTATGACTTGTATCGCCCACAACTCACTTGTGTTCTACTCGTGCATATAACATCAACGCATAAAACCTAGGCTCGGATGCCACTGTTGGGGAACGTAGTAATTTCAAAAAAAATCCTACGCACACGCAAGATCATGGTGATGGCATAGCAACGAGAGGGGAGAGTGTTGTCCACGTACCCTCGTAGACCGTAAGCGGAAGCGTTAGCACAACGCGGTTGATGTAGTCGTATGTCTTCACGATCCGACCGATCCAAGCACCGAACGTACGGCACCTCCGAGTTCAGCACACGTTCAGCTCGATGACGATCCCCGGGCTCTGATCCAGCAAAGCTTCGGGGATGAGTTCCGTCAGCACGACGGCGTGGTGACGATGATGATGTTCTACCGGCGCAGGGCTTCGCCTAAACTCCGCGACAATATGACCGAGGTGGAATATGGTGGAGGAGGGCACCGCACACGGCTAAGGAACGATCCGTAGATCAACTTGTGTGTTATGGGGTGCCCCCTGCCCCCGTATATAAAGGAGGGAGGGGGAGGTGCGGCCGGCCCCCACCGGGAGTAGGACTCCCCCCTCTTGCCTTGGTGGAGAAGGAAAGGGGGGAGGGGAAAGAGGAAAGGGGGGCACGCCCCCCCCCCCTTCCTTGTCCCATTCGGACTAGGGGGGAGGGGGCGCGCGGCCTTCCCTGGCCGGCCCTCCTCTTCTCCCTCATGGCCCACTAAGGCCCATTAACCCCCAGGAGGGTTCTGGTAACCCCCCGGTGTTCCGGTAAAATCCCGATTTCACCCGGAACCTTTCCGATGTCCAAACATAGGCTTCCAATATATCAATCTTTATGTCTCGACCATTTCGAGACTCCTCGTCATGTCCGTGATCAGATCTGAAACTCCGACAAACTTCGATACATCAAAACTTACAAACTCATAATAAAACTGTCATCATAACGTTAAGCGTGCGGACCCTACGGGTTTGAGAACTATGTAGACATGACCTAGAACTATTCTCGGTCAATAACCAATAGCGGAACCTGGATGCCCATATTGGTTCCTACATATTCTACGAAGATCTTTATCGGTCAAAGCGCATAACAACATACGTCGTTCCCTTTGTCATCAGTATGTTACTTGCCCGAGATTTGATCGTCGGTATCCAATACCTAGTTCAATCTCGTTACCGGCAAGTCTCTTTACTCGTTCCGTAATGCATCATCCCGTAACCAACTCATTTGGTCACATTGCTTGCAAGGCTTATAATGATGTGCATTACCGAGAGGGCCCAGAGATACCTCTTCGACAATCGGAGTGACAAAACCTATACTCGAAATATGCCAACTCAACATGTACCTTCGGAGACACCTGTAGTACTCCTTTATAATCACCTAGTTACGTTGTGACGTTTGGTAGTACCCAAAGTGTTCCTCCGGTAAACGGGAGTTGCATAATTCTCATAGTTACAGGAACATGTATAAGTCATGAAGAAAGCAATAGCAACATACTAAACGATCAAGTGCTAGGCTAACGGAATGGGTCATGTCAATCACATCATTCTCCTAATGATGTGATCTCATTAATCAAATGACAACACATGTCTATGGTTAGGAAACATAACCATCTTTGATTAACGAGCTAGTCAAGTAGAGGCATACTAGTGACTATATGTTTGTCTATGTATTCACACATGTATCATGTTTCCAGTTAATACAATTCTAGCATGAATAATAAACATTTATCATGATATGAGGAAATAAATAATAACTTTATTATTGCCTCTAGGGCATATTTCCTTCACTCAAGACATCTCAGGAGATTCGTCTGTGTTCCAATTAATTCGACGTTGTCACCTCTTTCAAATATTTCAATTGTTCCGGTGCATCATCTATCTGTTCAACATCCATTCCAACGGTGTTATCTCTTCAGTGGGCCCTAACCCACAGGTCTTTTGCCAGGATCTTACCTGACTCTTCTAATTCCCCCGGAGTTATTCTCAATTCTTTTCAAAGTGTGATGTAAGAATGGATTTCATCAGTCACATGCCTTCTCCAAGATCGATTTCAAATCATTTCATTGTTGGCTCAACCTCTTTGCTTTCCATTCTCCCGGAGTACCTCAATTATTTTTCGTGGTGTTCTCGTCGTCTTTTGAAGACCGAAGAAGAGTTTTTCCTCTCAATCTTGTCCGTTCTCTCGAAGATTCTTGGTTCTAGCTTGATGCTATCCTCTCAAATTATTCCATTTGTCAGATATTCTTTTCTTAACCATCCGGAGTATGTCAGAAGTTGTTTTCCTGTTTCTTTTCACCGGAGGCCATCATTCCAGTGATCGTTCTCTATTTATCCAGGTGCTTCGTTCAAGTGTTCTTTAATCATCTTATGATCTCTTTGTCCTTTTGCATCTAAATCCCCCTCAAACATATTGTTTCTTCCCGGTGATTCATTCCCTTTTGTCAGTCATTTTCGAATTCTTACGGTGGTTCCTTCAGATTCCTTTTTCCTTGATTATCATTTCAATCCATTCATTCTTTCAATCCTACCGGTGGTTCATGAAGACCTTCTCAAGTTTTGTGCTATGTTCCCCCTTAATCATTTTTCAAGAAGAATAAGTAGTATGCAAAATCCATTGCTTGTCATCGATTTAATTTGATGAAGGATAAGCATACAATAAATCTTATTCTTATTTCCTCAAAGTGATTAATCCTTTCCTTCGGAGTTTGTTCTTGATGAATAAATTCTAGTTCCAAGTGTTCTCCATCTTTTCTTTTCTGGAGTACAAATTTCCTCGGCCATTTCGTTGGAACCTCCATCTAAATCATCGCAAGGCTCATCTTATTCTTTCTTCCTTCATTCTATCTCATCATTCTTTTGTCACGGGAGTTCTTCTTGGTGGTTCTTCTTGATTTATTTCAATCTTCAAGTGTTCACCAAGATTCTTGTTGGTGGAGCTCAAGTATCTTTTCTTCTCGCTTCTTGAAGTGTAATTAATTCTCCGTATTCTTTTGAAGTGGAGTTTTGCATTTCTTCATTCCTCTCAGCTATTATATCTTTTCCGTTTGTGGTCGGTTATCACCTCATAATTTTGAGATGTTATCCATAAGTCCACATCAAGCTTATTCTTTCGTTGTTGAATTTTCTCAACAACTCCATTCAATCTTTTCTTCTAAGGTTGCTTTCTATTTCATTCGTGGCACAAGTTATCATTTTATTCCCTGTTCTTTTCATTCAACTCTTTTAATTCTTTCTGAAGGTTTTGTGTCATGTCTTCATCAAGTATCTTTCCATCCTCTCAAACTCGTGTTCTATTCTTCCATGTTTTAGCCGGAGTGCTGCCTAAATCTTTTCAGTCTTATTCGTTTTCTTATCTCGTTCTAACTGGAGTGCTTTCATAGTCTATCTGAGTCCGTGAGCTTTCGATTCTCGTCATTCTCGCCATTCCCCTCTTCTTCTCGACTGCTCTCGATTCTTTGCTTCTTCTCTTCAGTTCTTGCTTCACCTCATCCTTTTCCCTTCCGTCTCGGTCCTAAGATCTCGGGACGAGATCTCTTGTTAGTGGAGGAGTGTTGTAACGCCCCGGATTCGATGCGCCAGGTGTCTGCCAGTTATTCGCCTTCGTTGCCATGTCATTTGCTTGCGTGTTGTATTTTGCCATGTCATCATTCGCATTGTGTCATCATGTGCATTGCATTGCATCGCATACGTGTTCGTCTCATGCATCCAGCATTTTCCCCATTGTCCATTTTGCAATCCGGCACTCCTATGCCCTCCGGCGTTCCCCTTTCGTCTCTCATTGTGAGCGGGTGTTAAACGTTCTTGGAATGGACTAAGGCTTGCCAAGCGGCCTTGGTATAGCGCCGGTAGACCGCCTGTCAAGTTTCGTGCCATTTGGAGTTCATTCGATACTCCAACGGTTAACCGCGTAGCCCGAAACCCCCCTTCTCTTTGCAGCCCAACACCCCTTCCAAACTGGCCCAAAAGCCATCCAAACCCCCTCCATGCTCTCGGGCGTTCGATCACGATCGCGTGGCCAAAAACCGTGCCTCATTTGGACTCTCCTAGCTCCCAGAAACTATAAATATGCCCTCCCCCGTCCAAATCGCAGTCCAAACCCTAAAAAACTTCCTTTCCGCGCCGCCGGACAAAAACCCCGCCGCTCGGACATGTCCGCCGCCCTCAGCCACGTCGTCCGGGCCAATGAGCATCCGCCATGTCATCGCCGCCGCGCCCGCAACCAACCACCGCGCGCCACGTGGCGTCCCCGCGCCCACCTCGCCGCCGGCCCGAGGAGCCCATCGCGGGCCCGCGCGGGCCCTCGCGCCGCCGCCCGGCCCGGCTTCCGCCGCCGCCGCCCGTCCGCTGCGCCGCCCGGCCCGGCCGCCGGAGCCGCGCGCCCGCCGGCCTCCTGCGCCACCCGACCTCCCGCTGGCCGCCACCCCGCCTCGCCGGAGCGCCTCGCCGCCTCCGCGAGCCCCTCGCTGGCGCGCCGCCGCGCCTCGCCCCCGCGCGCCCCTCCGCCCCGCCGCCCGGTGCCGCTTCCCGGCCGACCGGCGAGCTGCGCTGCTGCCCCGCGCCGGCCCTCCTTGCCGGCCCCGCCACCTCCGGTCGCCGGAGCTCGCCGGAGGAGCTCCGCACCGCGCCTCTCCGCCCTCGCCTCCTCCCCGCGCCCCTCCGCTCCGGTCCCGCCACCCCTCGTCGACCGTGCCTCGCCGGAGAGCTCGCCGGAGCTCTCCTCCATCCGCACCGGGCTGGACCAGATCCACCAACGCAGCGAACCAAACGGGCCGCGACACAGCTTCGTCCCGCGGGATCCCCTCGTCCACTTTTCCCCGAGGTCCATTTTTCTTTAAGTCCCCGAGTCTGTGATATTTTCATGCCATGTTCATCGCATCATATCTCTGCATCCGTAGCTCCGTTTTGTGCGTGTAGCATATCAAATTGTTCGCTTCGACGAGTACTCCATTTCGTTCCATTGCATCATGTTCATTTGAGTCCATCTTGATGCCGGAATTATCGTTGCAAGAGTGCTTCATAATGTTAGTTCCCGTTTCTTAACAGAACATGCTCTTTTGTCATTTTTGCCATGTTTGATGTGTGCATCCTATGAGGTTGATGTCTACATGTGTTTTGAACAATGCCATGTCTTCTTTAAAGTGGTGTATGCCATGTATTTTTGTGATCTCTGTGGTGACTAGCACAGGCATGTAAACTAGGCTTCGTGATGTTGCTGATTTTAGTTCCTGTTCTGCTGTTATTTTGATGTCATGTAAACATGATGCTACAGAGAGATCCATGCTTATTTTGAGATACTTCAGTAAGGATGTTTTGAACATATGGTTGTTCTCTATCTATTAATGCCCCTGTTTGCAATTATGGAGTAGTCTAGCATATCATTTTCGTGCTCTACTTTTGCTTCAAAATGTTAACTGGCAGATTGTTTACATGTTATTCAATTTTGCCAAGGTTGTTGTAGTTGATCCTTGCATGCTATGAACTTGTTCTTGCCTTTGTTTGTTTCATAAACATGTCTTCTTGCTGATGCTATGATTATCTTGTCATGCAATGCTTTGTGGTGAGGGAATCGAGCTTGTTAAGTAGGGTACTTTCTGTTACTGTTTTGCTAGGCTGAATCTGTTATTTCGTGATCTATGTAAACCTGCTTCTACAAGTCATTCTATGCATAATCTGGAGATGTTCACTAAGGGTGTTTTGTTCTACATGTCATGCTCTATCTATCCATGCCCCTGGTTGCATTTATAGCCTGCTTTAGATAGTTGTTATCTTGCTCCAAAGTTGCTATATAATGTTGCTGCCAGCCTGTTAACATTATGTTCAGTTGTTGCCATGTGTTTTGCTAGTGATCCGTGCACCCTATGAACTTGCTCTTGCCATGATAAGCTTCATAATCATGTCTTCTTACTGTTGGTTGCCTTGCCATGCCATGTATTGCTCTGTGGTGAGCTGTACAAGCTCATCTACCTGCCTAGTTATCATTGTTCCTGCCATGTATGAATCTGTATTATAACTTGCTATGTTTACATGGGTGCCATCATTTCTTCTGATCCTTTTTGGCTCATGGTCAGTAAGGGACTTTTGTTCTATGCATTTAGTAGATTCATGCCATGCCTTTTTTTGCCATGATAAGTTCCTATAACATGTTGTTTGATAGCTCTGAACATTGCAACCTGATGTTATTTTCAGGAAAGTCTGAATTGTTATTATTTGCAATCTTGCCATGAGTGTTTGAACATGCTCTAGTGATTTCTGGAGATAGCTCAGTGTTCATGTTTTGTTATGCATTACCTGTACATCATGTCCATGCCTGTTGTTATTATGTTGAGGTACTGTAGCATGTTGTTTTGGTGCTTGCAATATGCCTAGTTGCTGTTTTGGACAGCTTGTCCTTTAAACTTGTATGGAGTGTATGTGTTTGAACCGTTGCTCCGTTTTGAGTGTGCTCTATATGAAACTTGCTTAGAATTGCATGTAGTTTCATATTATCATGTTGCATCCTTGTTTTGAGGTGTTTGCTTGATGTTTGGGTGCATTTTGCATCAATGCCATGTTTAACTTGTTTTGCTCATATCTTCTAGACCGTAGCTCCGAACTAAATGAACTTTATATGTAACTTGACTAGAATCTCGTGTAGATCATCTTTGTGCATCTTAACTTGCTGTTTAAAAACTTGAACATAAGGTTTATTCAGATCTGCACCAACTTCGAAATTTGCATATGAGGACTTACCGGAATTGTTATATGTTGTTCCCGGCCTCATTTAAACTTGCTTTGATGTGTTGCTCTTGTTTGCATCATCCCTTGCCATGAGTAGCTTCATGTAGCTTTGTCATGCATCATGCTTGGTTGTGCATCATGTCTTGTATATGTGTGGTGTGGTTACTATATTGTGTGCTTCTTCTCGATAGTTCCCGTTTCGTTGCGATCGTGTGGATTCGTTCGTCTACGCTTGGTTCGTCTTCATGGCTTCATCTTCTTCATGGACTCGTTCTTCTTCCTTGCGGGATTTCAGGCAAGATGACCGTCACCTTGGATCTCATTACTATCATTGCTATGCTAGTTGCTTCGTTCTATCGCTTTGCTGTGCTACCTATCTTTTGCTCATCAAGCCTCCCAAATTGCCATGAACCTCTAACCTTTGACACTATTCCTAGCAAACCATTGCTTGGCTATGTTACCTCTTTGCTCAGCCCCTCTTATAGCGTTGTTAGTTGCAGGTGAAGTTGAAGATTGCTCCATGATGGACAGGATTATGTTGGGATATCACAATATCTCTTATATTTTTAATGCATCTATATACTTGGTAAAGGGTGGAAGGCTCGGCCTTATGCCTGGTGTTTTGTTCCACTCTTGCCGCCCTAGTTTCCATCATACCGGTGTTATGTTCCCGGATTTTGCGTTCCTTACGCGGTCGGGTGATTTATGGGACCCCCTTGATAGTTCGCTTTGAATAAAACTCCTCCAGCAAGGCCCAACCTTGGTTTTACCATTTGCCTCACCACCACCTATATTTTCCCTTGGGAGTAATTAACCCAAGGGTCATCTTTATTTTGCCCCCCCCAGGCCAGTGCTTGTCTAAGTGTTGGTCCAAATCGGGCAGACTGCGGGGCCACCTCAGGGCAACTCGAGGTCTGGTTTTACTCGTAGGCTGACCTATCCGGTGTTGCCCTGAGAACGAGATATGTGCAGCTCCTATCGAGATTGTCGGCGCATCGGGCGGTCTTGCTGGTCTTGTTTTACCATTGTCGAAATGTCTTGTAAACCGGGATTCCGAGTCTGATCGGGTCTTCCTGGGAGAAGATATATCCTTCGTTGATCGCGAGAGCTTATCATGGGCTAAGTTGGGACACCCCTGCAGGGTATAATCTTTCGAAAGTCGTGCATGCGATTATAGGCAGATGGGAATTTAATAATGTCCGGTTGTAGATAACTTGACACCATATCCGAACTAAAACGCATCAACCGTGTGTGTACCCGTGATGGTCTCTTTTCGGCGGAGTCCGGGAAGTGAACACGGTTTCTGGGTTATGTTTGACGTAAGTAGGAGTTCAGGATCACTTCTTGATCGTTGCTAGCTTCACGACCGTTCTGCTTGCTCTCTTCTCGCTCTTATTTGCGTATGTTAGCCATCATATATGCTTAGTCGCTGCTGCAACCTCACCACTTTACCCCTTCCTTTCCCATTAAGCTTTGCTAGTCTTGATACCCATGGTAATGGGATTGGTGAGTCCTTGTGGCTCACAGATTACTACAACAACAGTTGCCGGTACAGGTTGTGCGATGATCATGACGCGAGAGCGATGCTTGCTTGTTTTGGAGTTCTTCTTCTGCTTCTTCTTCGATCAGGGGATAGGTTCCAGGTCGGCAGCCTGGGCTAGCAGGGTGGATGTCGTTTAAGTTTCTGTTTGTGGTTCATCCATAGACGGATGGTGCTCTTATGTAAGATGTTGTTGTATTCGTGTGGCATTGTATGCCTTTTGTATGTATCCCTACCTGTTATGTAATGTTGATGTAATGATATCCACCTTGCAAAAGCGTTTCAATATGCGGGTCTATCCTTGGTGGGACCTTCAGTTCCTTTTGGATAGGGTCGCATATTGGGCGTGACAATGGATCACATACAGATGTATCCAGATACATTTTAGAGTGTAGATTCACTCATTTTGCTCCATATGTAGTCCATGGTGGAATCTATACAAAAACTTGTATTTAGGAACGGAGAGAGTACATATTAAAGAAGAACGAAAGAGGAACATGGTAAAGAAGAGCAAGCAGATTTTGGATAATAAAATGTTAGTTGCGCAGTGCCCACACATGATAAACCAGAGCGCATTAAGAATGCAACTCCCAGCTGTCTCTCGACCATTTCAGGCGGTTGGATGAAGATCCTACGTCTCCTAACCCATCTTCTTCCTCGTCTCTGATTCTTCCCATACAGAACACCGCACGCGCCGTCGGCCGGACCAACGGCCCCCACCACCTGTGTTCCTCCGCCACCCCCACCCCCCACCCCCGCCCCAACCCCCACCCGCGTCGAGTTTTCTTCGTTCGGCGAGGCCCCACAACCACCCGAGCCCCTTCGTTCGCACCGGCGAACTCCGGCGAGCTCCGAAAAATTTAGTCTACTGTGATTTAACTAGTGTGGAATATAAAAGGGGAAAACCATAAGCATTGGGAGTATAGTGTTGAGCGTGCCATGGCGGATCTGAAGGTGCAAACTGGACAAAGGCAACTTCGCAACCAAGACAAGAAATCAGAGAAAAGCAGTGGCGATCTATTTTCTTGCTGCGATAAATAAGTTGAGCAGATACGAAAGAGTACCGCCTCTGGTGCGGCGCCATGTATGCATCTAATGAGAATTTGACGATGTTGCGGTAGCAATGGCTGTCGGCAGCGTGGAACGAGATCTAGGAGGGTAGACGGTGGCGGCAGGGTGCGGTGGACGAGACGGTCGTAGGAGCGGCGCTGGCAAGGTGGACGACAACAGGGATGAAGCGAGAGGACGGGATGCAAGGATCCCGCTCCGTAGTCATGGATGAGAGAGGTAGATCTCTTGTAATGGACGGCAGCGTCAGCGTATCAGCTCCAGCATGGTGGAGGAGGACGGCGGTGGATGGGGTGACGGGTGGCGGCGGACGGAGGAGGGTGGGGTGGAGAGGGTGTTTTGGCGCCCACGGAGTACAAATGGGGAAAAGGGAGGTAGTGAGGAAGGGGGGACCATGTATTCAGGGCACGCTTGTCTCAAATGCGAGGAAATTTACAAACTTAGCCCCCATTTCAAATTTCTGCTACATCACAGCAACATTAGTCGGTTGGGGATAGGACATTAATCTCGCATACACCGAATATTTGCCGACGAGAGTTTGTTTTTGGCGCACACCATGTATATGAATATGAATCGGGGAGGGAGTCGATTTCGGCCGAGGACACATTGTGTTTTGGCACCCACCATGTATGAATCTGGGTGAGAGGCGGTTATGTCACATTTGGGTGAAATTACAAACATACCCCTATCGAAACCTATAGAAATACATCACATAGGCTTTGCGTGGCAGGGATAGGCAGTAGTAATTTCCATTTCACAGATTTTGGTTTCATGCGGTTACTGCGACTTTCCTCGCTTCGTTCAAATTTTGCAGAGTGCATGTTTACGCTCGTGCCAACTCAATTCGAATCTCGTTTGTATTCTATTTTTTTCGGGCGGGATCCATTTTCAATTGGAATTACATTCTATATACATCATGTTTGTATATATACTTTCAAAAGCACAACAAAGAATTCTGCTCCTTTATATGTATAATATGATTTACAAATACAATGATCTCAAAATCTTAAGGTTGAATTCAAAAAAATTTAACCAAATTATGTTCTACTAAAATGTATGGATCAGTAATATCTACATATTAAATAACATAGATGTGCATGAATTCATATGAGTAAGCATGTTTGATAGATCAATTTTGGTTCAAGTATGGATTACATGTATCATCGTCTCGAATTCAAATATTTGAATCCCTTTTATGTTCACTCCTTTCACGCCCATCTCTCTCGCATGCATGCTCCTTCATGTAGGTATCACTCTCTTTTCTCCAGCTCACCCACGCGCTCACTTCATGTTTCTCCTATCTTCGCAAACATGGTCTCTCGACGTCTCCCTTGAGAAGTGTCACACTCTCCCTATCATTATACATTACACGGTTTTCATTATCTCTCACGTCTCTATTGTTATCTGGTATCACTCGGTACCTAAGTTTTCTTTTTCACCGCCACACACACAGTCTCCACTCGTCTTTCACTTTGTCTTTCTCTCTATGGGATTCTCTCACACACCCTATATGTCTCTAGATATGACTCATACCACTAAAATTACTCTCTCTCTCATGTAGACACAACATTTGTTGCGGTCTCCTTTTCGTCTCCATCCCAGACTGACATTATTCATTTGTTTACCGATCAGACAACCCCCCCCCCCATCTCTCTCTCTCTCACACAGACACACACATGCAACTCTTGCTTCCACTCCCCTTCCCGACTATCATCTCTCTCTCACACACACAAAACTCTCGCTTTCACACCCTGACTCGTATTTCTCTCACAAACATTTACCGAGTAGCCTCTAGATATGTTTATACACCTGCACACTCGTGCTTCCACTCCCCTTCCCGACTATCGTCTCTCTCTCACACACACAAAACACTCGCTTTCGCACCACGACTCGTGTTTCTCTCACAAACATTTATCGACTAGTCTCTAGATAGGTTTATACGCCCGCACACTCGTGCTTCTACTCGCCTTCCCGACTACTGTCTCTCTCTCTCACATACAAAACTCCCGCTTTCGCACCCCGACTCGTATTTCTCTCACAAACATTTATCTACTAGCCTCTAGATAGGTTTATACACCCGCACACTCGTGCTTCCACTCCCCTTCCCGACTACCGTCTCTCTCTCACACACAAAACTCTCGCTTTCGCACCCCGACTAGTATTTCTCTCACAGACATTTATCGACTAGCCTCTAGACCGGTATATACACCCGCACACTCGTGCTTCCACTACCGCATACATGTCTCTCTCCCGCTCCTTGTATCTATGTAGATTTTTCTTCCCTTCTTGAGACACGCCCTCTCGATCATGCACACACACACTATCGCCTCATTTTAAGTTGATACCTATTATACACACACTCCTTTTGTCTTTGTCACACATGCACTCCGTCCTCCTCCACTCTCCCTCTCTCACACACACATCGGCTTTTTGCAACAACTAGCAAGATGCCCATGCATTGCACGGAACATCAAGATGCATTTGTATGAGTAGTTTATCTTGTGGGGGGAAAGGATGAATGAGGGAAGGCCGTATTTGCAAATGTGGAGAGGGGTGTGGGTATCTTTTTGCAAAATTGCCATAGTTTCCTTCCTATCCGTCAGATATAGATCGTACGGGCTATATTGCAGGATGGTAGGCACACCATCATCACCGACAATGCTTTTTATAAGAGTAGGGATAAAAATAGAGTTGGTGATGATGGTGGGCCTGCCATCCTGCAATGTAGGTCATCCGATTTATATCTGACGGATAGGAAGGAAAATATGGCAATTTACCCACACTCATCACCACATTTGCAGATAAGGCCTTCCCTCATTCATCCTTTTCTCCCATAAGATCTTGATGTTCCATGAAACGCACGGGCATCTTGCTAGTAAGAGTAGAAATTAGACATATACCACTTCTCGAATCTTGAAACCAACAACATTCCTCCCTTATCTCATCAACAATGCCAAAGGAATATATTTTGAGTGAAACATAACATATTTTTAGTGATATACGTATTTCAAAACTAGACTTTTTTTCTATCAAATCGGTGAATATGTATTATTCTACTTTGATCGTGTGGCAACACATTGGCACATTGCTAGTAGTTATTATAATTTTTTGGACACTAGACAAATGGTGGAGTACATATACGAAGAGAAGAGGCGCACGCACGCAGTCGGCCTCTTGCTGTCTCGCACACATAGTGTTACGTAAAGGTGACGTTAACAAATAAACCTTGAAACCCTAGGTGCACGATTGCTGCATTCGCGGGTACCGGGTACGTGGTGGAGCACCTTTGTAGGATAGTCAGCTCGCGTGATAATTTCATCCATAGGAGTTGATGGTCAGACCACAAGTGAACGACTTGGAGGCGATGGCTCGCCAGTTGCCACAAATCGAGTAGCCACATTTAAAATATCATATTTTTAGCGGGGTTAAGAGTTCCGATTTCAATGGCGCGTTATAAGTACTAAGTAGTTTTTAGAACGATTGGTATGGAGCAAAAATGGAATTCATAGTACTACGTACCTCCTTGGCGTATGGTTGTATGGGTTTATGTTGCGAGATGTTGAACCTGGTAGTTCTAGGGCAAATACTATGGTTTAGATTTCGATACTGGTTTTCAGTAATGAAAATCGGAAGGGGAAACCCTTCTTTGATTTTTTTTAAAAACTACTACCTCCATTCTGGTTACTAGTCCCCATCGTATTTTGGGTCAAAGTTTATCCATGAATTTACTTGTAAAATGTGAATGGAAAACAAGATTTTGTTATACCCAAACAAAAAGAGGACTGGAGGGGGTGATTGCTCTGACACGGACGCGACCTCTCATAGCGCAGGAACTGAACTGGCGCGCCGGCCAAGAGGGCCCCACTTGCTGCAGGCCCGGCTGAGCACGCCTCCTCGCCGCGTGCAACCAGCTTAATACTACTTCGTCTGTTATTGTTTGGAAAGTAATTGCTGTTATTACATGACCCAAAAAAATATTTTGTGCCACATCAGTAGATGCACAGACATCGCAACAGGCATGCTGACTGGATAAACATTTGAACCTAGCTATTATGAAGGAAATTTTGTATTGACAATAGTTTTAGATAGCAGGAGACGCCTAGCCTGCTCTGTCTCTGCTAGCTTATTTTTGGCTTCTTCCATCTCTTCTTTATCTTGGGTGAAGAGAGCATCTGATTGCTCTTTTCGCTTCTTCAGGAACTCGGCTACATTCTCAAGGGATGCTGCACGCTTTCTTTCAGCCTTTTCTAGAGCCACGTGGACACGAACAGCTGACGACTCCACCTGGCTTGTGTGTAATCCAACATCATCTGGGAATTTGCACCTTGTGTCTAATCCAGCATCATTAGGGAACTGGCACCTTGTGTGTAATCCAGCCTCATTTTGGAAGCATGATCTCGAGGTTGACCATACTTCCCTCCTCGTAGGAACTGCATCCTAACATGAAGTTACTTCTTTTTTAGATCAATACTCAGAGCAACCCAGATCCATTTAGTAGAAGCCAGATAAACAGAACTCGGAGAAGTGAATTCGAAAGGAAAAAAATATAAAAACAGACTACAAGGTGAGAACACCCACTTCCTACATCAAGCTAAAAAAAGAAAGCATTAGGACGATTAAGACTCTTCTTATTACACATCGAAGAACACCAGTCTTAAGAGAAACAGAAACTACAACATATACACATCGAAGAACATGAGGCTTAACGAAAGTAATTGAAAGGGTGCTATTTACCAAAGCTAGTTTTACAGGTTCGGTGCAGCTCCTCTTTAACTTGCCACGCTCCTTGAAGATGTCCCCAATATCCCGTGTTTGGTCTTCATTGCTACTCTGCATGTTCGCACTCGTGGTTTTAAAATCTGAACATGACAAGAAAAATATATTACTAGTAATACTCGCGCATCTTGTGGGCAACATTAAAGCACTCATCTGCCATCTTAGAGCATCTCCAATAGAATCTCAACGTGCGGCACTTTAAAAAAGCGTTACAGTGCTGAGATCGAGAAGTAGATAGACTAGAGAGTAGAGGATAGTTCTCAGCATTGATAGATAAAAAAGATAGATAATTCAACTACTCCTCATCGTCCGACTCCTCCTCAGTGATATCCTCCTCCGACGTCTGACTGTAGGCGTGAAGATACCGATCATCGTCGGATTCCCAGGGTGATGTTGCTCCTAGCCTCATGTTGAATTGAGCGTCCGCTTTTCGCCTACGCTTGTCCTCGCGCTAGGCGGCTCGCTCCACCCTCCTCTTATCCCTCTCCGCCCTCCTTTGCGTGTAGAACTCGTGCTCGTTGATGATGTCCTGCGGGAAGTGTTGGCTCCACAGCGCCATGGCTTCCACGTCCATATCGGCGATGCCGAGATGGTGCTCCCGCCTTCGGTTGTCGCGACGATCCTCGTCGGTGCTAAGCCGCGGCAGAGGCGCGAGCTCCTGCACCCGCTCCCGCGTCGGCATGTTGGGGAAGTTCAATGTTCTATGAGGCCACCGGAGGCGCCACGTCGCCGCGTCGTACGCGCGGGCGGCCTCGTTGGCGGTGTCGAAATTGCCGAGGCCGAGGCGCATCCCGCAGAACCAGATCTCGGCAGAGAAGCCGCCGGAGGGGCACGCACGGACGTCGCGGTATCCCCAAGTTTACCGGCGACGCGGCGGCATGGTGGCGCGGCAGTGGCGAGGCGAGAAAGACTGGGGAGAGAGCGGTGGCGGGGCACAGAGTAGGGAGAGAGCGGTGGCAAGGCACATAGCGGTGGGAGGGCATGCCGGACACCGCACGCCAAAACTAGCACAGCGCGATACAGGAGCGATGCACAATTACAAGCTGATATTCTGTTGGACAATGGAGGCTATAACCAAATACTTTTACGGGAACAATAGCACCCAGGAAATTTGAAGGGTAGGTATGAACAAAACTAGAACTGCACATGTACTGCTAAGTGATTCAATACACACATTACCAATCAAGGAGGAGAACGATGGTCGCGGCGGCCTCTGCGAGTCATGGTTGGCAATTGGGAGTCAGTTCATTGTCCACGGCGGTGGTGCTTCTGCGCTTGGCGTCGGCTTCCGGGAAGCAGATCCGAGACCATGGAATACGATGCCGAGGAAGAGGCTCCGTGTACGACAACGACGGTGGACCGGCTCCAGTGCGGCATACGAGGTCGTCGATGAGGCAGATGCACTGCAGTGGACAAGTGCGCCAATGTAAAGGGGATGAGCACGAAGGCTGCGGTGCCGTGGAGAAGTCTATTTTGCGGTGGGGATAGAAAATGGGGAGTATTCAGGTGTACTACTCTGGGTGCCGGGGTGGGGTTGGCTGGGTAGGGTGAACCTGAATTTACGAAAACAGCCCCCTACCAAGTCTCATCCGTAGGCCTGTTCCGATGGCTATGATGGTAACTTCCCACTGCTCGAATCAGGGTCGCGGGAGATTTTCCCGCCGACCTTAAAATTTTGTGACACTGAACTCCCCGTGTGGTGTGTTGAGTGATTCGGCTAGCAACTAGTGGGTAGTACTAGTAAACTCTGCATTTTAGGTTTGACCAAGTTTATAGAAAAATATAAACATTTACCACAACAAATATGTATGATGTGAAAGTACATTCAGTAATGAATCTAATGGTATTTATTTGTTATTGTACATGTTAATATTTTTTGTTATAAGCTTTCTGAGAGTTTACAAAACTTGACTTTGACCAATGCTAATATGCGGACTTAAATAAAAACAGAGGGAGTACACATTTGTTTTCTTAGTTTGTAGTGAACTAATCATTTGTTGAAATTGTGAAATAAATATATTAGGCTATACATTTCAATAGTTACAATCATTGTCGAATCCCAAGATTTATACAAGGTCTATAGTACTTCACAACATGCTCAAACTCACATAATCCCAGTCAAATGAGAATCTAAATGCATTTCATAGTTATTACTTTGTAGGATGCAACAAAACCAACCATAACTCTACATCAGCCATTATAGAAACAACATTTTGAACATATCCCAATGTGTGAATGAAACGTGCAGAGAGAGCTTGCGAAGATGGAGCAGATAGGGCGGGAAAGATTGTATGTATGTGGACAAGAGAGTAGGAGACAAACCTAACGAGATAGGGGGAGAGAGATAGAGAGAGAAAGAGAGAGGAAGAAGTTAGGTCTGTGAGAAAGATGGAGACATGTAATGTACGTGAGATGCGTGTGCATCCGGATTCTGTATACGTGGAAGGATAAGAGATAATATGTTTGATGAGAGAGCTGGAAAAACATGGACGAGAGGGGAAGGATCTCGCGGGTTGAGGGATTGATAGTTTTGTGCGGGGGAGAGAGGGATTGGTAATGTTGTCTGTGTGAAAGAGAGAGAGAGGGTGGGGGGAGGAGTCAGTCAGCCCTCATCACATCATCCTGCTTCCAAATGGCCCCGCATTCTCTAGCATGGTGTGGTCGCCGTCTTCGATCTCCTCGATGCCCTCTTTGAAGATTGAGGTGGTGTGCATGTTGGGGCGCAAAGAAGCACAAGCAAGAGTGGTCGCCGTATAACCTTGGATGGTGATGAATTGTGTGCTCGGGGGAGGGGCTGTGTGTGTGTGTTGTGTTGTGTGTGTGTGTGTGTCAGACATTGAGAGAAAACAAACCTAAGGAGAGAAATGGGTATTCACGAAGAGATTGTGCGGGCCTTGAGGTGGGCAGGGGCCGGGTGAGGGTGTCAAAATGTGCGCATTGATGCATGTGTTACATGCGATCATGCGAGGGACGGACAAATCGAGAGAGATGGTTGTTGTGTTATGGATGCTCCTCTCTCCTCTATCTCTCTCTCTCTCTCTCTCGCTCACACACACACACACACACACACAAGTAAACTAGAAGACCGTTCTCTCATGTATACACAATGTATCGGCATCTGTCTATGTCTCACTCATGCATGATCATTTGCACATTCACACCTCTCTATGTCTGTATCACACGCACACCATCTCCACATTGCCCTTCGGACACAACACACATATGGACACATACACACGTTCTCTCTCAGCCAGACACACAAAGTCAGTATTAAAAAAACTAGGGTGCACCTAAAATGTCCAAATCCAAATAAACACGAACTGGAGCTAAATTCAAATATATGGAAATATTGCAGCGTCAAGAACATTTCCAGAAAAAAAAGTTGAGTAATATTCGGGGATTGTTTTCACACACACACACAAAAAGGTTCGGTGGATGTTCTTCGAGCGCGACACAGTGACGCACCGTTCTATCGACCGCGCGGCCGCGGTTCACGCGCTTGCATGGGATTCTGTATCGTGGTTGTGGTACAAACTAATAAAAGCGCTGCCTAAGTCTAATGTTTACGTGTACTAGTACTGTTTTCTTTTAAGTCTGACCAACCTTATATAAAACTAAAGTAAGCTCCCATACGCGCACTCTTCAATATGTCGTCGCCACCATTGCGCATGCTGGCGCCCGCCTACTCCGGCCAACAATTTCTCGCCCATCACCGTCGTGTCGCCGCCATCCCTGTGCCATGAAGCCGAAGGTCACCCGCTCACGTCATCTGCAGTCCCTCCTCGCGATGCCGCCGCGCTGCCAAGCACGCGAGAAGATGGTGGAGCCACGTCTATGCACGTAGTGTACGAAGAGGAGGACGAGCGCATGCTCCAGCACGCCGGCGAGGAGGAACTAGCATGTCATTGTCGTCTCCGCCTGCGCGGAGGAGGCGTGCATGGTGGCTGTCGCGGCAGAAGCCGGTCACGCGCGTGTCGAGCCCGCAAACCGGGTGCGGACACGGAATCTACCTTCGAGACCTTGAATGCCACGTGGATCCTGCAATCTGAAGGAGCAATTTGGGTCAGTCGACTCTTGTGAGCCGTTTGATGCAACATGGATGGCTAGAACGGCTTCTTCCACCTCTTCTGCCATCTTCTTCCTTCGCCCCGTCGAACTTCTTTCACAAATCGACTGACCCAAATTATACCACTAGTATGAACGTATTAAGTACAGTAGGAACACGAAGATACGAGCAGTAGTACCAACTACAAGAAGAACAGTAGTAAGACATAGTACTAGTACTACTGTACGTACTAAAGAGTTCAAATAACGAGAAAGAACATAAACATAGTTCTGCTGGGGCCTCAGGACAACACACCCTTGAAAATAAACTAAGCAACTAGTCCTCTTGACACTGTAGTAGAACCAGTATGAGCGACGGCACTGCCACCTACTCGTAGTCCGAGTCCACGTCCTCGACTTTGTCCTCGTCCCTGTTCCTCTTCCTCTTTGCCGACGATTCTTTGCTTGAACCAGACACTGGGCTTTGCTTCTTCATCCAACCCTTGTAGATATTTAAACAAAGGTAGGCATCCATTGCTGCGTATAGGATGTGATCTTAATCTAATGTCTTCGATTCCCATGCATGATGAAACTCGTGATGGGGTTTCTTCAGTTTAGCGTACGAAGGATCGATCATGGCTGCTGCCAGGGTCAGCATTGAAGGTTGAAAGGAGGACACCAGCCTTGCCTTCTGGAGATTGAAGGGCTGGCCTACAACGAGACCTATCTGACGCAGGACATCACTATCGTTCCTAAAGCCTACATTAACGAATTTCACTCTTTTGTCCTTGAGGAAGTTCTTAAAATCCTGGCACTCAACGTCGGCATGGCATATGTGGTAGACCAAGCAAACGTTATGTACGCAAACCTGGATCATGGCGGGCTTCTTCCTCTCTGCCTCCTTTAGAATCTTCTCTCTTTCCAGGACTGTGGTGTACTCAACATCTAGCCCAGCGACCCACTCATCTGTTAAACTGTTGAACATGCGTAGGAAACGAGCAAGGCATGCTTTCACCGTCGCGGATCCACGTGTGTAGATGATGATGAACTCATCGCCGGTGATGGCTCTAACCTGGTACTCAGCAGCGACCATGGAGATTTGGGAGGCCATGGATTTTGGAGGAGGGTTAGGAAAAGTTGAACTCATGTACCCCGCAAAAAAGCTGGGAGCAAACTAATGTGAAAGGACGGGACGACTGGGAGCGAACTGTTGTAAGGTAGAAGACGGGGACGAGTAGGGTGTGCGAACGGCGTGAGGTTGCTGGCTTGCCCGGTGGATAAACAGCTGCAAGCCCCTAAAGAGTTCTCGAGAACTATGCGGGACCCACTAGATGTCATGTCTACTAGACCCATATTGTAGGCCTAACGGTATAGCTTCTGCCTGTTCGCACACCATGCCGGCGCGTGGATGTAACTTCACTTAATTCCCTCAACCGTCGCGCCTCCCACGACCTTCGCCTCCCTCACGCGGTCGTGCCCTTTGAGACTTCAACCGGCTATAGATGAGCAAAAAAAATTTGCCCACTCCGCATGCATGATACTCCCTCTGGTCCTTTTTACTTCGGTCAACCATTTGCAAAGTGTTTGACCAAATTTATACTAAAAATATCAATATCTAAAATATTGATTATAATGAGTATAAGAACTACGTTTTATAATCAGTGTAAAAATATTGATTTGACATTGTGAATGTTGATACATTTTTCTATAAGTTCGGTCAAAGTAGAGGTACATTGACTTCAGACAAAACTTAAATGCACAATGCAGACTAGTTCCTCCATCCAGGTGCGTGCCATGTTCTATCTTGTCATCACAACAAGGTTAGCTATAAGAGTACTACTACCTTCCTTCTAGTTTAAAGGGCTCGATTCAAAAATTTCACCTACTCTTAGCAAGATAGCAGAGGCGGTGGAATAGTTTTTGAAGTCTGCAAAAGTACTCAACTAATGATGTCGTTCTTCACAAAGAAAAATGTGTTTACCAATGCATGCATGAACACTAGTTACTCTAACCCCCCTCACATCTTTAATTCTTTGTCACATCAGCATGTTTGCCATTCCCGTGTGCATGAGGCTAGTTGTAATGGTAGTATCATAGCTAGTATCATGCATGTCAACCAGGCAATTTTGATGAGGTGTCATAAAATTAAATGAAGGAAAAGAGGGTTGAGTATCATATCATGATATTGTATCATAATAAATGCTATACTATGTGTCATGCATGGTAATAAATATAGTACTACATGATACTAGTATATGATACTATGCATTAGGGAGGTAGTATCATATGCATGATATTAGTATATAATACTCCCAGCTAAGATACCACCATTATGGCCAGCCTTAATCATCGCATGCAATAATTTAGTGCACCTTGAAATATGAACATGTGTGGGCGTGTATGTTTTTAATGACTTGAGACTATACCTAGCCCGGCATGCAAGATGACTTATTATGCACCGTTCCCCATACCTGTAGGAAGCCCGTTCGTCTCCAAATCTTTTCCTCTCCATGTGTGGAAACAATATGCCAGCCAGACTCTCCTTCTCCCTCCGGCGGTCCCACCACTCCACCCCGTGTGGAAAAAATCTGCATGCATGACTCTCCTCCCCCCACGCTCGTCCAACAATATTTCCACCCCTTCTCTCCCCCCGTAATTTACTCCAACAAATATGCCCACGTAGCTGTTATGTTAATCATGCAACGTATCTTTTGGGACGCTGCTTCAGTTATTTAACTGCAGGTGCAATGCGTCACTGACATATGGGCCCAACACGGGTCTGGCCCACATGTTAGTGACGCAACTGGACCTGCAGTTAAGTCAGTGCAGCTCAGTCCATATCTTATGAAGGTGTGCCATTGCTCGCTATAAATACTGTGCCTCCCACAGCACTCGGAAGAACGCTCACTTTCATCGCTATCTCCTCCTCCTCCCTCTCACGTCGACCACCATGGCATCGCCCCTCCCAAGACCTAAGCGCCCCTCACTGCACCGCCCAGACGGTCACGCGTCGCCTTCCGTTCCTCACCGCCACTAGTCGAGTTGGACGTGCGGTGTTCCACTCCTCACCGCGATGCGTCGAGGTGGACGCGTTGGCGTTCCCAATCTTCCCAGCAATTGCGTCGGAGGACGCGTCGGCTCCCTGCTACAAGGAGAACATCGTGCCGCCCGCCGTACCCCCTAGCCTTGAGGAGCTTTGGAAAGAAATGGATGTCGCCATGTGGGAGGCTATGCCGCCGGCAGAGCACGCCAAAATAGAGGCGGAGAAGAAGGTCGAGGAAGAGAAGCACGCCGCGGGGCAAGCTGCCTGGTAGGTCTATGTCGCGTCCGAGGGAGTCAGGCAATTGGCTCCTTGGCAGAAGGCTCGTGCAAGGGTCGTGAGGGTGGCTGAGGACGCCCGTGTCGACGCCTTGAATGCAGTCGGGCCCAAGCGCCTCATCTACGCTTGGCAGTACGTGGACCGGGTGCACGCTTCCAGCGAGGAGGAGTACCTGTTGGCGCCGGATCACCACACCGATGAGATCGCGCTCGCCTGCCGGCAAGCCGCCAATCAGCACCTCGCCAGTTGCGAGGCTGAGGAAGATGTGTTGTGTCGGCGCGCTGGGAAACGGCCGCGCAGCAGGGCACTCGTGGCGCGCCGCAAGCGCTCCTGCGAGCGTCGTGGCTTTTAGGAGGAGTATAATTTTTGTTTCCTAAGGCGATCTCATTAGTTTTGGGACGCAAATGATAAATCCCGAACGTTCAGAAATTTTTAGCGTCCTTAATTAAGCATGTAAAAGGGAAAGTTTGGAAACCTTGTGTATTCGTACGCATTTTGCAAGTACGTGCATATAGCACAAACTTTACTATATACTATCGCACTACACGTCTCTCTTGATATATGCTTGCAGACTGTGCTACTCCCTTCGTCCAGGTCAATAAGTCATCTTTGGTTGTGCACCGTGACCAAGAAGGAGGGAAGACTTATACACCTAGACGGAGGGAGTACTACTATTACTTATGTACGTGCAAATGCACGTTTTAACATTACGATGCGGTTTTTTTGTAAAAGTAGAAAAAAGCACTAGTCAAGCTTGTGAAACGATTCAATGCAAAACAAATGCAAAAATGCTCATTTGATTGTTTACTTTTAGTTTCCTTCTCTGTGGTTATTTCTCTGTCATACTTTTTACGGGGTATCTCACTGGTTGGAAAGGCATGCGAATTCCCAAACCGCTCCCAACACCCTGTATCAAATTTTTTTGCCTAACAAGTTGTGTCGTGCAATTGGAATTCCAACTTGAGTACTACTACTAGTAGGAGCACCAGGGGCCAGTTCTTTTAGGCTTCTAGATTAGTAATCCCATAACTACTACCTCCGTCCTGGTTTATTGGTCCCCATTGTAATCTGTATCAAATTTTGATCATACATTTAACTAATCAAATGTTAGTGCATGTCACATGCACTATTCCATCCGTCTAGGTGAGTAGAAAACGAGAAACGTTAATGTTTATTTGCTAATTAATAGTATTGCATGCAATGAACTAACCACTGCATGTCGTGTTTGATATCTCAAGTCATTAAAAGCATGCACACTCTTTATCTCTTATTGGTTGATATGTCAAGAAACAAGAAACGAGGTAGAAGTTAATGCACTGTGCCTAAGTGTTTTGGGATTATTTGGTTTTCGTAAGATGACTTACACACCTAGACGGAGGGAGTAACATTTTATCAGTTAAATCTTTGGTCAAAATTTAGCACAAATTACAATGGTGAGGAATAAACCAGGATGGAGTAGTAGTTTAGAAGCCCAAATAAATGAGTGAGGCGCCTTATTGTTACTCTCCACTGTGAGTAGTCTTATGGGAAAAGATGGGGAAGCCGCCAAAAGAATTGGCCCTAGGAGTAGTAGCTATGAATCGAGTGTGCGAGATGAACCGGAGAAAGTAAATGCAGAGAGATGAAATGCAAAAAATACGGAGGGATGTGATGGTTGCTTGTCCGTTTATTTTACCAGGCCACTTATTACTGGGAGTGGTTGGGTTTTGTGATATGACGGCTTTACTGCAGCGCCACGAGCGGGGTGAGAGGTGAGACTCCCATGCAGCGCCGCCCTCTACACCTGTACTACATCGGTCGTGGTTTATTAGTCCCCCATTGAATTTGACTGAAGATTTAACTGACAAAATGTTAGTGCGTGTCAACAAAAACTATATCGTTGGATTCGTATTTGAACATAGTTTTGAATGATATAATTTTAGGTGACATGCATCAGCATTTATCATACTATATATAATGTTAGTTCAATTTTTGGTCGTACTAATCTATAGTAGTAAGGTGCCCATGCCTTGCACCGAAGAGTGCAATGCATTGATCGGGGAGTTGTTTATTTTGACAAAGGATGTAGGGGTCATCTCATGTGTAACGGGTATCGATAGGTTTCTTCGAATATTATTTCATCTCTAGAGCTCACAAACATCCGGGTGAAATAGATAAAAATGTATCTTTTGCAAACAAAAGCATTCAACTGTTCAACCTGCATCCAAAACTTGTGAAGAAATAACACTTATTGTGCTTTGCAAAAAATGATCTTTAAGAACTAGTTTTTGAGTATCGATTGTTATACATGTTGGCTACAGATGACATGGCACTTTGTTATAGTCAGCAGTTGGCTATACTATTAAGTAATATTAACCATGCCCTTATACACCTAGACGGAGGGATTAAATCAGGATGACTTGCAAGGAGGAAGAGGAGATGTAAGAAATGGTTCATCATAAGTCTTTCACCAGTACTGTAGTAAAAATTCATACATGGAAGATTCTAGACTAAACCATAAACGGATACACTTTTATTCATGCGCGATACTCCAATAGAGCAAGATCCGGCATGGAAGTCTCCACATGCTTAGACAGCGGATTACATTGAGCGAAGACTAATGATCAACATTTAACTTGGTAATGCATATGTCCAGGTGAACATCCTTGGAGTCCCCGTGCACCGTGTTGCAGGGTAAATCATACCTTGCGTCCTCCATGTCCACATCGGCGGGAAGGTCCCAGCTCTGCACAATCCTAGTCAGCATGATGGAGCCGGTATCGCTGCCCACGTACCTCTGAGGAGTAGTAACAGTGAGCACGCACCCATACATCGGCCTCATGTCAGTGTCAGCGTCAGCGGCATCGCCCCTTACGCACACTACAGAGATGGGGCGGCGGTCTGCACGGGCCTCGCCGGTGCCAGCGATCAAGAGGAAGACGCTGCCGTCCTCCTCCGAGACTAGCAGGCGGCGGTGATCCTCCAGCGACTCCGGCATGGTGAACGGGTAGCACGTCTCGTACTTGATGTTCTCCGCCAAGGGCCAGTAGTGACCGCTGCACGCATCCGTGAGGTGATGCACCATGTCCAACAGCGACCCCAAAACGGCATCGGGCACTCATAGTAGTAGACGAAGGGCTCCTTGGAGGCATCGACCAGGCCGTCCATGAAACGGGAGTGGCTGTAGGGGACGTTGCGCCAGTTGAATATATGAGCAAGTTACTATGAGATTTAATTCGAATAAGCACAAAATAAATCATGACGGCTATAACAGAGATGAAACTAATCATGTGGACTAGCATAGTAGTAGGATACAGAGAAGAAACATGAATTCTACCATGATTTCAAATAGGAAGGACAGAAACACATACGGTGCAACGGGAGCAGCACCGTTGGCATTGAGGTTTTCGCCCATGTCATTGAGGTAGAGGTTGCCGAGGTCGGGGAAGAAGTCATCGTCGGTGAAGTCATGGCTGCCAGCAGTCGCGAGAGTGCGCTCCCAAAATTTCAACAGCGCCCGCAGAATGGAGCGCAAGAGGGAGTGGCTGTAGGGGACACTGCGGCCCCCGAATGGAGTGCAGGAGTAGCACACGAAGCAGTAGATGGTGTCCTTACTAGTACTCCCTAGTCTCTATCTATATTTCTACTCTTATAAAAAAACCGAGTTGGTGATATGATGGTGTGCCTGCCATCTTGTAATATAGACCGTCCGATCGATATCTGATGGATTTCAAGCAAAGTGTGACAATTTTACAAAAGATACCCGCACATCTCTCCACATTTACAAATAAGGCCTTGCCTCATTCATCCTTATCTCCCACAACCTCATTGATGAGCAGTTAAAAAAGGAAGTCTCTGGAACAATCTGGCATGGTGGCCGCTGCCGGCGCCGTCCATCCCCATGCCTTCGCTCAGTCCGACCACCAGTCACCACCACGCCCCACTCCTCCTCACCTTATTTATCATCTTTCTTGATATATCAATTTTCGATGAAATTCTCGTGATACCATTTTTCTGATAAAATTCTCGAGATATCATTAGTTTTTACATATGGGATTACTCCTGCATGGGTCAATCACAACAGGTGTTTTGTAAAAAAAATGCATCTTGCTAGTCTACTTTGGTGATGATGGTATGCCTGCCATCTTGTAATATAGACAGTCCGATCTATATCTGACGGATAGAAAGCCAACTATGACAATTTTACAAAAGATACCTGCACCTCTCTCCACATTTACAGATAAGGCCTTGCCTCGTTCATCCTTATCTCCCACAACCTCGTGCTCCTCCCTAAGTCTCATTCTCTACTATTATCTCTATCTCTACTACTCTTCTTTGTTTTTTATAACAAATCGAATAGTACTGCATCGTCCGCTGCACGCCCGGCTGAACACGCCTGCTCGCCTCCATCATCACCAACTGAGTCTTTTATAGGAGTAGAGAAAAAACCGAGTTGGTGATGATGGTGTTCCGTGCAATGCACAGGCATCTTGCTATTTTTTGCATATAATTTCAAACACCACGTAGACACGGTCTTTGAGCATGGTTCGTAGACATTCCACGCTCGGGCATTGAAGTATGTAACTATTTTAGATTAGAATATACTACTCCTTCGGTGCTAGTAGTAGAGCAGAGTCCTACTCTACTACTCTACTCAAGCAAGTTAGGGCATAGTAGTAGGTACTGTAGGGACTACCAGTACTGTGATCACTCAAGCAAGTTGTCTGGCATTGATATGACCCTATGATGCTGGTATGTGTCGCGTAAGTCAAGCGGCATGCTGTAGTCATCATCACCTGTCCACTTCCCGCAGCACATATTCGCTTCTCCATCTTTGTCCGCACATAATCTCGTCCAATCTTCCATCCCCACTAAGGCGCCTCCACCCCTCGTCCGAAACCCAAGCACTAACAATGGCAGAACCGAGCAGTGTCCGCCGAAAGAGTGGCTGGAATTCGCTCCCCACGGAGGTAATCAAGCTCATTGTTTCGCGTGTGGACAATCTCAGTACCATGCCGCTCGTCGCGTGCTCGTCTGGGTTGTACCGTTTTCTCAAAGCCCTCAGGCCGGAGCTTTTTAAGCCAGCTCCTTGCTTGCTGATGCCGCCTTATCTTCAGAAATGGCGTGTCACACAGCATGACGATCATAGGGTGGTGAGCATCAACCCCCTTGACTGTGATCCGATCCCCGTCAGCCTCAACTACATTAACGGTATGTACTTGGTTGGCATGAACACGTCTTGGATGGTGCTTGTCGATGGTCACGGCAGCTGGATGCCCGTGGAGGTCTACACCTGGCGATTGATCCCCCTTCCTTCGATTAACACTGCACTGCTTTGGCACTGCGGCCCAGAATAGTCGAAATCTTACAGTAGCCAACATGATACCAAGTTTGATTTGCTCAAGGTTGTAATCTGCCAAGTGCCCACAAGATCTGCGAATTATAAAGACTATAGGCTAATTGCGTTCTTCAACTGCGGTCTCGCCGATCTGACAGGTCACTGCGGTAAGTGGATAAATCTGC
This sequence comes from Triticum aestivum, assembly GCF_018294505.1. Taxonomy (NCBI): domain Eukaryota; kingdom Viridiplantae; phylum Streptophyta; class Magnoliopsida; order Poales; family Poaceae; genus Triticum; species Triticum aestivum. The sequence continues at coordinate 633,706,988 of NC_057813.1, forward strand.
ACGTCCATCGCAGGATCATACATCCTCCATGGTTCCCTGATGCCATTGAACACAAGGGCTTCATTTACGCTGTCGACTCCTTCTATGGTTGGACGTATTGCTGGCCTACTCCAGTCATCGCTACAAACGGCTGTTACAACAGTATGTTACTTTCCTATGATATCATGATGGCTTGCTTATATTACCGTCAACATTTACTGAAAAAATATTCATGCTCATAAGATGTTGTTCTTAAGATTGACTAAATCATGAGCCCTTTTTTATTTGAGTCCAACTTGATATGATGTTGTAGGCCGTCTGGTGTCCCTACCCTTCCTAATCCCAGAACCTTTCAAAGAAAAGTGGCATGGCAGTTGCAAGTGGTTCCTGGCTCGATCAGACGACGGCGAAAGATTGGTGATCGCTCGCACGTACCTGATGTGTTGTTTCGCAGAATACAATCACAGTCACTGCAACGTCTTTGAGCAGGATCCCAGCTTCTCTGTGCCTTCAGGAATTTTTGACTGGAGGCTGTAAGTAGCCTTGGTACACGCTCTCTGTTTGTCGGACTGAATTATCCGATTAACCAGGAGATAACCGACGGCAAGGATCATGATGGCAGCGCGGTTTCGTTCATCAGGCAAAATTGTTTGTACACAGTGTACCATGCGTCTCTGCATGCACCATACCCTGATATGTGTCACCATGCTCTGCAGCCCAAAGTAGGAGAGAGGGTCGCAAGTATCAGACTTCGACCTGCTGGCTGGAGTTTCCCCCGTCAGGCACCCATCTGGTTCAAGCCGTCAGCCAATCTCCACAGCTTAATAAATAGTAACGTCTAACTGAGCCAGTTAGTTAGATGCGTACACTTGGTTGTAGTAGGATCTTTATTTAGTTTGATGCATACACTTGTTCTTTTTTGGTAGCCCTTTTGTAATGATGGCTGATGTTTGGTTTGGAAGAGAGAGCTGCATCTTCACTCTTCTGGCCTGCTTACTGCTTCTGTTGCACCCCCAGCCCTGGTTGCTGCTGCTGCTGTTTTCAATGTACAATCAGTAGTATATTTTGTCTGTTGGTTGAATAAATGTGTTGTTAGAACGACAAACACAATGTTTTGGAAGTCGTTGCACGGTTCGATCCTTTAGTGCCCCGTACCGTACGTAGCTCATACTATTTTTCGTACGGAACACATTTTCCACTTGTTGATAACATGCAGCCCACTGATGAAGGCCCAATAGAGAAGCCCATAATTAACTGGAAGGGAGGCTCTCACATGAATCCGGCCCAGGTACATGCTCATGGTCCCCTAAACATAAATAAGTAAATAAATAAATAAAGCTAAATGCTCATGCACCAGTTCTTTGGGAAAATAGGTAGCCCAGTATTTCTTTTTGAAGAATACCCAAGCTAGGCCTATTTGTTTTCTCCGAATTACTGGGCTGCAAATCTTTCAAGACGAGGAGGGATGCATTCCGTCCTGGCCAAAGAGTATGGTCAATGTCTATTAAAAGTGATATCAAAAGGGGTTGAAAATTCCAAAAAAATTATAGCAAATGGGATATTAGTTTCTTTTTTTGTTTTTGTTCTTCACTGATATCTCATACGTATTTCATTGGATTTAACATGAAATAGTACTAATTTATTTTTAAATTTGTTTTAGTATGGCTATTAATTTTTGGATTAAGAATATTTCGTTCCCCAGCAAAAATTTGCAAATTTTCAAAATTTCCCACAGATTTAGTTAATTTTTTGACCCTGCTACTGACCAGAAAATGGCCAGCAATTCTAAAAATGGGAAACAGACTGCAATAAATTCCATATGAATTAGAAAATGAGTAAAAATTATAAAAATAATAGCAAATGGGTTGTACACGCCACAGATTTCAAGGCTGACTTGTTTACGCAAGGCTTTGTCAGTGAACACACGATTCTAGCAGCAGTGACTGTTGGATGTCCATCCAACGGCCGACGTGCTTCTTCAATCTCTGATCTTCCTGCTCCAGCCGCCTAAACTAGCGCCGGCGGGACTGCCTGCTCCCTCTTCTTGTGGCCCGATGTGATGCCGCGCGGGCTTCCCCGGCCCAGCCTACTCCCTCCGCTGGCCTGGCCGCACGCAATCAAATGCCTCCTTATTACGCGAAAAAAAATGATTCCTCCCACTGACATCTGGGGCGCACCGGTTGGAGGCTGACCTATAGGCCTACTAAGTTGACGCGTACGCAGAGCTTGTCAACTTAGTCAACAAACGATTCTAGCAGCAGTAACCGTTGGATTTGAATTGAACAGTCCTCTGCTTCTTCAATCGCTGCTCTTCTTGCACCAACTGCCCAAACCAGCGCCGGGGAGACCGCCTGGTCCTGCCTCCAGTGGCTAGCTGTGCTGCCATTGAGGCCTCATCGCCCCCTACTACTCCCACTGCTAGACAGGCCCTGCGGCGACGGCAGCCTCACACCACAGCCGAACCAGTGAACCCTCGTACTCCTCTCCGCGTGGGCATCCACTGCCGCGTCTTCCCCGGCTCCACGTCGTCCCCTTCCTAGGCTTCGCCGTCGTCCACCGCCTTGGTGCTCTCGGCACGGCATTGTCAATGTGGTCAATGACATTCCATCGGAAGAGTAGTATACGTGGAGAGGCTGACAGCTGGGTCCACGGCCATCGCCCAGTTTTTTTGTGATTTGCCAAGTAAGTCGCTTTGTCAGGCCCGTTGGGTTGCAAATCTTTCAAGATGAGGAGAGCTTTCATTCGGCTGGCCGAGAAAATGGCCCATCAGTAATGAGAAATGGGTTGTACATTTTTAAAACACATCAAACCGGCAATTAGTTTCAAATATCTTTTTTTTCATTTCGAGATTTTAAATTACATTAATTTTTACGCGTGGAGAATTTGTTGGATTTTATATTGATATACATTTATTTTTTTAAACAGTTTGAATGTGAGTCAAAATTTTGGGATTAAAAACAGTTCGGACCGCACCGAAATATGCAAAATTTCATATAATTTTTTAACCGTGGCCACAATATGGGCTGTAATGCTAACAAAAAGAATATCGGCTCCAAAAAAACCTTAAGAATTAGCAAATGGGCTATAAATTATTAGAAATAATGGAAGATGGGTTGTATGTTGTTTTCCATAGATTTGAGGCTTTCCTAAAAAAGGTTGACGCACAAGCAGTGACTATTGGATGTCCATCCAATGGCCGTCGTGCTTCTTCAATGTCTGCTCTTCCTACTCTAGCCGCTCAAACAAGCGTCGGCGGGACTGCCTGCACTCTCCTCCTCGCGGCCGGTTGTGCTACTGCGCAGGCCTCACCACCTCATCGTAGTCCCATCGCTGGCCTAGGCATCCCTCTACTCACCCACACTTGTTGTTATTCTCCGGCGACGGCAGACGAACCAGTAACCCTCGTACTGTCGTACTCCCCTCCGCATGGGAAACAACTACCGAGTCTTCCCTGCCTCCGTGTCGTTCCCTTCCTAGGCCTCGTCATCGTCCACTGCCCTGGTGCTCTCGGCGCGGCCTGGTCAACATGGTCAATGACTGCCATGCATCTGAAGTGGACTGTACATGGAGAGGCTGACAGCTGGGTCCACGACCGTAGCAAGGAAGTGCCTCCTTATTACGCGCAAAATAATTATTCCTCCACCTGACAGCAGGGACCCACCGGACAGGCCACCTTATTACGCGAAAAAACATTTCCCCCCTGACTGCTGGGATCCACCAGCTACATCTTCGCATGCAAGGAAGTGCGTCCGGGCAAAAAAAACGATTTGCCCCCCTGACTGCTGGAACCCACCAGCTACATCTTCACACGCAAGGAAGTGCATCCGAAAAAAAAAGATTCGCCCCCCTGACTGCTTGGACCCACCAGCTACATCTTCGCACGCAAGGAAGTGCCTGACAGTCGGGACCCACCTAGTCAAAGCGTACGTAGCGTTGTCATTCTGGTCGCGAACGTGTACGTACATATATAGTGGTCGATGTAGAGGCACGCACGTGTTGTAGTAGAGGAGCGCACGTGTCGTAGTAGAGGCGCGCACGTAGCATGTACACATACGTACAGCGGCCAGTGTGCAAGAACGAAAATATGGCCTCGTATGTGTACATATGGGCGGGGTCTCGAACACCTACGCGCGCATACGTACGGCCAGGGCTCGTGTACATGGCTGGGTCGAAACGGAGAAACAACATCGTCGTCGTGTTCATGGGGAGCCAACCGGCTGGGTCGGAACGGAATGGGTGGTCGTGTTCATCGAGAGGGCTTGGACGGAACAGGCGATGGAAACGAGGCCTGGTGTACCGTAGAATGGAGGAAACGGCCTTGTGTTCGACCGGCCACCTTCGAAACGGGATCTTGTTCATCGGGAGGGGTCTGGCGTACCGCAAAACGGAGGAAACAGACCTCCTACGGTCGAAACGAGGGTCCTGTTGATCGAGAGGGGTGTGGCGTACCACAAAAGGGCAAAACGGACTTGTGTTGGAGCGCTACGGTCGAAACAGGGGTCCTGTTCATCGGGAGGGGTGTGGCGTACCGCAAAACGGGACTCCACGGGATATTGTTCATCTCCACTGTCGACCTCCTCCAACCTCCATGGGCTACTGTTCATCCACCGTCGACCTCCTCCAGCCTCCACCTACGACTGTTCATCCACGGGCTCCTGTTCATCCAGCCTCCACCGCGCGCTACTCCACCGGCTACTGTTCAACCACCCCTCTCCACGGGCTCCTGTTCAACCACCCCTCCACGGGCTACTGTTCATCCACCCCTCCACCATCTACTATTCATCCAGCCCTCCACGGGGTCGTCCTGTTCATCCAGCCCTCCACGGGGTCCTATTCATCCAGCCCCAACCGGCTCGATCGATCGGGGTCCTGTTCATCCAGAGGCAATGCCACGGGTCCTGTTCATCCACTCCCACCGCTCACTATTCATCCACCCCCCCCCCCCCCCCCGCGCAACGCTCACTGTTCATCTAGAGAGGCAGCATCGATCGGCTTCAGTTAGCAGCAGTAGCGAAGGAATCGATCACTCGGGTTCAGTAATGCGTAGCCTGCAGTGCAATCGCTCGGGTTCAGTTAGAGCCCAATGCCTCGCTCGGGTTCAGTTAGAGCCAACTCCTCGCACACACGCGCGTACATGTACAAGAGAAACGTCCAACGCTTGGCCCCCGACCACCCACCATAACTGGGAACTCCCCGAAATTTTCCTCGCCCTCGCTTCTACCATGTTTTTTCCGTCATGGACGGCCCAAAGAATGTCATGCAGCTGCATCTCCGGCCCGCCCAGGACGAAAAGCCCATTTTCTGTCATGATTTTTTGTCATAGAAGTAGGAGCCCACCACATCTATGATGATACCGGGTTTTGTCACAATTATTGTCATAGAAGTGTCATATGTATGACAGGAAAAAAATTCGTTCGGCCCAAAATGTCACGGATGTGTCTTTTTTTGTAGTGAGAGTGTGCCACCCTTGAGCCCAAGGGTTCCAATGCCATCGACCACACTGGAACCAAGGCTCGGGAAGCACCTCCATGGTGGAATGCAGATCTTCGTGAAGATCATAAGCACACAAGATCAGATGAGGACCAGAAGACGATGATCCTCGGCAAGATCCTTGCCGAGGAAATCCACGAGACCTCCAGCAAGATCCTTGCCGAGGACGACCACGATGTCACGAGAAGACCCTTGCAGGGACCCCGGCAAGACCCTTGCCAAGGATGTCAGCGGGGCCGCGGCCAGGCCCACATCTGCCGAAACTCCATCGTTGTTCCCATGCAGCTGCCAGCTCAGCCAGCTAGGCGAGCACCTGCGTGGCGACGTGCGGCCTCTAGACCGACTCAGCAAGCACCTGCGTGGTGGCATGCAGATCTTCGAGAAGACTTTGCCACCGCACCAGCCCAGCAGCCAGCCAACATGGCACTGCAACGCGTCATTAGCTCGGACACGCGTTAGAGCCAGGTGAGGCGGCGACAACTCAGATGAGCTTCGTTGCCGTCCCCGATAAAGCAGGAGGACACCTAAGTAGCGCATTTAATGCAGTTTGTCCTGTGATGTCAGGCGATAAGCTTGTACACTGTATACACTTTCCAGCTCCTGTGTGGCACTATGGCATCCCCTTTGAACTATAAAAGGAGGCCCAAGGCATACTGAGGGGGGATTCAGATCTTTTGGACAAGTCACGTGCCGTAGCTAGTTCAAGAACTCAAGAACACTCAAATATACACCAAAGCAGGACTAGGGTATTATGCATCCTCGCGGGCCGAACCTGGGTAAACGATCTTTGTGTTGACTCCTAGACCCGCTCTTTCCACAACCTCGCACCCGCCGACCGTAGTTGGGATTCCAGTGATCCCATAGGTGTCATTTTCCACCGACATCTTTGGCGCGCCAGGTAGGGGGTGCAGTTCTGAAAATCTGGTTTTGGAGCCTACGCATCGACTCTTTCATGGAGATGGCCCGAACATCGATCAGCCGCCCTCTGGTGCCGTCCGCAGCCTTGACAACCATCCGTGTGGCCATGAAAAGCTAAGTCATGCAATTTTTTTGGCTAACTTCGTTTATCTAAGTTATTCCCCTCGAAAGATCTCACCCTTGGTATGGAAAACCTGCACGTGGTGGGACCCTCCTCTGTTGGCGACACCCTTATTCTTTTTCGGGTCTACTCAGTAGTTCGAGCGGTCGCGTCGAGGGTGGTAGGGTGGCCTATTCGCTTTAGGCAACGCCCTTGTTCTGTTTCGAGTCTGCTCAACAATTCAAGCGGCCACGTTGAGAGCGGTAAGGTGGTTTTCCTGGCAGCAAGCACACCCAGCCGACCGCTAAGGATCCGTCCTTCAAAGTGTTGCGGCTTGGGTTTACGCGCCAGCAAGCTCATCCAACTCATCGTAGGACGTACATACCAAGAAAGATCGAACATGGGAATAGCATGCATCACAATGAAGTACTGTAGTGTTATATTACATCAAATAATTGCTGCGTTTCTAACTTAAGATAAAATTATCTTGGTCTTGAACTTGCAGTGGCAACGAGAAACGGGGTGCCTAGTCCCGGCGCTCACCCTCCACCCTCTCGACTCTGTCGACACAGTCGATGACGGGCTTGATGCGCTCCTTGAGCGCCGCGAGGTCCGTCCCCTCCAGGAAGCTCTCCAGTGCGTCGGCAAAGTTGACGGTGGGGTTCCAGAACACCACCTTGGTGAGCACCTTGGCCAGGGCTCCCCGGAAAAGCCTCTGGGACTCGTTGGCCAGATAAGTTGCCCGGTTGGAGCGGAATTGCTCCAGGGCTTCAAGAACACCCTCAAAGAACATGGTCAGTGCGGCATTGGAACTCACATTCGGCTCCGGGGCGAACCTCACACTTGGCATCCCCATGGTAGCCAGCTTCATGGTGATCCTGACGGCGAGGCCAACAAGGCGGGTGATCCAACAGTTTATGCCCTCCGTGTAATCCTTGTGCTCGGCAGCGTCATTCCTTCGCAGCTGCCTCTCTTCCTCCAAGTCCTTGGTTAGGGACTCTTCTCGGGCCCTGGGCCCCAAAAGCATCCCCTCAAGGCCCTCCAGCTTCAGCTTCAGGTTGTTGACAGAGTCGTTGGCTTGAGAGAGTAGCTCGGCCTTGCCGAGGACTACGGCATGTGCCTCCGCCAAGGCGCTGCTGATCGTGTCCTTCTCCTTCGCCAGCCCCAGGACCTTGTTCTTCAGGTCGTCCTGCTCCACCTCTAGCTCCTTCACCTTGTCGTCGTGGACCAGGGCTTGAGCATCAAGTGCCTACCTATGCCTCTACTATGGCCCCTAGGTCTGCTGCGCGATGAGTCTCTCGACTTCCTCATCCTTGCCGTGGAGTGTGGCAGCGAGCGCCTCCTCACGAGCGGCGAGGTCCTCCTCCTGGGAGTTCAGCTCGGCCTGGTGCTAGTACCGGACGGCCTCGTCCTTGGCGTCCTGTTCCCTCGCCGCCTCTTGGGCCTTCTTCATGCAATCCTGCTTCAAGATGAGCTCTTGCTTGCGCTCGGCCAGCAGATCTTGGGCAGCCTTCAGCTCTTCGTGGGCCTGGCTGAACCAGGCCTGCATCTCGGCGATGTGTTCCTCATGGTCCGCCTCCGCCTTGTCCGCCACCGCCACCCTGGACTTCACCTTGTCCAGACGGGCGCTGTCGGTGTCAAAACCGGTGGATCTCGGGTAGGGGGTCCCGAACTGTGCGTCTAGGCGGATGGTAACAGGAGACAAGGCACACGATGTTTTTACCCAGGTTTGGGCCCTCTTGATGGAGGTAAAACCCTACTCCTGCTTGATTAATATTAAAGATATAGGTAGTACAAGAGTAGATCTAACACGAGATCGGAGAGGCTAAACCCTAGAAGCTAGCCTATGGTATGATTGTTGTTCGTCCTACGGACTAAAACCCTCCGGTTTATATAGACATCAGAGAGGGCTAGGGTTACACAGAGTCAGTTACAATGGGAGGGGGTCTACATATCCGTATCGCCAAGCTTGCCTTCCATGCTAAGGAAAGTCCCATCCGGACATGGGACGAAGTCTTCAATCTTGTATCTTCATAGTCCAGGAGTCCGGCCAAACGTCATAGTCCGGTCATCCGGACACCCCCTAATCCAGGACTCCCTTGGGCGCGGCGGAGCGCCTGGAGCTTCTGGAAGTTGGTGCTCATGGCCCGAACAAGACGCTCCTCTTGGGAACCGCCACCACCGGCGCTTGGTTCGTCAACAACCTGGAGCCCAGCGGATGCGAGCGCCTCGTCGTCAAACAGCTCCCCCTCGGCCAACGCCCTGGTGCCTGCCGTCCCTGGAAGGTGGACGAACAGGTCGTCGCCCACCTTTAAGTACGTGCCCGAGCCAGAGGCGGCGGAGGAGGAGGGTTGATCATCGACCACCCCCTCCTCGGCAGTAGCCTTGCCGGCCTCCCCAGCAGGCCCCTTGCCAGCATCCTCGGCGGTGCCCTTGTCGGCCTCCTCGGCAGCAGCCTTGCTGGTCCCTCCGGCAGGCCCCTTGTCGGCCTCTTTGATGGCGGTCTTGGCGGCCTCCTCGGTGGCGATCCTGTGGGCCTCGTCCTCGGCATCCCTGGTGACCTCCTCGATGACATTATCGATGTTTTTCTGCTCCACCGAGGAAGAGTCTAGATACCAAGGAGGAGAGTAAGACAGAGCCAATATCAAGGTTCAAGAAAAAGAAAGAACAAGGACGGGAAACGAGAAACTTACCTACACCGGGCTGGGAAGAAGTGGCGCCCTCCCCGCCAGCCTTTGTTGCCGGGGCAAAATCCCCGGCACCCAAGTTCACCTCCTAGTCCTCCATGTGCGTGGGCTCAGGGGTGGATGCCCTTGCTGGGGACGCCCCTCGGAGTGGCATAGTCGAGGGGGGCGGCATGTTGGCAGTGGCCCTCAGTGGCTCCTCCTGCTGGTGTTCTTCTCCTACAAACCCAGCAAGGTCAGCATCTATGCCTCGCACCCCGATGTTCATCGATGAAGCAGTGAGTGATGGGCTTATGCTGGGGGCTAAGGCGGGGGATGCATCGGGGGCTGCTGTCCAGGCTGCTCTCCACCACCAACGGCGTACACGAAGTACCCACTGGGGGCTCGCTGCCCGTTGAGACCTTGGCCCTTTTCGCCACCCTCTGCGCCAGCGTCTCCGCGTCCCTGTGAAGACAACACCAAATCTAGTGAGGATGATGCAGGCATAAGGACGTGAAGGGGAGCGAAATACTTACTCGTTCTCCACCTCCTCCTCCAGTGCTTCCTCTTCCTCTTCGGGCTGACAGACCTGAGGTCAAAGTCGGCCTCCAGGGTGCTGATCGAGGCAGAAGGAGAGGGAGATGGAGCCCAGCGCCGCTTGGACGAGGAGGAGACATTCACCGTCTTTTTTGCCATGGCGGCTGTCACATCCCTAGCTGCTGGTAGTGCTCTAGGCTAGCTTCATGTGTGCATCATGTCTATATTTCTAAAACTTGAATTGAGGAAATTTGGAAGCCTCAAAACCCTAAATAAAAGAAGGGCAAAAACCCTAAAAATCTCATTCATTGTTCCAAAATGCTCTTTTTAAATGTTTGATAATTTTTGGCAAGGGTTCTGGTCCCAACCAAAATATTGAACATTTTTAAGGATTTATTTTTGGGACTTTGAATTTAATTCATTAGCTATTTGAATTTGAATTATATTCATATAATTAGAATATAATTTCAAATATCCCTAAAATATTTTATGAGCTTTTGGAAAAGTCCATCTAGCAAAATAAAAATATTCAGAGGAGCTTTTGGCATTGTTTGAATTATTTTTAAATTCAAAACAGTGGCAAAATAAATTGAAAAACAAAACAGAAGAAAACTAAAACAGAGCAGAACATACCTCAGCCTACCTGCGCGGCCCGCTACTGTTGCCGGCCTAGCTGTGCAGCCCAGCCCACCCTGTTCCTGTCGTCTTCCTCCCCTCGCACCGAAGCAGCTCGGTGGCGAGCGCTGGCGATGCCCCGGCCACCTCCTGCTTGCCGCCTTCCCCTCGTCGCCCTAGACCCCGTCCGCGACGCCACGCAGCCCCTGGCCCTTCTCACTCCCTCTGTGCACCTCCCCCTTCTCTGCTCTCTCCCGCAGCACCACCGACACGCCACCATCGCCGCCGACGCCGATTGCCGCAGCCACCGGCCACCCCTCGCCCTCCCTCTGAGCTCAGGAGCTCCGCCACTCCGTCCTCGACCCACCTTACCGAGCCACGCCCCTCCAGAAGCCCCCGAACGACCTCACCGGGCTCGTCTTCTACCTCGGAACCGCCGGCCATCACCGTCAAATTCGTCGGCTCCGGACCGTCCCCGACCTCGCCGAGCGTTCCCGCGTCATCGCGGTGAGCCCCGTCGTGTTTCCCCTCTCTCCTTTCGCTCGCCCCCATGCTGTACGGCCGTCTCACCGCAACCGGAGCTCGTTGCCGCCGGCCATGTTGCCGTCGCGGCCATGGCTTGTTTCGGTCGCGTCCGAGCACGGCTTTGAGCTCGTGGGGCTCACAGGAAGCCCATGCGCAGCTCAGCTTGTCCAAAACCCCACCAGGGCCTCGCGCCCGTTACCACCCGAACTCCGGCGCCGCCGCGAGCTCCGTTCCGGCGGGCCTCGGCGTTCCCGTAGCCTCCCACCTACCCCATCAGATGCGGGAGAGCCCGGGCTATGCCCCGGTGCCCTCAGCCGCCGCCTCCGTCGCCTTTAGCGCAAGTCCGGCGTGCCCCCGCCGTGCTCTGTGGTCGTCGCCGGCTAATCTCCGGCCAGCTGACGTGGCTGGCCTAATTAGCCACTAACCACTGCATCGTGTCACAGACAGCCGGGCCCCACCGCCTAACTAACTAGCTAACTAAAATAGATTAGGTTTAATCTAATTGCAGTGGCCCCACGCGTCAGCTTTGACCGCGATGACGTGGCCTTTGACCCGGCCCCACCTGTCATTGACACTAACCAGCCCTGTGTCACTGACGTGTGGCCCCCACACGTCAGGTTTGACTCTGGGCGACCCAGTTGACCTGCTGACCTCAGCCTTACGTCATGCTGACGCAGTAAGTATTTTCTGGAATTAGGATAAATCAGAAAAGGTTTATAAATTCCAGAAAATGCCCTAAACTTCTAAAAATCATAGAAATTCAACCGTAACTCCAAATGAAATAAATTATATATGAAAAATTATCAGAAAAATTCAAGGAATCCATCTGTACCATTTTCATGCATGTTTGAGCAATGTTTGTCCTCTGTTTTGGACAAAACAAATAAAGGGCATTTAAATAATCATATATGGAGTTGGAATTTGAATCATGTATTCAAACCAACCTCATTTAAATCATAGCTAGGTGCATTAGCCCAAAACACATTCATATTGCCATGTCACATTCATGCATCATATTGTGCATTGCATTGATTGTGTTTTTCCTCAGTTGGCGGTGATTGCCCCCTCTCGATAGACATGATACCGACGATGTGATCGTTGACACTGATGAAGACTCAATGTTATCTTCAGAAGTGCCAGGCAAGCAAAACCCCCTTGTTCATTCCGATAAAATCCCACTCTCTCGCTCCTGCTCTCTTTTACTGCATTAGGACAACAACGACATATCTGTTACTTGCTGCGATAGCTGAACCGCTTTATCCTTTGCATGACCTGTCATTCCACAGTAAATAGATGAAACCCACTAGCATGAGTAGGAGTTGTTTGAGCCCTGTTGTGCCTACTCATTCATGTTTGTTTGTCATGCCTGCTACTGCTTAGAGTTGAGTCAGGTCTGATTCATCGGGGATGAATCAGAGGCGTGTGAACATGTCCTACTGTGTGTGAGCTAAGTGTGTGCACACAATTTGGTAAAGGTAGCGGTGAGAGGCCATGTAGGAGTACATGGTGGGTTGTCTCATTGCAGCCGTCCTTAGGAACTGAGTTCTGTGTTTGTGATCCATGACCAGTTACTACCACACATTGGGTTCCGGTAACTCGACCCCTCTCGACTTATTAATCAACATGATCTCTGTCCAGGAGTTGCAACTAGTTTCTGCTGTTTGTAGGTAGTGTTAGTAGTCTACCAAGTGGCACCCGGTACAGGTGGGCTTGGGACAGACTAGGCACAGTGGCACGGTGTACCAAGCATACATCCACCCGTCGAGGTGGGCTTGGGAACCCTGCACACATCGTTTGGGGCCGTGAGCGACACCCCGGCCGGATCTCCTTGCGGATGGAACCCGAATAGGCGATAAACCTGGACTAGAGACTTGTTCGGTTAGTCAGGTCGTGGCCGAATCCCTCGCCCGGCTTCCGCTTGAAGGTTGCCGAGGTACATGACGTGTACAGGGCGGTAAGTGGCGAGAGCGTGTGTGAAGAAGTACACCCCTGCAGGGTTAACATCATCTATTCGAATAGCCGGATTCCTCGGATATGGAAACTTGGACCCCTTGTACAGTTCATAGACAAGTGAAAGTGGACACTCTAAAATACGCAAGATAAGCGTGAGTGCTATGGATGGCGTTCTCGTAGGGAGACGGGAGCGGATCCATAGTGGTGTATTGATATGGTGAATATGTGGACTCGTGTGCGCCACCTCAAAAGAGTTACTTGCAGTCGTAGTTCAGGATAGCCATCGAGTCAAAGCTGGCTTGCTGCAGTCAAACCCCACCATCCCCTTTGTTGATAATGATGCATATGTAGTTAGTTCTGATGTAAGTCTTGCTGGGTACATTTGTACTCACGTTGCTTAATTTATGTTTTTGCAGAGAGACTTCAGTCTCACTAGTAGTTCCGCTTGGACTTCGACGTTTAGCTTGTTACCTCAGCTACGATCTTGTGCCCTCGGCAGGATCTGGTAGATAGTCAGGCTTCTCAGCCTTTTTCATTTCTAGATGTCTGTACTCAGACATGTTAAGCTTCCGCATGTGATTTGACTTGTATGCTCTGATTGTTGGGTCATGAGACCCATGTTTGTAATATCTCGCTCCTTGGAGCCTATTGAATAAATACTTGAGTCGTAGAGTCATGATGTGATGCCATGTTGTATTTGCACATATCGAGCATATTGTGTGTATGTTATTGAAATGCTTGGTATGTGTGGGATCTGACTATCTAGTTGTTTATCCTTAGTAGCCTCTCTTACCGGGAAATGTCTCCTAGTGTTTCCACCGAGCCATGGTAGCTTGCTACTGCTCCGGAACACTTAGGCTGGCCGGCATGTGTCCTTCTTCGTTCCTGTGTCTGTCCCTTCGGGGAAATGTCACGCGATGAATACCGGAGTCCTGTTAGCCCGCTACAGCCCGGTTCACCGGAGTCCTGCTAGCCCAGTGCTACAGCCTGGATTCACTCGCTGATGACCGACACGTTCGATGCTGGGTCATGGATGCCTGTCCCTGTAAGTCTGTGCCACTTTGGGTTTACGACTAGCCATGTCAGCCCGGGCTCCTTATCATATGGATGCTAGCGACACTGTCATATACGTGTGCCAAAAGGCGCAAACGGTCCCGGGCAAAGGTAAGGCGACACCCGTGGGAATACCGTGCGTGAGGCCGCAAAGTGATATGAGGTGTTACATGCTAGATCGATGTGGCATTGAGTCGGGGTCCTGACAGCGTTGGTATCAGAGCTTGACTACCTGTAGGATTACCAAGCCAAACTGGTCGAAGTTGAGTCTAGAAATTCTTTAGTTATATAAGGGAATTGATTGTGGGATGGAACATAAGGCTCTTTTTACTCCTTATACCTCATGCCCTTCTGATCTGAGTCATCTTATCTTTCCTACGGGGTTAAGGAACTAGGCTATCTCTTCTTTCTATTAGGATCACGTGTTACTAATCAGTAGACTTATAAGATTGTTGGATTTAAGTCTCAGTTCAGTTCCTACTACCTCCGTACGTTAACTGTTGATCTCGAAACCTTGATATTGTGCTTCTGAGTGGTTATGCCACCATTTTTGTGAATGTCTCAAGTCTTTTTTGAGCATTTACAGCCGTTATGCTGTCCGGGTCATCCCAGGTTTCTAAATAGTCCGATGCATTTGCAAATCCCTTCCTTCTGTTTCCGATGTGCCTTTGGTCAGATTAATCACACAAATCAGTGAGTTGAGGTACTTTATTGCCTTGACATATATGTTGGAGCTACTATTATGACCCTAGGTGTTTTAGGGAGTCACCTAGTAATCTAACAACGTTTTGTGTTCCCAGTGTGAAGATTCTGGCCGTCATTATCGAAAGCATCCCGTGATGCCATTTAGTTAGTAGGCATTCTATTTCTGGGTTCTTGAACCCGAGATTCACTCTACTTACTTCATGTTGATAGTGTTGCTAGTTCCTTTAGGAAATTAGTAACTTTTGCATTAGTCCTCGAGGTCTATGGTATTTCCTTCTTCTAAATACCATGAACTACTTATGGCAGAAGTTCCTCGTTGAACTGAACGATCACAACCAGAGTGCTCTTGATGAGTTCTCCATTCATAAGTCGTGACTCTGCCAGTCCTACCTCTCTGCATGGGTTATCTAGAAGAAATGTTGATCTCGCTCGACATACTAATCTATGCATCCACAACTCAGAAAATTATATGTTCTTTTGAGTTGTTCTTTTTAGTTGCATTCTGACCCTCGTCTGTCAATTGATAGTCAAGAGTATGCGTGCATTCGTTTATCGAGGCCTGCTACTCTTGTGGTCCGTCAAGCCATTCTATTCAGGATGACTAGGAGAAACAAACTCCAGTACCTCATCCATATCTAGGATTGGGTCAAAATAGTGGTGCTCCACAGATCAAAATGCTAATCCAATTTTTGTTCTGTTCTACCCTGAAGTATTACCCTCTTCATGTCAAGAAAGTCATAGGAATTACACATCATCTTATGAATTCTTGGTGCAGTGATACTTCTCGCCATCATTATTCATTTCTCGGCTACCGTGTTGTTGCAACCGGAATGCCGACGGGTGAACTATGATGTGTGAAATCAGTACCCCTAGCAACTAGTTGCTTGGTAGTAAATGGACAATATTCTCATTCTTAGCATGTTGGTTATTGAATCACCATTCTAAGATAGATTGTGCTACCTAGTCTTTATTTCCTGGTGCACTCTTTGATTGATGAGTTAGGATTTTTTTCAAGTCCTCGCTCATTTGATCATATCATCTTGCCCTGAAAAGCAAGATTGTTCTCGAGCTTAGTAACATACCGGTGGTTCATGATATTCCGAATTTCTTCTCAGAAGTATCACCAGGTTGTCGCCTGACCGCTATGTTGATCTCGTGATCAAGTTGGTTTATTCCTGTAAACCACTATTTCTCCAAGAATCTGTGTTGGATACCCCTGAGCTAGTTGGTTAAGCTAGACAACAACTTGGAGAATTGGAAGATAAAAGCTTGCCTAACTTAGTTCGTTCCAAAGGGATATTCTTGTGTAGTGTGTGTTGAAGAAAGTTGATATCTTCATCGATTGGTCCCTGTGATCAGTTGCTGGACCTATTGTCTTATCAACCCTTTGATTTGAGTGTGGGCTATCGTCAATCAAATCAGTATCAACGATGCTCGTAATGTTGTCTTACTCGTGGTTGATCCCTCGGGCATATACCATTACATCTTTCGGGTCTGACCAATACTACCACCGTATTCACATGATGGTGGAAGTCCAGTGATATGGAAATTCTGATGAGTTGTTGTTGAGCCCATCAGCAGCATTTTGTCTCCCCCATGATTCATGTTGAACATCAACCTAGTGTTGGAAACTTCTATAAGCATTATCTTCATGTTCCGTGCATGAAGCATATGTTTCGATGAAGGAAGTGACTTCCTTTGATTCACGTGCATTGATGTAAGTTGCCGTCGTGAATTCGAGAAGGTTTGTTTTGTTTCCTCTGGAATCGTCCCAAGTCAGTCATGCATGTGCAAAGTATACTATGGTTTGGTAGATTAATTACCTCCACTCCATGTGTGTTCCGTAGCACCCCAAGCCACTGACTGATTTGTTCAGGGAAAGGAGTTAAGTGTTAATCCATGGTAATGCACAAGACTCTGATATCCCCGATGATGGTTCCCTACCAGAACTCGGTAGTGTTTTATTGTAAGACTACCATGTGATCATGCTTGTCTCGGACAACGTGTTCATATGTTTGTAGCAGAACCAGCTCATGTTTTGGAGCTTGCTATCGTAATTCATTTCCCAAGAATCTCGCAACGTCATCTCGTCGATTTGTGTTGCAAACTTTCGTTTTTCTTCCTAGACTCGATGAGTCTGGAATATCTTGACACCAACCAGATCTAAATCTCAGGCAGATATAATGGTTGGAACATTTCCCAAGAACTATAATACTGGTCCCTCGATAACCGGTAAAGTGGGTGTCATGGCCAACACACCCGGCCGGAAGACCTATTATTGTAGTAACTTGATTGAGCAAGTTGGCCACCTTCCCATAAGGACTTCGTAGGATTTACTCCCTAGTTGTTCCTTATGATTCTTGTGCTCCCGAAGTCCGACCTTTACTTGATGTTCTAGATACCAGACCATTTCTATGAATGGGTTACACTAGCACATCAAGGAGAACATTAGAAGCGGAGTGCTAAATGTCTCTCGGTCGATCATCCAGATTTTGTTTCCTTGGCCTCGCTAAGGTGAAATCTGAGAAGGTGTTATCTTCCTTTGCATCTGCATCATCCATCATTAGTCATCATGGTAGTAAGTTGTGTTGCCAGGATCCTTGACATGGATATTGGTAAAATCTTGATGATTATGGAAATGCTCAAGTTCTTGAGAGCACGCGCAAGTGCTAGGTTTGATCGTCGACATTAACTGTATAGTGCTCTCAGTTTCCTCGGCAATGCTATGACCTTTTCAAACAGTGAATTCACTCTCTATTGCTGGGTTCTTCCCCAGTTACCAGAATCATTCCCAACATTTGCATTCTGTTCCCAGCTTGCACCACCAATGTGCCATTCTACCATGGGTCTCTTCCATTTCCGGTGGTAAGCAAATTCATCCATTACATTGTCTTCAACAAGGTAATCCACATCATCCAAGTCCGAGTATGCCATTCTACCGACCCCCGCCAATCGATTGCTGTGATTTGCCTTAGGCTGATATAGAGAGTCTCAATGATCTCTATATCAAAGGTAATTCTTTTTGCCACTTAAGGTAATAATCTATGAATCACCCTCCTCCAGGATGTTTCGTCGTGGTATCATGGCAACTCAACTCCTCGCTATGTTGACAATCGTTTACCACCTTCTTAGGTGTGGAATTGTTGTCTACTTAGCGAACCCTCGTCATCTGTCTCACTCCATTTCTTCAGATCTATGCTTTGGGTCTCAGCTCGAGAGATGTGTCAATGTCTCATCCCATGAGTTGATCCTGAGTTGTTCGATCTTCGAGAAGATCGACCCTTCTAGAGTCTCCTTCTTCCCTCCATGTCATGTTGGCAGGATTTCTCAGAGCAAGACTTCAAGGCAATGATGGTGATCGAATCAACGCTTTTATGAAATGCACCCTGGATCGTGAAGATTGTACTAGTTTGCATTTCCCCTTCGTCTTACCCTACACTTGAATCTCGGGTCGAGATTCTTGTTTAGTGGGGGTGAGTTGTCACATCCCTAGCTGCTGGTAGTGCTCTAGGCTAGCTTCATGTGTGCATCATGTCTATATTTCTGAAACTTGAATTGAGGAAATTTGGAAGCCTCAAAACCCTAAATAAAAGAAGGGCAAAAACCCTAAAAATCTCATTCATTGTTCCAAAATGCTCTTCTTAAATGTTTGATAATTTTTGGCAAGGGTTCTGGTCCCAACCAAAATATTGAACATTTTTAAGGATTTATTTTTGGGACTTTGAATTTAATTCATTAGCTATTTGAATTTGAATTATATTCATATAATTAGAATATAATTTCAAATATCCCTGAAATATTTTATGAGCTTTTGGAAAAGTCCATCTAGCAAAATAAAAATATTCAGAGGAGCTTTTGGCATTGTTTGAATTATTTTTAAATTCAAAACAGTGGCAAAATAATTGAAAAACAAAACAGAAGAAAACTAAAACAGAGCAGAACATACCTCAGCCTACCTGCGCGGCCCGCTACTGTTGCCGGCCTAGCTGTGCAGCCCAGCCCACCCTGTTCCTGTCGTCTTCCTCCCCTCGCACCGAAGCAGCTCGGTGGCGAGCGCTGGCGATGCCCCGGCCACCTCCTGCTTGCCGCCTTCCCCTCGTCGCCCTAGACCCCGTCCGCGACGCCACGCAGCCCCTGGCCCTTCTCACTCCCTCTGTGCACCTCCCCCTTCTCTGCTCTCTCCCGCAGCACCACCGACACGCCACCATCGCCGCCGACGCCGATTGCCGCAGCCACCGGCCACCCCTCGCCCTCCCGCTGAGCTCAGGAGCTCCGCCACTCCGTCCTCGACCCACCTCACCGAGCCACGCCCCTCCAGAAGCCCCCGAACGACCTCACCGGGCTCGTCTTCTACCTCGGACCCGCCGGCCATCACCGTCAAATTCGTCGGCTCCGGACCGTCCCCGACCTCGCCGAGCGTTCCGTCGTCATCGCGGTGAGCCCCGTCGTGTTTCCCCTCTCTCCATTCGCTCGCCCCCATGCTGTACCCGCCGTCTCACCGCAACCGGAGCTCGCTGCCGCCGGCCATGTTGCCGTCGCGGCCATGGCTTGTTTCGGTCGCGTCCGAGCACGGCTTTGAGCTCATGGGGCTCACAGGAAGCCCATGCGCACCTCAGCTTGTCCAAAACCCCACCAGGGCCTCGCGCCCGTTACCACCCGAACTCCGGCGCCGCCGCGAGCTCTGTTCCGGTGAGCCTCGGCGTTCCCGTAGCCTCCCACCTACCCCATCAGATGCGGGAGAGCCCGGGCTACGCCTCGGTGCCCTCAGCCGCCGCCTCCGTCGCCTTTAGCGCAAGTCCGGCGTGCCCCCGCCGTGCTCTGTGGTCGTCGCCGGCTAATCTCCGGCCAGCTGACGTGGCTGGCCTAATTAGCCACTAACCACTGCATCGTGTCACAGACAGCCGGGCCCCACCGCCTAACTAACCGGCTAACTAAAATAGATTAGGTTTAATCTAATTACAGTGGCCCCACGTGTCAGCTTTGACCGCGCTGACGTGGCCTTTGACCCGGCCCCACCTGTCATTGACACTAACCAGCCCTATGTCACTGACGTGTGGCCCCCACACGTCAGGTTTGACTCTGGGCGACCCAGTTGACCTGCTGACCTCAGCCTTACGTCATGCTGACGCAGTAAGTATTTTCTAGAATTAGGATAAATCAGAAAAGGTTTGTAAATTCCAGAAAATGCCCTAAACTTCTAAAAATCATAGAAATTCAACCGTAACTCCAAATGAAATAAATTATATATGAAAAATTATCAGAAAAATTCAAGGAAACCATCTGTACCATTTTCAAGCATGTTTGAGCAATGTTTGTCCTCTGTTTTGGACAAAACAAATAAAGGGCATTTAAATAATCATATATGGAGTTGGAATTTGAATCATGTATTCAAACCAACCTCATTTAAATCATAGCTAGGTGCATTAGCCCAAAACACATTCATATTGCCATGTCACATTCATGCATCATATTGTGCATTGCATTGATTGTGTTTTTCCTCAGTTGTCGGTGATTGCCCCCTCTCGATAGACGTGATACCGACGATGTGATCGTTGACACTGATGAAGACTCAATGTTATCTTCAGAAGTGCCAGGCAAGCAAAACCCCCTTGTTCATTCCGATAAAATCCCACTCTCTCGCTCCTGCTCTCTTTTACTGCATTAGGACAACAACGACATATCTGTTACTTG